>NC_091953.1:62828932-63179766 GCF_031021105.1 Erythrolamprus reginae
TCCTTTCGGACCTGCGCAGCTCAGTTGAGTCTTCGCCATCGGCAGAAGAGGAGGTCGGTTCGTCAGTACCTCCACTGGTAATCCAGGGCCGAGACTGTGTCCCGGCCCCCAGTGTCGAGTCGGCTGGCACAACACCGACCTCTGCTGACGAAGATGGCCCGGCTTCGCTGGCTGACGATCTCCGTTGCGGTGAGTCCATTTTTAAATCCAATAAAGTTGGTTGTGCGTCACCGGCTAGCGAGGGGGAAGAGTCCATATTAGAAGTTTGTCCAGCATTTGTTTCTGGGCGCCTCCGCAAATGGTCAATGTGCCTAGTCCTTATTCGGACATCGTTTAATTTTACAAGATAAGTTTTAGGCGCTGTTTGTTTCACAACTGTCCCTTTTAGCCAGTTCAGGCCCCCATCAAAGTTCTTAGCAAAGATACATTGCCCCAAATACAGGTGTCTTTCAGGATTTACAGACATGTAATTATTTGTACAATACATAGGGTGCAGTCTATCAAGTGGGGATCTAAGTTTCCTCCCCATCAGGATTTCAGCAGGACTTTTGTGGGTGGTTGCGTTAGGGGTGATATGCTGGGTCAAAAGGAATTTGTCTAGGTGCTCTTGCACCTCTCCAGGCCCAGACTTATGCAAAACCTCCTTTGCCACATGAACGTACCTCTCTGCCAATCCATTAGCCCATGGCGAGTAAGGTGAGATGAGGGCATGCCTGACCCCCAACTGGTCTAGGAATAGTTCAAATTGTCTGGCAGTTAATTGGGGCCCATTATCAGAAACTAAAATGTCAGAACAACCATGGATGGCAAAGAGATGGCGCAGGGCCTTAGTAGTCGCACTCGTGGTAATATTATTCATAACAATTATTTCAACCCACTTGGAATAAGCGTCAACCACTATCAAGAAGTATTGTGACCCGATTGGGCCTGCAAAATCGATATGCACTCTGGACCATGGTCCCTTAGGTTGCTCCCAATCCATGGGTGTGGTTTTGTGGGGTTTTGGCCTAGACTTCTGGCATGGGTCACAATTGGCTACCCACTTTTCAATTTCTTCATCTAGACCAGGCCACCAGAAGTGCCTCCTAGCTAACCCTTTCATCCTTACGATGCCTGGATGCCCCACATGTAACATAGTTAAGACTTTGGTTCTTAGGCTTACAGGGATTACAACTCTGTCTCCCCACAATAGGCATCCTTTAACATAGGACAGTTCAAGTCTCTTACTCTTAAAATCAGACAGGTCTCCACCCAAAGATTCATTATGCCACCCCCTTAATACACAATTTATTACTTTAAGCAATACAGGGTCTTGCTGGGTATGCTCAGCTACCTCCTTGGCTGTGGTTAATGGGTTGTCTTCTAATTCTATAATCAATACATCAGCAGAAGGGGCTGGGTCCTCTACTGTTTCTGCCATGGGGCACCTGCTCAGGCCATCTGCATGGTTTATTGCTGATCCTTCCCTATGCTTCAGATCATAATTGTACGCTGCTAGGAATATAGCCCATCTAATTAACCGGGGGGACATAAAAGGAGGAGTGGGTTTGTTGGGGGCTAGAAGGCCAAGCAATGGCTTGTGATCAGTTATCAGTTCAAACTTCCTGCCAAAAAGATAATTGTGGAACTTTTTCACCCCAGCTACTAATGCTAAGGCCTCCTTATCCAACTGACTGTAGTTCCTTTCTGTGCTGGACAAAGTTCTGGAAAAGAATGCTATTGGGGTTTCTGTGCCATTAGGCAGGACATGAGCCAAGACACCGCCGACCCCATAAGGGGACGCATCGCACGTAAGACGTACGGGTAGCAAAGTGCTATACTGTACTACTACACTCTTAGAAGTTAATAAATTCTTTATTAGTGAGAAAGCTTCACGCTCAGTTTCCCCCCATGTCCAAGGAACTCCTTTCTGTAGCAGCCGGTGTAGAGGTTCTGCTGCTGTTGCCTTCTGCTTTAAAAAAACTGAATAAAAATTTAGAAGGCCTAAAAATGCCTGCAATTCTGTCTTACTCTGTGGCTCTGGGGCTTCCATGATGGCCTTTATTTTCTCCTGGGTTGGATGGATGCCTCCTCCATCAATCCTATACCCTAAAAACTCTATACTGTTGGTTCCCCAAACGCACTTGTCTGGTTTAATTCTGAGACCTTTATCCTGAAGTCTTGCTAGTACTTCCCTTATCCTTTGGTTTAACTGGGATTGATTCTCCCCTGAAATTAAGTTGTCATCAAGGTAGGGAATGGTGCCCTGAATTCCAGTTAATAATCTCTCCATAAGGCTTTGAAATATACCAGGGGCTACGCTTACCCCAAACTGCAACCGGGTGCATTTAAATGCCCCTCTATGGGTGACAATAGTCTGTGCGAGAGCAGTTGGCTCATCGACAGGAAGCTGTTGATAAGCTTGTGCCAAATCGATCTTTGCGAACACTTTCCCTTCCCCCAGGGAGTGAAGCAGTTGTTGCACTACTGGTATAGGGTATGGATGGTGTTGCAAGGCCTTATTGAGCGTCGATTTGTAGTCGGCGCAGACTCGCAGTGAGCCATCTGGCTTCATAGGAGTAACAATGGGTGTTTCCCAAGGGCCTTGGTCTACCAGGACCAGAATGCCCTGACTTATGAGCTTGTCAAGCTGGATATCTAATTTAGGGAGAAGTGGCAGGGGAACCCTTCTTGGCTTGAGACATACAGGGGGAACTTTAGGGTCAAGAGAGAAGGAGATTGATGGCCCCTTGTAGGATCCCAGAGTGGAGCTAAAAACCTCTGGAAATTCTTTTAAGAAGTTTGGAGCACATTTGCAGTTTACATGGCAAATACCAGAGATTTAAATACCTAGGGGAGCCATCCAGTCTAATCCCAAAAGGGAGTGCCTGGCTCCTGAGACCACAATTAAGGGGAGATTACATTTCAAATTTTTAAACAAAATTGGTACATACAATTTCCCTAATACCGGAATCAAACCCCCTTGAAAATCCCTTATGATTAGATCAGTATGGTTGAGATCAGCCTTGGTGAGATGAGGCATATACATTTTGACCTTCCCCCAAGGCATGATAGTATACCTAGAACCAGTGTCCAGCTCCATCTGGCACAGCTGTGAGTTAAGTAGCAAAGATATAAGAATCTTGCCCCTGTTAGTGGTTACCATGCTATTGATTGAAATGTCCCAGTTACCTCTTGCGTAGTCGCGGTTGAAGTTTGAGTTGTTTTTTCGGCCAAAATACCGAAAACCCCTGTTGTCACGCGGTTGTGCCGGCTGGTGCTGGAAAAGGGGAAGACGTTGTGTGGAGAAGGAGTCTTCCGGAATGGGGGCTCTGCAGACTTCGGCGATCTGCCCCCGGCGGTTGTAGCAGCGGCAGATGGTGTCCCGGAACGGGCAGCGTTGGCGCGGATGGCTTCCTCGGCAGCCAGAGCAAGGAATGACGGGGCGAGGTTGTCTCAGTGGTCTGGACTGGTCGTGCTGGAAGAGGAAGCAGCCGTCTTCGGTGGAGACAGGTTGACCGAGGTCGTCTGGGGACTCGGCGCGGGAATTTGGAGAGTCGATTTGGGCGACGATTTCTACCTTGTCATTCTTTTTCAGCTCTTTGGCAGCGGCTTCAGCGACTTCAGTAGTTTGTGCTAGTTTGATGATGGCTTGCAGGGAAGGCTCATCTTCGGTGAGGAGTTTGTTCCTGACCGTAGCATTTTTCATGCCGAAAATGAGGGCATCTATTAGGCGAGCTTCTGGGTTGTCAAATTTACATTTTGACAGCACCGTTGAAAGATGTATGGCATACTGGTTGATTGTTTCTGCTTCAAGCTGGCCCATTCTCGAGAACTGATGCCGGAAAACGATGGCAGGCTTCGTGGGTTTGACGTGGGTGGCCAGCTTGGTTTTCAAAGCGTCCCAGGCGACGGAGTTGGCCGGTAGTGGATCTGTCAAGGTCTGGGCGAGATTGTACATCTCCGAGCCGCAGTAATTCAAGAAAATTGCTCTTTTCCGATTGTTATCGGCGTTTCTCATGCCGGCAGCCTCGAGGAAGATCTTGAACTTCGAGATGTAGGCGTCCCAGGTGGATTTCTCCGGGTTGAAGAATTCCGGAACTCTTCCGACAGGAAGGTTGTCCATGACGGAAAGCGAAGGTTCGTTCGTCCGTCGTCGCCAGGTGAAGAGTCTTGAGGCAGCGAGTAACACAGACAGTTCCTTTATTTCAGCTCTTTGAGAAAGTGACAATCAGCTGGAACGCATCTAAATTTTTACAGGGAAAAGTGCTCCTTATATACTTTTTTGGCTCCTGCCAAAACCGAGCTGTCAGCACCTTAGCCAATCAGGCGCGACCTCTATTTTTAACCATTTTCCCTTAGATACAGTCATTTACATAGGGATTCAACAGAAAGATACTGGCCGTTTAAGTTGAAACTCCTCAGCCACTGGTGCTTCTTCAGTCGCTCCGATCAGGTCCGGTCTGCTCTCCTTTGCAGCAAGCAGGAAAAAGGGAAGAGCAGCAGGGAGCCTTTAAAAAGCCCGCTCGCCCCACCCAGCTGGATTCCCGGGAGCACGAGACCTCCCAGCAAAACAGGAAGTTGGTGCCCTGCTATAGCCGCCAACACAAATGTCGCCCCGGTGCTGAAAAGTGCCCGGTCGCTCAAATGCCTGAGTAAAATGGGTAAAATACACTGTACAGAATTCGGAAAAAAGAAAATGTTATTCTTGTGCTCAGGGGAAATCATTAGCCCACAGATAGCATGAGATGCATATTGGTTCTTTTTCAATATAGAAAGTTATAAATCCCTTTCTCTCCTTTGTCTACCAGTAAAAAGTCCAGATACTAAGAAACCACCCATGTTGTTTGCAAATTATGGTAACCACTCTGCATGTCTCAAAAGGTAAGGTGTGGATTCTGACCAAATGGTAAGAGAACTGGAAGCATATGTGGAAACAGTAGATGTAACCACAGCAACCAAAAACGAAATTATGGTAATCCAAAATAGCCATTCCTAGAACTGTCTTATGGTGGTATTGTGGGTGTTAAATACCAGTATTAAGATATGTTCTTCTCCCAAATTAGATAGGTACGTGTGCATTTGTCGAATTGGCTATCCTTTTTACATTGGGATTTGAAAACCATATGGTAATAAAAGAACATCCTAGAATAAAAAGAAATGTATTAGTTATGTCCTTTGATGACAAACTCTATTTGTATGCTATTGGGATTCCCAGAGTGGTTCCTGATGAGTATAAGGTCAGAAATCCGATAGCATGATTATCAGATAGTTTGAATCACTGGTGGGTGGCTGTAAAGAAAAATGTAGATTGAATCAGTTACAGTGGTACCTTGGTTCTCGACCACAATTCGTTCCAGAAGTGTGGTTGAGAACCGATTTGGTCAAGTACCGAATTAATTTATCCCATAGGAAATAATGGAAATGGGTTTAATTGGTTTCCAGCCCCTATTTCCTTTATTTCCTATGGGATAAAGATCTGAGGTATAAGCACTCCAAGCTGTAGTAAGGGTGGGGGCAGCTGCAATACCGGCAGTTTCGGGGGGGGCTCCTTTCCTCAGTGGTTCATCTTCCCTTTAAGCAGTTACACCAGCTTTCTCCTTCCCGGCGGTGGCGACGGCAGCAGAGGCTTTCCTTAGAGCAGCAGCAGCGCCGGGAATGTGACATGAGACAGGGAAGCCGCTGACGTTCCCGGCGCTGCTGCTGCTCTAAGGAAAGCCACCGTCGGGAAGGAGAAAGGAGAAAGGAGAAAGTTGGTGTAGCTGCTACACCAACTTTCTCCTTCCCAACAGGTTCGGGTCCCTGGGAAGGCAGCGAGCAAGCAGGCCCGGCAAGATCCCGAGTGGCGGGGCTGGGTCGGAAGAGGGAGCGCGAGCAAGAGAGGCGGGAAGCTGAGAGATCCCCCCCCACCGCCCCGAAGCCCCCTCGGAACCTTCACGGCGCCAACGTTCCAAAAGTGAAGCCGGCAACGTTCGAAACTGGAACGTTGGCGGCGCCTACATTGTTTCCCTTTCTCCGCCCCTCCGCCCTCCATTTTCCCTTCCTTCTTCTTCTTCCCCTGCCCCGTGCCCGGGTCCCGTTGTTCTCCCTCGGCCTCGATCCCTCGCAGACCCGGGGGTCGCCCCCGCCAAAGCCCCCCCCAATTGAATGGAATAAGCCCAGCCAGTGGACCAGCGCTGGGAACGTGAGATGAGAAAGGGAAGCCGCTGACGTTCCCTGCGCTGCTGCTTCTCTAAGGAAAGCCTCTGCCGCCGTCAGGAAGGAGAAAGTTGGTGTAGCTGCTTAAAGGGAAGACAAACCACTGAGGAAAGGAGCCCCCCCGAAACTGCCGGTATTGCAGCCGCCCCCCCCTCACTACAGCTTGGAGCACGACTGGGAGGCTGTTTAGTGGGCGGCCAGAATGGGTCGGATTCCGACTCCCATTCCTTCTCACCCCGTCCCCTCATTTCGGATAATAAACAAAATTTTCTGTGGCTGTTCGGTATCCGAATTTTTGTTCAGATACCGAAGCAAATTTTTGCCGAAAATTTTGTTCGGTATCCGAAATGTACGAGAACCAAAGCGTTCGAGTACTGAGGTACCACTGTATATCTATTATAATCAACAGAGATTAATTAATTACACCAGAAATGCTGTCAACTGTATAGCTGTACAGCTAGATGCCACCAATAGATGACTTGGGAAAAATACAATGGCACTAGATATGATATTGGCAGAGAAAGGAGGAGTGTGTATAAGGTTAGGAGGTAGGTACTGTACTTTTATTCCAAATAACAATCGCTAGGGCCTTACAAAGTCTCACTACGTTAGCAGAGGAATTGGCTGATAATGTTGGAACAGATACCTCCCTTACTGGATGGCTCAGTTCCTGGTTTGGAAAATGGAAGGGGATTGGTTCTATCATTACTGACTTCAGTAATAGCAGTTTAAAAAAAAATATTCTGACAGCTTTCATTTGCTGTATAATACCTGCGTCTGAGGATTAACTCAAAGATTTATAGTAACAACCGTAACTAAGAGAATGTCCCCAGGAAAACCTCCTCTCTATAGGGAAAGAGATTTAATGTATATGAGAGGAGAAAATGACCAAAGTAGTGAAAAGGGATCACAAAAATGTGAATAAAGTTATGACATTTATTAGGGTTTAGAAGGCAATAAAAAGGAGCAAAGTGGGAAATTTGGAAATATGAAATATTGCCTCTAAAATAAAGTTTAATTATAAAAGAGAGTTAAGGAACATTGAAAAATTAATATTGTTATTATAGTTAACAATATGTTTTAGGAAAATCAAGAAGGGGGAGTTTTCTGAACAGTAGTTAGGATGACTTTGCCCTGTAACTAGGGTATGTGTGTTAATAAGCACTCCAGACAGGTTGTAAGCTTGTTAGTATCCAGCCAAACTGTCTGATTGTTGTAGAATTGACGAGACAGAAGCCAGCACTTTAGATGAAGGAAAGGTTTATTGCGCAGGTTCAAGCACAAGATAACAAAATAAATGGCCTGAACCCCGAATGGGTGTCAGAATCATTCTTATATACCCTTGGAATACTCAGTAGCTTGGGGGAGCATAAGTTGCCATATATGGTTATAACAGTTTGTGGAAAATAACAGTTTTCGATATATATCATCAGTTGGCATGTGTACATGGGAACATCCTGTTTCTCCTAACATAAAAAGAGGATCTTATACCAGCACAAAAGCACAAAAGCACATTTCCAGTAAGCAAGTCCCCCTACACATTTTCCCTACTTCCTTATCGTAGCTGCAGCTGCTGATTATACAGAAAGCAATAATAGCCAAGGTTATAGTGACCTGAACCAAAGCCTTGGGCCTTCATCCAAGTTAACTTTGGTTCACCCATTTACTTTATTCCCCCCTTTGCGACTCTTCTTCCTCAGCAAGGAGAGTCGCATACTCAGTTCCCGCAGTTTCCGCATCCAATGCAGCATATTCAGCTTCATTACGATCTTTAGCAAATTCCCACATAGCCATTACCTGAGCAGTAGCTTTACGCTCAGCCAGCAATGATAAGCTTTTGGATATAGTCTTAATGAAGACAGGTAAGATACAAGGTAAAAGTACACAGCCCGCAGCAATTAACCCAACAAATGCCACTATTGCCTGTAATCCAGGCAACTTAGGAAACCAAGTACCGAACATATCTTTCAAATTAATGCCCTTCCATACCTGGTCCGGATTATGGGTCAATTGTCGTATCTCCTTAGTGAGCTGCTTAATCACCTTTCCAGTATCATCTATCTGTAAGCAGCAATTGGAAAGATTAAACTTCCCACAAACTCCTCCCTCCTTCGCCAGGAGGTAATCCAATGCCAATCTATTTTGATACACAGCAGTCCGAAGCTTGGTAGAGGTTTCCGATAGATAATTCAAAGCAAAAGCTATCCTCCTTCCAGACAAGTCAAGGACTGCCTGTAGCCTAATGATCCTATTTAACATATAAACCGGTGTCCGGTATCCCCAGGACCCATCTTCCGCCCACGTAGCCTTCCCATAAGTACACACAATCCTTTCTGAGCTCCAAACCTCACTTTCCTCATATTCAGCCAAGGTCTTACATGGGAACCCAGAAAAGGTATTATCCTGGTTGTCCGTGTTCTCTATATCTCGCCGTCTTCTATCGCGTGGGCCAATGGGTTCATACAGGGGGACACCTAACATTTGGCGAGTCGCTATCGGCAATAAGAAAAATGAAGGTTTAATCCAGCCTAGCACACAGGAGCCAGACCAATTACTAGGTAGGGCTTCATAGGCTATCTTGCCACATATCCAATACATATTCTGAGGAGCTACCCATTCGTCTCCCTGATCTACAGACCCAAGGTATTTAAGATTTGTAGTATCAAATTTCACAGGTTCAGTAGCATTCCCCGGGGAAATCCACTTTCCATAAGCTAAATCCCAAAATCCCAAACAAATCAAGTGTCCAACATTCACACTACCCATTCTCGTAAAGCAATTTCTACCCACTAAGTTAGTGGTTAAAGTCCACATGGTTCCTGTCACTCTTTCCCTTTTAGTTATGTTGCCAGTAACAGACAGATTATTAAAAACAAGGGGCTCTGCCTCCAAGGCCTCCCATGGCCATTGTTCCCCCATATTCGTCCCTCCACACACAAAACAATTCCTAACAGTCAGTGTCTTTGCTACTTTCTCAGCCATTTCAACAAACAAATTTTTGGCTGTGTCACTGATTGGCAGGGGTTTTTCCAGTTTCCTAAGGGAATCATAAACAGACCACCCCAAGGTTCGCACTTCCCCTGCAACCACCTTCCACATTTTAACTGAGAGATAGGTAATAGGATCCCTTCCTAGCCCATTTATGCCAAAGGCAAACGTAGTTCCTGAGGGAATAGAATAGAACGATCAACCTCTATCTGCACAATGTTTCCAAAAACTCTCCTAAAAGATATTATATATTTACACCCTTTATAGATCTTCCCCGCCAGACCTCCAGTATAAGCACACACACAGTTATGAATACATACATGATTAGCATCAGCAAAGCATAAGAGCAAGATTAACATAAGTACCCCAAAACCCCTTGACCCCTTCATCTCAGCTTCTCCCGTGCGTTGAAAACCAGCTTCCGGTGTGGTTTAGCAGGGGGCTTCTTCACCACTGTGCGATGCAGACCTATTGCCGGTAAGGTCCCTGCAGAGTGGTCTCCCTTTAACACGCAGCCTTTTCTCGATAGCCCCGTTATATTTATACACAACACATATGCTAAAAGCAAAGCTTGTAGCAATTAATATACCCAAAGCAAAGTAGAAGAGGATATAATCTGAAATCACTTTCGTTTAAATTTCAATTTCATTGGATGAGCAGTTGGCTGCACGCTCCATTCCTCATCTGCTGCTTTCGTCACTCGAGTCCAATGTATCCAAAATTTGGACTCGGCTATCTTAATAGCAAGGGGAGATGACATGATTACAACATACGGCCCCTTCCATCTCCCTTCTGATGGTTCCTGTTTCCAATGTTTCACCCACACCCTATCCCCTGGCTGAAAAGTATGGCACTTGGTTACAAGTCTTGGGGGGGATTGTTCCAATACATAATTTCGGAGTTTTTTTCTACATGTTTCTCCAATTCCTGTACCATTTCCATTTTCCATACTCCCCCCTTATGTCCCAATTCAGGCCATCCAGCCAGATCTCTCCTCTGAAGTGTTGGAGGGCGCCCAAACATCAGCTCATAAGGTGAAAGTCGGTGCTGCCTTCTTGGAGCACTCCTTATGGAATAAAGAGCCAATGGTAGAGCGTCCGGCCACCTCAAATGGGATTCCGTGCAAATTGTGCCTTTTTCCGAAACACCCTATAACCACACTCCAACAACAATACAAGTAAAGCATTAGTGTTGTCCCAACATGATTCCTCTGATTGTCCTGTAACCAGCACATCATCTACGTATTGCAATATTGTATCCCCTCATTGTTTAGGCACATAATATACCAAATCCTTAGCCAAGGCTGTGCCAAACAAAGTTGGTGAATTTTTTTAAAACCTTGTGGCAGGCGGGTCCATGCATATTAACTCTTTGCCCCTGTCGTCAGATTCCCCCACTCAAAAACAAACAACAGCTGGCTAATTGGATGTATTGGGATTGTAAAGAATGCATCTTTCGAATCTATCACTGAAAACCACCTTGCTCTGGGCGGAATCAAATTCAACAATGTATATGGGTTGGGCACTGCCGGGTGAATGGTAACGGTCATACTATTCACAACCCTCAAATCCTGTACTGGCCTATAAGATCCATCGGGTTTTCGTATGGGTAAGATCGGGGTGTTCCACGGGGATTGAATAGGGACTAAAATGCCAGCCTTTAAATACTTTTGGATACAATCATAAATTGCTGCTATTGCTTCCCTAGAACAAGGGCGCTGCCTAATATTCACTGGAGTGGCAAGCGGTTTCACTTCCACTACAATGGGGGGGTGATGCGAGGCAAAGCCGGGGGGGTTATCTTCAGCCCACAGACCAGGCACCGCAAACCCCCTCCACTGTTCCGACACCGCCTGCTCCACTTCCTTAGTCACCATCAATCTCCACATTGTCTCAGGGCGATGACTAAGCGTTAAAGATTGCCTTCCCTCATTGAACGAAATAGTGGCTCCTAATTTATTCAATAAATCCCTGCCCAGCAATGGCACAGGGCATTCCGGAATATACACAAACTCATGTCTGAGCTCAGAACCATTAAATTCACAGGTGACTGGGTTCAAAATTTGTCTCCCGACTACCCGTCCAGACACCCCCTGAACTTGTATTTCATGGGGTCCGGGAGGGGCAATCTGCTTATTCACCACTGACCGACCAGCCCCCGTATCCACCAAAAATGTAGTCTGATGACCCCCAATATTCATTGTAACCATAGGCTCAGGGGGGGTCTGCTCTAAGCCAGGTCCCCGTCACGCAGTCCATCCAGTGCCTGCCAAGCCAATTCCTTCAACCTGAGTGGCATTCTCTGGGGCTACTCCGGCTAATCCTGTAGCTCCCCCACCTATGGGATTTCCTTGTGCATTTCCTCCTCTATAGGGGAACCGAGGGGGGCCTCCGCGGCCCATTCCTTGCCCTCGCCCCCCATAAGGTCGTCCAAATGGCCGTCTCCACTCACTTTGTCCCCACCGTGCCCCCTGTGGGCATTCCCATTTCCAATGTCCTTCCAACTTGCATATCGCACATTGATTCGGTCCCAAACCTACCCTGCCTTGAAAACCAGCTCTGCCCTGAAACCCAGTCCTTCCTGGAAACCCTGCCCTCCCTTGTAACGCCACCGCCAACAACTCAGCCTTCTTATGCATCCGTGCATCCTTTTTCTTCTTCTCCACCTTATCCCTATTCACAAACACCTTACGTGCCACCTCTAACAACTCTGTAGTATTCTTCCCCAAAGCTCCTTCTAACTTTTGCAGCTTCTTCCTTATATCTTCATAGCTCTGAGCTATAAACCTCTCGTTCAACATTCTTACATTATCCTCTGATCTTGGGTTCACTTGCGTATACATTTCATATGCTTCAATCAAACGCTGAAGGAAGCTCTCTGGGCTTTCCTCTGACCCCTGCATCACCAGTGAGGGCTTAGACATATTCACTGGGGGCTTCCCTGCCTTCCTTAAAGCAATCACTGTCACATTCTGGTATTCCCTAAGAGCTGTTCTATGAGCCGGGTCAGTCGGATCCCACCCTGGATTCTGCTCTGGTGCAAATTCCGCCATCCGTGGCCCTAGATCCTGCTCATTTGGAAACCTTTCCTTAATATGAGTCCGCACCGCAGCCCTCCATTTCTCCCTTTCCTCCGGGGTCAATAGTGTGCTTAACAACTGTTGTATATCCTGCCAATTAGGGTTATGAGTCTGCATAATAGTTTGAAACAAATCAGCCAACTCAGTTGGTTTAACTGACAACGGCCCATAGTGCTGCTTCCAATTGAGCAAATCAGTTGTTGAGAAGGGGACATACTGAAAACACGGTCTATATTCCAAATCCCCAGTCTGAGCATTCACCACTTGCTGATCCATTTGACGCAACGGAGCCATAAAATCTCTCTGCGTCTCCTCTAGTTTTGCCGCTTCCTCCCTGGCTGCCTCAGCCCTCGCAGTCACAGCCCTCGTTTGTATTCGATCAATCACTCCAGCGCCCCTCTCACGACCTGCTCCATATACCATTCCTTCACCACCCCCTTCCCTTTTGGCGGGCCCCACAGCCTCTCCTTCCTCATCATCTGATAGTGCAGCAGCCGCTGCCATCTGTGCGTTATCTACCGGGGGTGACACTTGTGCGTATGGCGGGGGCCTGATTATTTCCTCCTCAGCCTGCCCCAACACCTTCTTCTTAGAGTCTGACACCTTCGGTTCTTGCCTTTTCACAATTCCCTTCGCAGTTCCTCCTTTACTCAGCGTATTCTTAGCCTTTTCCTTCCGTGGTCTAGCCACACACAAACGTACCATTTCAGCCTGACATTGCAAAAGCTCCCCTGGCTTTTCTGCCACCGCATTTTCCCATGCCTCTATATATTGCAACTGATTGGGGTACTGCTCCTCATTTACAACTATCTTTCCCCACACATCATCTATAATTTGGTCTTTAAACGTTCCCTCCGGTGGCCACCCCACCCCCAAATGAGGCCATCGTTGTTGGCATAAAAAACGCAACCTCTCCTTAGTTGCCCTAGGACGGGGGGGGGCTTGTAACCACTATGACTGAAATAAGTATCAAAACCCTTCAGCATGCATTCCAGTGGGGTACTGGGAACGCTTCCTCCACCACCCATTCTACCCTAACCACACTACCTCCGGCCCACAGTGCTGGACTTTCCAACAGTCACTGAAGGGAACCGCGAAGGTTTAACCACCCACACAGCCTACACAGACTTCGTTAGGACAATCGCCCCGAGTCCAGGGGGGTGATCAGACCCCCTCTTCGATCTTCCAATGAGACCGGTACCACTTGAATTTACAAATACTCGCCTGCAGACGTCTTCCCAAACCTTCCTGGCCAGGATACCAATCCGTTCAGACCTCCTTTCCTTCCCTCAAGGGATCTTGGGCTCACCGTCAGCTCCGTCGGTCCCAGCGGGGTGTCACTGCAGTCTCCCGGAGGCTTGCTCCCCCGTGGCGCCTGGAGAATATTCAGCAGTGGCCCCCGGATGGGCCCGAGGGGTCAGGCTACCCTCAGCGAAATATCGCCTCGCTTACTGTCCCATCTGGGGTGCCAGAAAATGTTGTAGAATTGACGAGACAGAAGCCAGCACTTTAGATGAAGGAAAGGTTTATTGCGCAGGTTCAAGCACAAGATAACAAAATAAATGGCCTGAACCCCGAATGGGTGTCAGAATCATTCTTATATACCCTTGGAATACTCAGTAGCTTGGGGGAGCATAAGTTGCCATATATGGTTATAACAGTTTGTGGAAAATAACAGTTTTCGATATATATCATCAGTTGGCATGTGTACATGGGAACATCCTGTTTCTCCTAACATAAAAAGAGGATCTTATACCAGCACAAAAGCACAAAAGCACATTTCCAGTAAGCAAGTCCCCCTACACATTTTCCCTACTTCCTTATCGTAGCTGCAGCTGCTGATTATACAGAAAGCAATAATAGCCAAGGTTATAGTGACCTGAACCAAAGCCTTGGGCCTTCATCCAAGTTAACTTTGGTTCACCCATTTACTTTATGATAATCAAGCTATCAGATTTCTGGCCTCATATTCATCAGGAAGCCCTTTGGGAATATCAATAGCATCCAAATAGACTTTGCCATTGACAGACATTCCTAATACATTTCTTTTTATTCTATGATGTTCTTTTTAAAAACAAATAATATTTATTGAATATATACAAATATAAAAGACAGTACAGAAAAGTATTGACAGGACAGGATGTTCATGTCATAAACATCTGATCAATGTTTTCAGTAAAGCGAACATGTCACATTCAACAATAACGTCAAACAGCCCTTTTCCCCCCTCCCCCCCCCCCCCGCTGCCAATCTGCATCTATATTTTGTTTTATTTTCACGGTTTTTGCATCAGCGAAATCTTATCTCTTTAAGTTTGCACAATTGTTAATCTCAAATTTCCTTTTCTAAATGTTGTGTTTGGTATTATAATTGTTATAGTTATAATTGATTTTAGTCTCTGAGAAGGAGTCAGCGAATACATAAAGTGTTGCAATTGTTAAATGAATGTCGCTATTTTGTTCTTTGTTTTGTTTTTTATTTTATTATATTTCCAGTTGTAGAACTTATCCCATGTGGCTATATTTTTTGTTTCCGTGTTGTCTTTCATGTTGAATCACTGCTCTGGTTAGCGACTGTAAAGAAAAATGTAGATTGAATCATTTATATTTTATTTATTTATTTATTGGATTTCTATGCCTGTCTCTTCTATGCCTATTTCTGTTGCTTATATCTATTATAATAAACAGAGATTCATTAATTATGCTAGACATGCTGTCAACTGTAGAGTGATGCCACTAGTAGAATGACTTGGGAAAAATACAATGGCACTAGATATGATATTGGCAGAAAAAGGAGGAGTGTGTATAAAGTTAGGAGGTAGGTACTGTACTTTTATTTCAAATAACACAGCATCGGATGGAACAATCGCTAGGGCCTTACAAGGTCCCACTACATTAACAGAGTAATTGGCTGATAATTTTGGAACAGATACCTCCCTTACTGGATGGCTCAATTCCTGGTTTGGAAAATGGAAGGGGTTGGTTCTATCATTACTGACTTCAGTAATAGCAGTTTTTTAAAAAAATATTCTGACAGCTTTTGTTTGCTGTATAATACCTGCGTCTGAGGATTAACTCAAAGATTTATAGTAACAACCATAACTAAGAGAATGTCCCCAGGAAAACCTTCTCTCTATAGGGAAACAGATTTAATGTATATGAGAGGAGAAAATGACCAAAGTAGTGAAAAGGGATCACAAAAATGTGAATAAAGTTATGACATTTATTAAGGTTTAGAAGGCAATAAAAAGGAGCAAAGTGGGAAATTTGGAAATATGAAATATTGCCTCTAAAATAAAGTTTAATTATAAAAGAGAGTTAAGGAACATTGAAAAATTAATATTGTTATTATAGTTAACAATATGTTTTAGGAAAATCAAGAAGGGGGAGTTTTCTGAACAGTAGTTAGGATGACTTTGCCCTGTAACTAGGGTATGTGTGTTAATAAGCACTCCAGACAGGTTGTAAGCTTGTTAGTATCCAGCCAATGGGAAACCAAAACAGTGTTGCAGGTGGGGGTGGTATAAAAACCTGTTGCATGCCCTGGATCCAACCATGTGTACCTGTATTTGCAAATAAGTAATTAACTTTTAATTAATAAACTTATTAATAAACTATTTTTTGGTACCGGATTGCCTACGTTGCTTTATTGCTTACCCACCTTACCTTACACAGGGTTCTGAAGCCATTCCCCACACCTGTCACATGACTCTGGCAAATTGCAGTGGTATTTGGGCCGGGTTCTGCAAAAAATATCCATAACAATGCATTGACTTGGTTAATAGCATAGTGTTTGTTTAATGATCGCAGGATTTGCTTTAAAAATAAAATGTTCGCTTAAGACTCATCACTAGAAAAAAAGTTGTAAAATCAGGGTGGTCACATAAATGCCTTGATTTACAACCATAATAACTCATGGTGGAAATTCCAAGGTTCATTACAGTCATAATTTGAGCACTGTGTATATTGGATAGCAGCAGAGTCAGTGAAGGGCTTCCAAAATTTTTACTACCACACTGTGGGTGTGGCTTATGCAGGATGGCCTGCATTTCCTTTCAACATCTTTCAGTGCAAATTGGGTGCTCTGGGGTGGAGGTCCAGTTTCGCTACCCCACTGTGTTTCCGTCCGTCCGGGCAGTAACCCATCCCTGAGCAGAGTGATAGGAAGATGTTAGATAATCCCTTCATTGGCAATGGCAGAGGGGTTATTTCATACTTCATGGGACAAGGCAATGATAAACCACTCCTGTATTCCACTCAAAAACACAGAGGTACACAAAAGGGTGAGATTACACTGTCATTATTTCAACCTATATGTTGAATGTATATGAGGAAGGTGAGATTAATTGCTTGATTTTGCTCCCCCACTCACCAAACTTTTCATTCCCAACGTCAACATTCTCCCTCACCTTTTTAGCTGTATTATTCCATCACTGCAAGCATGAACCCAGGCAGCAACATTCCCAGTAGATTCTGCCAAATTAAACTCTTTGTTTACTAAGCAAATTTATGCTTAGATCCCAGGGAAAAAAAGAGTAGAGAAGAGGGGGAAAGGGAGAGAGAGAAACAGGCAAGGAGTCTCCATGCTGCTGAAGTCAATTTAATCAAACAAAGCTGGATTTTCAGCCCAAGGGACATATACCAGGTAACTTTAATCTCCACTTCAATTCCAAGGCCGACCCTTGCCCTTGCCCCCAAAATGTATCTGATACCGGTGGTGCAGCATTTTTTACACTCGCTGTGGGGTAAGGTAGGTCTTTGCTCACCTCAGCCTGATACAGGATTACCAGCAGCTGCCTGTTCATGAGGAGGCTGCAAAGACGCAGACAATTACCATACACAGGGGGGCTTTTTGTTGCAAAAGGCTTCAGTTCAGTGTAAGCACTGCCCCTTGGATCTTTCAGGGTCTAATGGAATGGCTCCTCAGGGAGGTGGAGGGGCCCTTCCATATTTGGATGAAGTTATAGTGGCAGCAAATGAGGAGGAGCTACTGGGAAAGTTGAGAGTGGTCCTTAGGAAATTTGAGGAAGTGGGCGCATGGGTCAAGGCTTCAAAATGCGTATTTTCAGCCCCTTCAGTTGAATTCTTAGGATATACTGTGAATGCTAGAGGTATCCAGCCCACCCCCACAAAGACCGCAGCCATTATAGATGCCATATCCCCCACGTCAAATGCCGAGCTACAGGCTTTCTTGGGGCTTCTCAACTTCTATTCTGTTTTCCTGCTCCATATGGTGTCTCTTGCAGAGCCACTGCACAGACCTCTAGACTCGGGAGCCAGATGGCACTGGAGCCCCGCAGAAAATCTGGCCTTCTCAACTGTCAAACAACTTCTGGTATCAAACTCACTACTTCCACAATATTCTGAGCAGCTTCCTCTAGTTTGGCACGTGATGCCTCTGAGTACAAAACGAGTGTGGTATTAAGCCATCAGTTGCCTAATGACAAGGAAGCACCCAATGCATTTTATTCAAGAACTCTAGCTAACCCAGAAGGGAATTGCATACAGATAGATAAAGAGGCATTGGCTCTACTAGCCGGGGTATGCCATTTCCACCATTACTTCTATGGCCGCCAATTTATGTTGGCAACTGATCATCAGCCGTTGGTGGGCGTACAGGCTAAGAACAAGCAGTCACCTCAGGTGATGTCTTTGCACATGATGCAATTGTCAGTTTTCCTAGCCAATTACGAATATGATTTAGCATACTGGCCAGGATGAAACATAGCGCATGCAGATGCGTTAAGCTGCTGTCCGCTGTGCGCCAGCCTCAAAGACCCAGACTCAGCTGTGAGACCGCCTTCTGCTGCATGAATCCCAGCGGCTGGTTAGGTCCCACAGAGTTGGTCTTCTCCGGATCCCGTCAAGTAAACAATGTTGTCTGGCGGGACCCAGGGGAAGAGCCTTCTCTGTGGTGGCTCCGACCCTCTGGAATCAACTCCTCCCATAGATTAGGACTGCCCTCACCCCACCCACCTCTGTCGTAAGACTTGGGGGAACTGAGACATCCCCCCTTGCCTATGTAATTTTGTGCATGATATGACTATGTGTATGTATTTTATCTATTGGTTTTTTTTCTTTTTAGACTTTTTAATGTAAAACTGTTATTTTAGATTTTAATTATTAGAGTTGTTACCATGTATTGTTTTTATCACTGTTGTGTGCCGCCCTGAGTCTATGGAGAGGGGCAGCATACAAATCTAATAAATAATAATAATAATAATAATAATAATAATAATAATAATGGCTATCTCTGAATTAAACCTGCCCATAACTGCATCCAATATAGCCATGGTCCCAGCGAGAGACCTTAAATTAATTAGGGTCCTGTCATGGGTCCCTATAGGGTGGCCACAAGGCAGGGGCCCTCATGACTTCCTTCCGTTCCAAATTAGACAAAATGAATTATCAGTCTACTGTGGACTGAGTGCGTGGTGATTCTTCAGTCATTGCGTAGCCCTATATTAGACTTACTACATGAGGCATACCCTAGGGTAGTTTGTATGAAGTCATTGGCATGTACAGTGGAACCCCGACATACGAAATTAATTGGTTCCGGAAGGAACCTCGTATGTCGAAGAGCTCGTAGGTCGAAGCATTGTTTCCCATAGGAAACAATGGAAAAGTGATTAATGCGTGCAAGCCCGAGGGCTGAGGGGAAAAGACGTCGGCTGAGGGGTGCCCGGTGCTTCGGAGCCGGCATGGGGGGGGCTTTCCATGCTGGCTCCGATCTTTTCAGATAGGCGCGCCGATTCTCCGCTCACTCCGGGTGAGCGGCGAATCGGCGCATCTGTTTAAAAAGATCGTAGCCGGCATGGAACATCCCCCCATGCCAGCTACGAGCTTTTCAGACAGGCGTGCCGATTCTCCGCTTTTAGCAGTGAGCGGAGAATCGGCGCGCCTGCCTGAAAAGCTCGTAGCTGGCATGGGGGGATTTTCCATGCCGGCTACGATCTTTTTAAACAGATGCGCCGATTCGCCGCTCACCCGGAGTGAGCGGAGAATCGGCGCGCCTGCCTGAAAAGCTCGTAGCTGGCATGGGGGGATGTTCCATGCCGGCTACGATCTTTTTAAACAGATGCGCCGATTCGCCGCTCACCCGGAGTGAGCGGAGAATCGGCGCGCCTGCCTGAAAAGCTCGTAGCTGGCATGGGGGGATGTTCCATGCCGGCTACGAGCTTTTTAAACAGATGCGCCGATTCGCCGCTCACCCGGAGTGAGCGGAGAATCGGCGCGCCTGCCTGAAAAGCTCGTAGCTGGCATGGGGGGATGTTCCATGCCGGCTACGATCTTTTTAAACAGATGCGCCGATTCGCCGCTCACCCGGAGTGAGCGGAGAATCGGCGCGCCTGCCTGAAAAGCTCGTAGCTGGCATGGGGGGATGTTCCATGCCAGCTACGAGCTTTTCAGACAGGCGCGCCGATTCTCCGCTCACTGCTAAAAGCGGAGAATCGGCACGCCTGTCTGAAAAGATCGCCGCCGGTCCGGTGGGGTTTTGCAGCAACCTCCGAGCCCAGGTTGCTCGGAGGTTGCTGCAAAACCCCACCAGACCGGCGGCGATCTTTTCAGACAGGCGCGCTTTCCCCGAAAGGGCGGAGAAAGCCCTCTCTCGCAGCCTCCTGGCTGGGAGCACTTTCGCTGCGAGGGAGGGCTTTCTCCGTCCCTTTCGGGAAAGCCCTCTCTCGCAGCGAAAGTGCTCCCAGCCAGGGAGAGCGTTCAGATCCCCCCACCCCCAGCAGAAAGCGTTCAGATCCCCCCACCCCCAGCAGAAGCCAAGGACTCACCAAGCGCTGGATACGAACGGAGAAGAGCCAGGCTGGTTTGCTTTGCAGAGCCGAATAAAGCGTCACGCCCCCCTGACGCTTTTGGCGGCAAAAGAGCCCAGCATCGCTTCGGAAGCCGCCGAAAGCGTCAGAGGGGCGTGACGCTTTATTCGGCTCTGCATCAGCTCGGAAGCAAAGCAAGCCAGGCCGGCTCTTCTCGGCTCGTATCCCGAATGGAAGCTCGTGAGTCGAGCAAAAATTTCTCTACTCTCCCAGCTCGTATCTCGAGTAGCTCGTAAGTAGAGCTGCTCGTATGTCGGGGTTCCACTGTAGTTATATGGCCAGGCATTGACAAGGACATTGAGATCAAAGGGGCTATATGTCACCCATGCCAAAGTGGCTATATGTCACCCATGCCCCATGGTCGAAGCTTCATATAGATTTAGCCAGCCCTATACGTGACCAATTTTTTCTGATTGTAGTGGATGCTTTTTCAAAGTGCTTAGAGGTTTGTACCATAACATTTACTACATCTAAAGCTATTATTCATGCACTTTCTAATCTAATCGTGATTTGTAGGTTCCCTGAGCCCATAATTTCAGATAATGTGCCTCAGTTCACCTTGGTGGCTTTCCATCATTTCCTTGATTGTAAGGATATAAAACATGGATTAATCGCCCCCTGACATCCTTCTGGAAACGGTCAAGCAGACCTAAGTTGCAAAGCCCGCTGCAACAACATAGCCAAAAAGTCTTCAAGAGGTTGTTACCCTAATCCTATGTAGCCTCTGCTCTGGTAATCTCACACTAATAACCAGAGTATACAAAACTTTCACCAGACCAATCCTTGAATACAGCTCATCTGTCTGGAACCCACACCACATTTCGGACATAAATAGTCTAGAAAATGTACAGGATACTTTTCTAGAAGAGCCCTCCACACAACTAAACTTACAATCCTAGGTTTAGAAAGCTTAGAACTATGTCGCCTTAAACACAATCTAAGTACAGTCTATAAAATCATCTGCTACAATGTGCTTCCTGTCAATGACTACTTCAGCTTCAACCACAACAATACACAAGCACACAACAAATACAAACTTAAAGTAAAGCACTCTAAACTTGACTGCAGGAAATATGAGTTTAGTTACCAACTCACTACCAGACTCTGTAGTATCATCACCTAACCCCCCAAACCTTACCCTTAGACTATCTACCGTTGACCTCTCCCGAAGTATCATGTATCTAAATACTGTTATAACATTGTAGACCACCAATACGTACTTGACAAAACAAATAAATAAATAAAAATAAAAATAAAATAATGTCTGCTTGGTAGCTTTGTTAATCTACCAAGACTTAATCATTACATGATTAAGTCTAACAAGATTCAAGAACCAGTTGTGGCTAGTTAAGTTCATAACAACATAAGAACATAAGAAGAGCCATGCTGAATCAAGCCAAAGCCCATCGGGTGAAGAAATATTTCCCTTTATTTGGCCTTGTTTTCTTACCTGTGAGCTTTAGGGAGTGGCCCCTTGTCCTAGTATTGTGTGATAGAGAAAATAATTTTTCTCTATCCACCTTTTCTACCCCAAGCATGATTTTATACACTTTGATCAAGTCACCCCTTCAACGCCGGTTCGAGCAGTGGGGAGATGGTGGGTCCACCGCTCCCTTGAACAATGGTATATCGTCGGAAAATGTTGGTCCAGGATGGAAGGTTGTCTGCTGTCGCTGTTGCTGCTGTGTCCCCAACTGCAGAGCTCTGAGGCTGGGGTCGGAGGCGCGTGGGTGACTGCGGAGCAACCAGCTGGGACGCGGAAGATGGCGGCGGTGCCTGGCGCGGAGTTTTGACATCGGAGGGAAGAGAGCGGCCGAGAAGATGCAGAGCGACTGTCGGGCCGAGCCCCCTGACCCAGCCCGACAGATGGGAGCAGACGGTGCCGAGATGGTGAGGGCCGGGGGGTGTTGTAGGCACCGAAAAAGACCGCAGCGTTGAGAGGTGGCTGACTGGGACGCGGAAGATGGCAGTGGTGCCTTG
The DNA here is from genome assembly GCF_031021105.1 of Erythrolamprus reginae. Lineage (NCBI taxonomy): Eukaryota > Metazoa > Chordata > Lepidosauria > Squamata > Dipsadidae > Erythrolamprus > Erythrolamprus reginae. Next base: position 62,850,982 of record NC_091953.1, read on the forward strand.
CGCAAAAACTAAGAAACATCGGAGAAGAAAGGAGGAAAGGAGGAAAGTGGATGGTGTTGAAAGAACGTGGAGCGTGGAGTGTGGGGCCACTGATGAACTGACCCCCCCCGACCTGGTGAGTGAGAGTGACCGGCGTCGAGGCGGAGAGAGACCAGGGGAAATGGAGGCGACGAAGAGCGATCTGTTGTCAGTGGAGGATAATTGCAAGCGGGGTATATTTGGAATAACAACCCCCCCCGTCCCCGTCCCCCTTCCTGCATGGCACCGGCGGGTGAGAGCTGCTGGTGCCAAGGGAAGATTAGGTGGGAAAGACTGTGGAGACGGACTTGCTGGACGATAAAATCTGATGAACTGACCTCCCCCGCCCCAGACCTGGTGAGTGAGAGTGACCGGCGTCGAGGCGGAGAGAGACTTTGCAAATGACTATCTTGGTTTGTCCCCCCCTCCCCTCCCCCCCCTCCTGGCTTCTATGCACTTTACAGGAGATCCATGCCCTCTAGTGGACCGGCTGGAAAAAACAACAGCACCTTTTTAAGACCTTTTAAGATCTAAGTTATATTGAAGACCTACAAAGACACTACACCTGGGCCGATTGATTAACCGATGATTAGCTAATAATTAATATTAAGAACTGATTTTATACCATTTTTACTATTTTATACTATTTTATACTATTAATTATTAATCTTGTGAATTTTTCTATTTCTATTTATATGTATTTATATTGTGTCACATTTTATCAGCATTTTTATCTATTATTAATTTAATCCTTTTTTAATATTGGGGGGGTTCTCTAATTAATGGATGATTGGAGTAGATTCAATGTTGTACATGGAATGAATGACTGGTATGAGTGTGATGGTTGGGGTGGGTGGGAGTATGGTATGGATGGGATGAGTGACAGTAGTATGAGTGATAGATTTGGCCCACCTGACGCTCGGGAGACAGGAGAGGAAGGGGCATTGATCTCTGGGGTGGCAGAGGGCCGGAATATCCCTGTGTTTCTGGGGAGAGGCAGATATGGCGGGGGTCACAGAGTTAGCCGTTCCAGGGGAACGAGAGACCGTTGCTTAATAACGGTCCCTTGTTCCAGCTCTGTGAGCCCAATCTTGGGTACTGGTGATGAGTATAACTCTGGCCCTGGGCTCAGGTTGCTGCTGCTCAATGCCAGGTCGGTGGTAAATAAAGCTCTCCTCATCCGGGATCTGATCCTGGATGAGGAGGCCGACCTGGCTTGTATTACTGAAACCTGGCTGGGCCCGGAGGGAGGTGTTCCTCTCTCTGAAATTTGCCCAGCCGGGTTTCAGATATGGCATCAACCTCGACCCCAGGGAAGGGGGGGAGGAGTGGCTATTATAGCCAGGGAGAGCCTTTGCCTGCGTAGACTCATTGCTCTGGAAATTGCGGGTTGCGAGTATCTCTTGCTGAAGTTGGACTTAGGGGTTCAGGTGGGCTTATTTCTCACGTACCTGCCTCCCAGCTGCGTGTCAAAAGCCCTGCCTGTGCTACTCGAGGAGATAGCCGGGTTGGCGGTGTAGTTCCCTGGACTCATTGTCCTGGGGGACTTCAACCTGCCGTCACTCGGCGAAACCTCTGGGCTGGCACAGGAGTTCATGGCCACCATGACAGCCATGGACCTGACTCAAGTAGTACAGGGTCCGACTCACGAGGGAGGGCACGCACCTGACATGGTATTCCTTTCCGAGCAATTGAGTAATGGTCCGAGACTAAGGGGCTTAGAAGCGTTGCCTTTGTCATGGTCAGACCATTTTCTACAACGGCTTGACTTCCTGGCTCCAATCCTTCCCCGCAGGGAGGCGGAACCAATGAAGATGTTCCGCCCCAGACGCCTGATGGACCCAGAGGGCTTTCAGACGGCGCTTGGGGTTATTCCAGAGGCACTCGTCCACAGTTCGGTGGAGTCCCTTGCTGAGGCCTGGAACAGGGCTGCAGCTGGGGCTCTTGACCGGATTGCGCCTTTGCGACCTCTCCGCGGCGCTAGACCCCGTAGAGCCCCATGGTTCAACGAGGAGCTCCGGGAGTTGAAACGCCAAAAGAGACGTCTAGAGAAGCGATGGAGGAAGAGTAGGTCCGAATCCGATCGAACACTTGTAAGAGCTTTTATTAAGACTTACAAAGTGGCGCTCAAGGCGGCAAGATGCGCGTACCATGCCGCCTTGATTGCATCAGCGGAATCCCGCCCGGCCGCTCTGTTTAGGGTGACCCGCTCCCTTCTTAACCAGGGGGGAGCTGGGGAGCCCTTGCAGAGCAGTGCCGAGGATTTTAACACGTTTTTCGCTGATAAAGTCGCTCAGATCCGGGCTGATCTCGACTCCAATTGTAATACAGAGTCGACTGACAATGAGTCAGTCGAGGTGACTGGGGCACGTAGTTGTCCACCTGTCTGGGAAGAGTTTGATCTGGTGACACCTGATGAAGTGGACAAGGCCATTGGAGCTGTGAGTTCCGCCACCTGTATACTGGATCTGTGTCCCTCCTGGTTGGTCTCGGCCAGCAGGGAGGTGACACGGAGCTGGGCCCAGGAGATTACCAACGCTTCCTTGGGGAGGGGAGTCTTTCCAAATCTCTATAAAGAAGCGCTTGTGCGCCCCCTCCTCAAGAAGCCCTCCCTGGACCCAGCCGTACTTAATAACTATCGTCCAGTCTCCAACCTTCCCTTTATGGGGAAGGTTGTCGAGAAGGTGGTGGCACTCCAGCTCCAGCGGTCCTTGGAAGAAGCCGATTATCTAGGTCCCCAGCAGTCAGGATTCAGGCCCGGTCACAGCACGGAAACCGCTTTGGTCGCGTTGATGGATGATCTCTGGCGGGCCCGGGACAGGGGTTTATCCTCTGTCCTAGTGCTTCTTGACCTCTCAGCGGCTTTCGATACCATCGACCATGGTATCCTTCTGCACCGGCTGGAGGGGTTGGGAGTGGGAGGCACTGTTCTTCAGTGGTTCTCCTCCTACCTCTCTGGCCGGTCGCAGTCGGTGTTAGTGGGGGGTCAGGGGTCGGCTCCGAGGTCACTCCCTTGTGGGGTACCTCAGGGGTCGGTCCTCTCCCCCCTGCTATTCAACATCTACATGAAACCGCTGGGTGATATCATCCAAGGACATGGAGTGAGGTATCATCAATATGCCGATGATACCCAGCTTTACATCTCCACCCCATGCCCAGTCAACGAAGCGGTGGAAGTAATGTGCCGGTGCCTGGAGGCTGTTGGGGCCTGGATGGGTGTCAACAGACTCAAACTCAACCGGGATAAGACGGAGTGGCTGTGGGTTCTACCTCCCAAGGACAATCCCATCTGTCCGTCCATCACCCTGGGGGGGGGGGGAATCATTGGGTGCCACCATATGTGCTTTGATTTGTGCTGACAGAATTATGGGCAATGCTTGCTATCCTTATTTAATAACTAAAGTCATTACTTTTAATCATTACTTGTTAATTGATGTGCCGGTGCCTGGAGGCTGTTGGGGTCTGGATGGGTGTCAACAGGCTCAAACTCCACCCTGAGAAGATGGAGTGGCTGTGGGTTTTACCTCCCAAGGACAATTCCATCTGTCCATCTATTACCGTGGGAGGGGTCTGCAACTTGGGCATCCTCCTCAATTCAGAGCTAACATTAGAGCACCAGCTTTCGACTATGGAGAGGAGGGTGTTTGCCCAGGTTCGCCTGGTGCACCAGTTGCAGCCCTATTTGGACCGGGAGTCTCTCCTCACAGTCACTCATGTCTTCATCACCTCGAGGTTCGACTACTGCAACGCTCTCTACATGGGACTACCTTTGAAAAGTGTTCGGAAACTTCAGATCGTGCAGAATGTGGCCGCGAGAGCAATCATGGACCTCCCTGGGTACATCCATGTTTCCTCAACCCTCCGCGGCCTGCACTGGCTGCCGATAAGTTTCCGGTCACAATTCAAAGTGTTGGTTATGACCTATAAAGCCCTACATGGCCTTGGACCAGAATACCTCCGGGACCATCTTCTGCTGCACGAATCTCAGCAGCCAATTAGGTCCCACAGAGTGGGCCTTCTCCGGGTCCCGTCAACTAAGCAGTATTGTCTGGTGGGGCTCAGTGGAAGAGCCTTCTCTGTGGTGGCCCCGGCCCTCTGGAACCAACTCCCCCCAGAGATCAGAACCACCCACACCATCCTTGCCTTTCATAAATTGATGAAAACTCATCTTTGCCACCAGGAATAGGGAAATTGACACCTCCCCTAACTACTGTTTTATGTATGGTTTGATTAGGTTGTGTGATTATTTTATTAATAAGGGTTTTTTAATTATGTTTTTAGATATTGGATTTGTACATTGTTTTATTGTTATGAGCCACCCCAAGTTCTCAGAGAACAATAACATCTACTATTGAATAACTCTAACTCTAATGCGAACTTTCAATGGCCTGTGAAATGTTTTTCTGGCTACGTACCATTAGAACTTACAGCATTGTCCTGGCAAAACACTGGGAAAACATAAAAGCCTGGACTGACGATTCACACAATTTCCAGCTAAATGTGTTGTATGTCCTCATGGAGTTCCTTTGAAAGTATGTCATGTTTTAGCAATAGCACTTAGACTTCTATATTGCTTCAGAGTAGTGGGTTCTGGATTAGTTTGCTACTGGTTTGCGCACCTGCTTCTGCACATGTGCAGAATGGTCCTGGCGGGTGGGCGGAGCCTCCCGCCACTGCTGCTACCAGTTCTAGGGACTGGTCCAAACTGGGAGCAACCTACTGCTGCTTCATAGTGCTTTACAACCCTCTCTAAGCAGTTTACAGAATCACCATGTTGCCCCTCAACCATTTGGGTTCTCATTTTACTGATCTCAAAAGGATTAAAGGCTGAGTCAACCTTGATGCCTGTCAAGATTCAACTTCTGGCTTTCAGCAGAGTTAGAATGCAATACAGCGTTTAACCACTGCACTGCCATGGCTCAGTGGTTAGAATGCAGTTGAAATGTTCTCCTCATTGGCTGAGAGTTGCTGCCTGTCTAGATGGCTCTGTTGCACCCATTTCATCTATAAAAGTTTGGGCTGCAAATCCTCATAATTCTTAATTTTCTAAACTTTCGCTTGTTCCACTCTATCCTTTATCTGTTTAATATCTCCAGTTAAGTGTTTTATCTCCTCATGGAGTTCCTTTGAAAGTCTGTCAGGTTTTAGCAATAGCATTTATATACTGCTTCATAGTCCTTTTTAACCCTCTAAGGATTAAACTCCAAGCCGTTTACAGAGTCAGCATGTTGTGCCCAACAATCTGGATCATCATTTTACTGACCCCGGAAGGATGGAAGTCTGAGTCAACCTTGATCCCTGTCAGGATTGAACTTTTGGCTATGAGCAGAGTCAGCCTGCAATACTACATTCTAACCACTGCACCACCATGGCACAGTAGTTACAATTCAGTTCAAGCTTCATTCCCATTGCCTGAAGTACTTCATCTGTTTTTATATATATATCTCTAAAAAGTTCTTGAAAGTTCAACTTTATCTGATAATCTTCTTTCAGTTATATCAGTACTCTGACTTGTATCCATTATCCAAAAACATAACTAAAATTTAAAAATTAAAAGTCTGTAAGATTAATTCCATATAGTCTAGTAAATATAACTATTGCAGACAAGTTACAAGATTACAGTCTTTGCCTCCCTCCGGTGGTTAAATAAAACCTCTGAATAAATTGCAAGGAAATATTCTTTATTTATAGGAAAGAAACAGGCTTCAAAGAAATCTTATTCTGATATAGAAATTGATAAATATAAGTCAGAAAACATCTTTTTCAAGTTTTATAAAAATGTTCAAAAGTTAACAAAGGTTTTTTTGTGCTTCTTATTTCAGTGGTAACTACGGAAACTACGAATATTGCCTAGTTCTTATACTATGTAAAATCTATTATCTAATATATCCTAGTTCTAATATTACTATCTACTATCTCCTAGTTCTAATACTACATACCTAATATCTATGATCTACCGTAATATATCCTAGTCCTAATACCAATATCTAATACTTAGTTCTAATGCTATCTCATATCTACTTTACTAATATTGCCTAATAGTCATGTTTACTATCTAACATTGCTTAGTTCTAATACTATCTAATATCTTAAATCTAATATATCCTATTTCTAATACTAATATCTACAATCTATTATATCCTAATTCTAATATCATCTGATATTTATTAGTTCTATGAGCTTGACTAGAATTACACAATGCACACAATCACTTGGTACTTAAAATGCACTTTGGACTATACAGTTTTGGAAAAAGCAGCTTTTTTTCTCCAGGCAGGATGTGACTGTTTTCTCCATGGCGAGTTGAAGAGGTGTCTTTTTGTCTCTCCTTTGGAAATCTGGCATGTGAGGGCTCGTAATTGGTGATGGTGGAATCTCCTACAAAGTTGACTATTTGTCCCTGTTGCCTGTTCCTTGGTCTTCTGCATGTTATGGGACCTGTTGAGGGATAACTCTGATGTAAATTTTTTCACATGTTTCTCACATATAGTCTCACATATTCCTCACTTCACAGTTGCTTTGCATTCAGAGTTATGATGCTTCTTCCAAAGCATTTACGTTTTGAGTATGACTCCATTCCAGAGTTCTGATGGTGTCCCATACCCCACTTTACAAACAAGACATTTATTTAACAAATACCTCAAAAAAGTTTTAAAATCAGGTTGGTCATATGGGTGCCTTCATTTATTACCATCATAACTTATGGTGAAAATTCTGAGCTTCATTATAGTCATAATTTGAGGACTGTGTATATGGGATAGGAGCCAAATGAGAGGAAGATGTTAGATAATCTCTTCAGGGGCAAATGCAAGGGGATTGTTTCATGCTTCATGGGACAAGGCAGTGATAAATTACTCGTGTTGAAAAGTTCAGAGTTGTGCGAAGGGATTAGAAATAACTCTCTTTACTAATTCAGCATATGTTGAATGTATATGAGGGAGGTGGGATTGGGGGAAGATGTGTGTGGCTTTAGATTTGGAGCAAGAAACAGCAATAATATGATCTTTAGTGAGAGTGAATAAACAATTTCAGTGCCACAGCCAGGTTTATATCCCAAATTAAAAGGCTCCAGAAGTCATCAAAATATGTCAGACTATACATGGATTTGATTGAATATAATCTATGTAGCACACACATACACTAAAATCTTAAGAAAGATTTCTTAGTAAATATCTCCTTATTCTCCCCTTATCTCTCACTTCTAGAGAGAATGACAAGAGTGAATCTGTTTAATTAGGACCCATGAATAACAGATAACAAGATAAAGAAAGAGTTCATATAATGCAGTATTTCAAGGAGAAAATACAGCAAGCATTTGAAATAGTTTTGACATGACAAAGAATTATCATATCTTTATTTCGCAATAAAGTATGGAACACTCTGTGCTACCTTTTGGGGAACAACATGAATCGGTTTTCTCCGGCTGACCTTTACGCATCCGGTGGGCATAAATATTTGTTATGCCAAGTTCCCGTTCTTTCTCCTAAAGAAATGCATTATTAAATTTAAGTTGATAATATAGTTTATTACATTAATGACAGTTCTTTAGAGTTCATACGTTTCACTGTGTAACTCCCCCCAGTATTTCATTTTATTTATCTGTATTTTAAATATTTCCTTAGGCATATTTGTACCGCTTTCCCACTCAATTCTCTATCAGTACAGGCCTTGAGTAACAGGCTTAAAAAACACATTATTTTCATATTGGCAGACACTTTTCAACTAGTACCTTTTCCTAGAAATGTGTGCAAGTGGCTTAATGTGAATTAATACATTTCTCCAATCTACAGTTCAGAGGCTCAGTTCAAATGAGTATTAGTGACTAGCATCTTGGATGCCTTGTGTGGTAAGACAAATTTTATTTCAGCTTCTAAATACCTTGAGTTTCAGCTTCAGTGACTCCATTTCTCTTTCTAAATTGGCAGTGATTGACTGAGCTTCAGTTGTCTTTGTTTTCTCAACTGCTAACTGGTGTTTAAAAGAGGTAGTTTTCAATGAGAGCTGCTTTTCCAAATCCTAAAAAACATTACAAATAAATCGTCAATAATGTTATTCAATATTTACAATCATATTGAATTAGAAATTAGAGGAAGACAACTGAAATTTTATTAACTGTTTCCAAAAAGACGAAAATCCTCAATTGTTGAAATGGGAATCGACCTACATTGTGGAAGAATAATATCCAAAATAACACGTATAACCAATAATAAGGTCATATGAGGCTTACAATTTGTTCAATTATAATAAAACCAAAATGCTTTATTTTTCCCTTGGTATGATGCCAAATATGGTAGGTTTAGTCAGTATACAGTTTTAAATGTGCTGGCTAGGCTCATATTAACAGAGATGGACTTTTTCATGTGATTAGTGATTCTTTTCAAAATGTGTATGGTTTGCTGATTCCACAGTGGAAGATCGGATAAGCTACACGCCACCTCCATTTGCCTGTCATGCTCCAACACACATCTGCAATGGCAGAAGCCATGCCGGCCTTGCCATTCCCATGTGCGACCCCCACCCCAGCCCTCCCGCAGTGGCAGAAGCCATGCCGGTCTTGTCGTCGTCCTCTTTTATGGGAACTTCTTTGTGAATCCCCTTTGAGGTGCCCGTTGTTCTGGTCCTGGAGCCCCCAACACACTCTTGCCTGTCTGCTTTCCAGTGGCCATGGCGCCTGCTACTCACCCTCCCTCGGGTCCTGGTGACATATCTGCTATGGCCAGGGGAGGGTCAGAGGAGGAGAAAAGCTGGCTGTAAATGGGCTGAAGCAGGTGGCTGGGGGCAAAAGAGGTGTGGACAAAGCTTCATGCCTAAGTGTCCTGTTCTGCTCACAGAGCCCTGCTATGAAGTTCTAAGCAATGTACATTGCATGTTACCTGGCTTCTCTTATCGCTAGTTTCCAATTTTTGGGTAAGTAATTTTAATTTACGCTGAAGTTCTCCTCTCTCTTCAAGTTTTTTGTCTTCAGAAACTTTCTTCAATGCCTGCAAGGCTTCTTTGGTTTTTAAGAGTTGAACCTCAACCTCTCTCAGCTTCTTGGAAGCTCTGCGCTCTTCTTCTTGAGACTTCTTAAGATGTTCTTTTAGAGCCTGCATTTCTTTTGACTGTGTGGTCAAAAGATCGGGCAGATTAATCTCTGCATTTTCAAAATTCTTGATTATTTTCAAATGCTGAGACTGAAGAAGCTTCAACGTTTTATTTTCTGTAGCAATGGTCTCCAATTTGTTCTGCAGAACAGCCAGTTCATTTTTCAGTTCTTTAATTTCATGATCCCTTGCTGACAATAGACGGCAAGCCATGTTATTTTTCTCCTGAACATTGATGGTATTTTCAGTACTAGATGTGGTCTTCTGCTGAGGTTTCTTTTTAGGCAATGTTTTACCTCCTGCATGGAAAAAAATATCAAGATAGCATATTAGATTGAGCAAAGCACTTAATTTTACATAATTCTCAGAGTTAAATGCTCAAATATGTATTCAGTGCATAGATTCACTCTCTTTTATGTAATATCTTGAGTCAATCTCTAATGCAACTGTTTGTTGATTAACCTATTGTGAAAAATCATACCTAATATTAGCTGTTGCAAGACATAACTGCTATACTCACATAATATGCCAAAACAGTATTTTGATAGCTTTAAAATGCAGTGATTGGTCTCATTCATATAGATGGGAGGTTGAACAACTAGCCCCGTGGTACAATTGAAATAATCTGGAATTGAACACACTCAAAACTATAGAAATATTGGTAGACCTTAGGAGAAGTATGCCCATACTTTTTCCTCTTACAATACTAGACAACACAGTATAAAGATTAGAGACCTTCAAATTTGTAGGTTCTGCCATATTTGAAGACCTAAAATGGTCATCTAACGTCAAAACATCATCCAGATAGCATAACAAAGAATGGTCTTTCTGTGCCAACTCAGGAAGCTCAAACTGCCCAAGGAGCTAATGATACAGTTCTACAGAGGAATTATTAAGTCTATCATCTGCACCTCTATAACTGTCTGATTCGTTCTGCAAGCCAACAAGACAGAAACAGACTGCAGAGGATAATCAGAACTGCAGAAAAAAATAATTACTGCCAACTGGTCTTCCATTGAGAACCTGTATACTGCATGAGAACCTGTATACTGCATGAGTAAAAAAGAGAGCCGTGAATATATTTACTGAACCCTTGCATCTTAGACATAAATTGTTTCACCTCCTACTTTAAGAATGATGCTATAGAGCACTGCACACCAAGACAACTAGACACAAGAACAGTTTCCCCCTGAACACCATCACTCTGCTAAACAAATCATTCCCTCGCTGTTGTCAAACTATTCACTAAGGCTGCATTACTATTACTATTAGTCTTCTCATGGTTCCTTTCACCCATCTCCTCCCACTTATGACTGTATGACTGTAACTTTGCTTGTATATCTATGATTTATATAATAATATTGTTTCCTGATTACTTATTTGAACCCTATGACAATCATTAAGTGTTGTACCTCATCATTCATGACAAATGTATCTTTTCTTTTATTTACACTGAGACCATATGGATCAAGACAAATTCCTTCTGTGTCCAATCATACATGACCAATAAAGAATTCTAGTCCAGTCTAGTCTAGTCTATGCTTGGACTTCAACTCTAGAATTCCTCAGCCAGACATGTCTAAAGCAGGATTGCTAGACCTGGACTCTAAGCTTTATATTAAACTGGCCAGACAGACAGATGAACAGTAGAGTCTTTAAAGTACAGTATAGAAGTGTCAAGGTAGCTAAGCAAAAGTGCAGTTATAGGACAACTGCTTGATTTTCAGCAAAGGCTTAGCTGCCATTAGTTCAGTTGAAATCTGCCAACCACCATGAATGCAGCAGTGTTCTGGATAACAAATGGCCTTCTTACCTTTTGTATGGACATCATTTTTCTTTTTCTTATCTGGTAAGATCCACTCCTTAGTTTGTAGTTGCTGGATCCATGAGATGGTGAAGCTGCCAGGCCCTTCCCTTGGGTAGGTTTGAGGGGAATCTGAGTGAAAACCTTCCCAATTGTCCCAAGAAGTCCCACAAATGCTTTCCTTGCTGCCATTGAAAGCTGTTCTTGAAATGTCATCAACCAGTATATCAAACTCAGTTGAATCAGTAAACTGAGCACTTCCAAATTGGCTGGAACATTTGCTAGAGTTATTTTCTTTACTGTTGTTGCTGCTGCTCTTAATAAACTCAGTTGGAGAATAGTTAGAGCTTCCACTTTTTCTGCATTCCTCCTGGAAAGTAGGGTGAAGAACTGCATCACCGGAAGCCATAATTTTGACGCTATATATTATGGCTGAAATTGGAAACAGGTGCCACGATGCCCAGGCAGAGGTTTATGCCAGAGGTCCGTTTATGCACGTTACCCGTTTCTTGCCCTAGAAGTGGCTGTTTAGAAGTGGCTGTTTAGATCTTTATTACTATGGCAACTAAGGAACTTCTTCTCTTAGCATCATGGGACTTGTAGGGCAAAAGAATGGAAGGAAAAGATAAAATAACAGATATCATGAAGGAGTTTTCATAATTCCATCATCTCCAGTTTTTTCCTCACTCTAGGTGTTCCATAATTTATCTTTTTCTATTGAGCATAATACTCCTTGATCTGGGGCTATGAAAAAGGACAAGCTTGTTTTCCCTGATCTAATCAAATAGCAAAGAACCTAACCCACAGTGTTAGAGCATTTTAGAAATATTATATTTCATGCAGGGTATATACCAAATTCTATGAGGGAAGCCAAAAAAAAGTATGTAAATATATGCATGCCTACATTAGTGTGGGTTCCACCAAGTTCCAGTTCCCTGTTTATGTAGAAACACCCAGCTCACTGAGAAAAACATAATTTAGGGGTTTGGTTAGAACTCCCACCCTCCTACTACCACAAAAAGATGGCATATACCACAGAACCCTCCTTAAACATCTCCACTGGGCATGCAAGTAGATGAGAAATACCTTTGTTTAGATAATTAAATTTACTTTTTCTTTTTATGGTTGGCCTTATCTTGGCATGTTGGCTGTAATTAAACCATGGATCAGAATAAAATATTATCAGGATCGATACTTTGTCTTATGTTTTAACTAGCTTGTATTAAACCATTTTCTAAAAGATCCCAAGACTTTCCTACTAATACAATATTTTTTTTTCAAAAATTGCATTCTTTAGCTTCGAAGTTTATGAAAGAAATCTTTTCAGTAATTAAGTGATGTTTATAAGATAGTTATAAATTGTCTGCAAAAAAATAAAACAAAGAACAAAATCTTATTGTAAGTTGCATGTTTTTTGTTGTTGTTAGTTGCTAAGTCGTATCCACCCATTGTGACCCCATGGAGAATGATCCTCCAGGCCTTCCTGTCCTCTACCATCCCCCAGAGTCCCTTAAACTCACACCCATTGTTTCTCCCTCCTTCTATTGCCCTCAATCTTTCCCAGCATTAGTCTCTTCTCCAGGGAGTTCTTCCTTCTCATTAGATGGCCAAAGTATTTGAGTTTCATCTAAGCTGCATATGATGATGATGATGATGAAGAAGAAGATGAAGATGATGATGATATGCTTGGGAACTGTTCGACTTGTATTATTGTAATACGAAATCCAGCATATAAATCATGTTTGTTGTGTATTACTATTTTTTGGGAATAAAATAACAACAACAAAAACATAGTTGGAAGGGAACTTGGAGGTCTTCTAGTCAAACCCCCTGCTTAGGCAGGAAACCCTACACTACTTCAGACAGGTGATTATTCAAAATCTGCTTAAAATCTTCCGGTGTAGGGGCATTTACAAGTTCTGGAGGCAAGCTGTACCACTGATTAACTGTTCTGACTGTCAGGAAATTTCTCCTTAGTTCTAAGTTACTTCTCTCCATGTTTAATTTCCACCCATTGCTTCTTGTTCTACCCTCAGGTGCTTTGGAGAATAGGTTGACTCCTTCTTCTTAAAAGAATAATCAGCAGAAACAAAAATGACTTATGATCAGAAATTAAGAATTGTAAAAGTATTGTTTTATAACTCTATAAAAGTATTATGTTGTTCCATACCTCATGTAAGATAAATGGACTTCCTTCAGGCTCACACTTTCAAAGATTCATGACTTTTAGACTGATGTTTACTTCTATTGTTTTAACAGCTTTTAAAATCCCAGCTGCTTTGGCCTAGAGGTGGAGCTCTTATATTAGAATCAGGAGGTTGTGAGCCTGATCCTAGGTGGGGGCAGATTTAGGGTCTCCTGCTTAGGCAGGGGGTTAGACTAGATGACCTGCAAGATCCCTTTCAAATCTGTTAATCTGTTAACTGCTATGAAAAGATAAAAAAATAAATAAATATGACACATTCATGACGGACATGAGTGATAGGCAGTATGATAACAAGTTTTGAGTAATTGAATTTATATGCTGACATATCTCTTTTATTGCATTTTATTGTTTATTATTGCAAACAGTTTGAATGAGGCATGAGACTTGGGCACAGAATTAAACTGGTGGATTTTTGGCTAGTGACTCTGTCTATTGTCAAATACAGAGGAACACAAAAGGGTGAAAAACACACTCTCATTATTTCAACCTATATGTTGAATGTACAGTATATGAGGGATATGGGTTTGGGAAACATGTGGCTTTAAATTTGGAGGACGAAACAGCAAATATAGATCTTGATTTGTATTTAGTTCTAGTGATATGGACACTACGCTACAAAATGTGAGATTTTGGCCTAACCAAAGGAATGGAAGCCACCATGTCTGGGATCCAAAAATGAATTCAAAGGCTGGGTGGGCTTCAGGACCCCTTTTCATCCCCCAATGTTGGTGTGGAGGGGCAGGCCCAACTCCTTTGTTGGCTGCATTTGCGGAGGGGCTTGCCATGGGCTCAGGGCCAATTATTTCCCTTTTTTCCTCTTAATGACTTGGTTCTTTTTCCTGGCTTTTCTCTACGGTGCTTATTTGCCTTAACAACTTTTAGTTCAGTTGCTTTGGCCTAGTATCACATGTTCCTCGCATAACCAACAGTTGCTTTGCCTTCAGAGTTATGGTGCTTCTCCTAAAGTACTCATAACCCAATTCCACTGGTTTAGTTCAGTGGCTTCGGCCTAGTCCCACATGTTCCTCGCTTAAGCAACAGTTTATTTTCTTTTTTCTTTTTATGTTTTGTAAATGTGTAGATGTATATATATATTTTTAAATCAATAAAAATTTATTATTAAAAAAACCATAAAATAAAATCTAAATATAAAGAGAGTTAATGAACTTCTTGAAAAATTAGTATTGTTCTTATAGTAAACAATATGGTTCAGAAGTTTCCAGAAAAGAGAAGTGAGGGCGGGGTGGGGGTGCTTTCTGAGCAATAGCTGGGGAGATTTTGCCCTGCAACTAGGGTATCTTTGTTAATAAGCATTCCAGATAGGCTGTAAGCTTATTAGTATCCAACCAATGGAAAACCCGAACAGTGGTGAGGGTGGAGGATGGGCCAGGGGAAGGGGTATAAAAACCGGTTGCAGCTTTGTTCTGAGTCCAATTCATGGGCACACGTATTGGCAAATATATAGTAAACCTTTGCTAATTTTTGGTACTGGATTGCCTTCATTATTGCTTACGCTTCCAGATGCTATTGGCCATTGAAACAGCTGTAAGAACTGCTGAAAGTGGCTGGACTCATTGCACCAGACTTAAGGAACTGGTCAAGGTCTCCACAGGTGAAACAGTGGAAAGTGCAACCTTTAAGCAACCCTCTCTGAAAATAATAAAACAACAAAGTAGATGTTTGCTTTTCGACTATAGTACATCTGAGTTACTCGGTGGGATGTCCTGTTGTGTCCTATGTGGTTTATGTGGTACTAGGAATAGGGAACAGAGATGATCATAAGCTCTTACTAGCTCCAACTTTCCACAAATCTGACAAATTTATTCTGGGTATTCATAAAATTACCAAGCCCCACGTAATCAAATTCAATGTATGCCACTTAATAAATTGTGGGGATTTCAGCAACCAAATGCAATATGCAAATGAGGAGAAATATTTGTGTGGAAATACAGATTCTTCCTGTTGGGGGGATATATAGTAGACAACAGAGACTTTTAATCCTGACTCAGGAATTGCATCAGAATGGGGGAGGGGGGGAGAAAGTATGAAATATAATTAGCATAACCATAAAAAGTATGAAGCAAATAAATAATAACTGTATAGTATGGGGATCAATATGCCAGGAAGAGATACTTTATGATGTTGCTTCAGGATTAGGATGGTTAAAGCAAAAGGAATTAGCAAAAACATAGAAGTAAAATGCCTCAGATTAAACCTTCTGCTCCACCCAATGGTACCAAATTAGTCATTATAGTGGAAATAGACAATTTGAGACAAATTTTTGAAATTGAGACTAGATATATATGTACAAATGCCTGGGTAAAATGGGTAAAGTATTCGAAAATGATGATTAGCCTACAGGTAGCATGAGATGCATATTGGCTCTTTTTCAACATAGAACAGGTTCAGGAAATGAAAGTTATAAATCCCTTTCTCTCCTTTGTCCACCAGTAAAACATCTAGATACTAAGAAACCACCTACATTCTTTGAAGCCTTTGGTAACACACTGCATACCTCAAAAGGTAAGGTGTGGGTTCTGTCCAAATGGTAAGAGAACTGGAAGCATATGTAGAAACAATAGATGTAACCACAGAAACCCCAAAAGAAATTATGGTAATCCAGAATGGCCATTCCTAGAACTGTTTTATGGTGGTATTGTGGGGGTTAAATACCAGTATTAAGACATGTTCTTCCACCAAATTGAATAGGTACTTGTGCAATTGTCCAACTGGCTGCGCGGGAACCATTCACAACAAATTTCTCATTTAAACCATGAACATAACAGTTATGACATTTATTAGGGTATAGAAGGCAATAAAAAGTAGAAAAGTGGGAAATTAGAAATTAGGAGATATGAAATATTGCCTCTAAAATAAAGTTTAATTATAAAAGAGAGTTAAGGAACGTTGAAAAATTAATATTTCTATTACAGTTAACAATATGGTTTAGGAAAGTCAAGAAGGGGGTGTTTTCTGAACAGTAATTAGAGACAGGTGTTAGTATCTTGTGCTTGTTAGGTTCTTGTTAGTATCCAGCCAATGGGAAACCAAAACAGTGTTGCAGGTGGGGGTGGTATAAATACATGTTGCATGCTCTGGATCCAGCCATTTGCACCTGTATTTGCAAATAAGTACTGGATTGCCTTCATTGCCTTATTGGTTACCTATTTCTAACACAGGGTTCTGAAGCCGTTCCTCGCCCCCGTCACATGACTCTGGCAAATTGCAGTGGTACTTGGGCCAGGTTCCGCAAAAAATGTCCAAAACAATCCATTGACTTGGTTAACAGCACAGTGTTTGTTTAATGATCACAGGATTTGCTTTAAAAATAAAATGTTTATTTAAAACTGATCACCAGAAAAAAAGTTGTAAAATCAGGGTGGTCACATAAATGCCTTGATTTACATCCATCATAACTTATGATGGAAATTCCGACGTCCATTAAAGTCATAATTTGAGCACTGTTTATATTGGCTAGCAGTAGAGTCAGTGAAGGGCTATCAAAATTTTTACTACCACACTGTAGGCGTGGCTTATGCAGGATGTCCTGCATTTCCTTTCAACATCTTTCAGTGCAAATTGGGTGCTCTGGGGTGGAGCTCCAGTTTCCGTACCCCACTGTGCTGCCGTCCGTCCGGGCAGTAGCCCATCCCTGAGCAGAGTGATAGGAGGATGTTAGATAATCCCTTCATTGGCGGATGGCAGGGGGATTATTTCATACTTCATGGGACAAGGCAATGATAAACCACTCCTGTATTCCACTCAAAAACACAGAGGTACACAAAAGGGTGAGATTACACTGTCAAAGTAATTATACTGACAGTGAGATACTGTCATTAGTTCAACCTAATGTAAGATGGCTCAAGCTCACCCAGCTAACTCCATTCGCAAAGCAGAATTGGAAACTATAGTCTTTGGTTTCCTTGTGGATGGTGTTAACCAGTACACTAAACTGGCTGTCCATTAGTTAATTGGGTGCTACCATGCGGGGTTTTGATTTGTGCTGACAGAATTATGGGCGATGCTTGCTATCCTGACTTTAATTACTAAAGTCATTACGGTACTTTTAATCATTACTTGTTACTTGTCCAACAATTCCTGTTAAGTCTGTGATCTTATCCTGCTTATTCATTTTCTTCTACCACTTCGATTGAGTCACACAAGGAAAGAGTAGTCATTCTTTTCTTTTTTTTGGTCCCAGAGTGATTGATTACTAATACCACGGACTCTAAAAAGGATTAATTATCTGTAGAATTTGAAGGTATTTATTTTCCTTACAAGCCATTGAGGTATAAAGGAGAATTTGGAACTGGACTGAAGGCCTTGAAAATCATATTGTGTTGAAAGAGCATCTATAACACTTATAGAGCAAGACAGCACAAACTGTCTCTATTACAGGGTTGTGTTTTCTCGGAGAATAATTAATGTATGTATGAATGTAATTCATTTCAAGTAGGAAAGAAAGAGGCTTCAAGGAGAAGTAGAAATTGATAAGCTTAAGTCACAAAACAACTTGTTTCAAAATTATTTTTATATTTATGTTTTATAAAAATGTTGAAAAAGTTCAGAATTTTATTTCTGCTGCTTCTTTCAATGGCAACTACAGAAACTACTAATATTGCCTAGTTCTTATACTATCTAAAATGTATTATATAATATATCCTAGTTCTAACATTACTATCTACTATCTCCTAGTTCTAATACTACCATACCTAATATCTATGATCTACTGTAATATATCTAATTTCTAATACTATTATCTAATATCTTACTGTTTAGTTCTAATACTATCTCATATCTACAGTACTAATATCGTCTAATAGTTATGTTTACTATCTAACATCGTTTACTTCTAATACTATCTAACATCTTAAATCTAATATATCCTATTTCTAATACTAATATCTAATGTAATATCTAATGTAATATATCCTAGTTCCAATACGATCTGATATCTTTTAATTCTATGAGCTTGACTGGAATCACACAATGCATAAAATCACTTGCCACTTAAAATGCAGTTTGGACTCTACAGTTTGAACTTCTGTTCAAAAATGCAGAATTGTATGAAGGGATTAGAAATAACTCTCCTTATTAATTCAGCATATATGTTGAATGTATATGAGGGAGGTGGGATTGGGAAAAAATGTCTGTGGCTTTAAATTTGGAGCAAGAAACAGCAATAATGTGATCTTTAGTGAGAGGGAATAAAGCAATTTCAGTGCCACAGCCAGGCTTATATCCCAAATTAAAAAGCTCCAGAAGTCATCAAAATTTGTCAGTCTATACTTGGATTTGATTGAATATGATCTATATAGCACACACATACACTAAAATCTTAAGAAAGGGATTTTGAATTTAGTGAGCTTTCTTAGTAAATATCTCGTTATTCTCCCCTTATCTCTCACTTCTAGAGAGAATGACGAGAGTGAATCTGTTTAATCAGGACCCATGAATAATAGATAACGAGATAAATAAAGAGTTCATATAATGCAGTATTTCAAGGAGAAAATACAGCAAGAATTTGAAATATTTTTGATGTGTCAAAGAATTATCATATCTTTATTTAAAAATAAAGTATGAAACACTATGTGCTACCTTTTGGGGAAGAACATGAATCGGTTTTCTCTGGCTGACTTTGACGCATCCGGTGGGAATAAATAGTTTGCCCTGGAAGCGGAGTAAAGACGCTGAGACATATTGTGGATTAAATAAGAGTCATTTTATTAAATTAACATAAATTTAAATAACGTAACTTTAAATATGTAAATTTAAATATTTAAATTCAACATAACTAAGGACCTGCAGAGGCCAAAACTAACGGGGCGGAAATTCCTACCAGAAACTTCCTTGGCAACATTGGGCAAAAACTCCTTGCTGAACCAGGTGAAGGCAGCCACCTTCACCTGGATCCAAGCCACGCCCCTTCATCGTGTGGGAGGAGTTCACCCTCCAATCCTGGTGGGAAATTGGATCCGTTGATTCCCATGGACATCCTCTCTCCAATCCCCGACGTTGTTCCAATCTCTAGTTCCTGGAGAGAGGCGGTCCATCACCCTTTAAAGGATGCCCACGTGCAGTCACTTCTAATTGCCCATTTCCGCCCCTAACCTGCCATGGAGGGGGGTCAGATCTCAATCTTGGCCCCCCGACCCCTACCCAGCCTCCTAAACCAATTCCTGGAGGCAGCTCTGCAGGTCCAACAGGAGAATGGCATTCCCTTCATCTGAGAAGTGAACGCCGTCGGCCCGGTAGAGCCGGGGCTTTCCAAATTTAATCAGGGGATGTTTCACTATGTATCCCCCCAGCTGCCTAACAACCTTCCCAATGGTTTGGTTGACCCTTATCCTGGCCATGTTAACAGCTTTGGGGATGCAGAGTTCCGCCAGCCAGTCTGGGGAGAAACAGACCACACGACACGTGTGTCTGAAAAACACAGCAGCGATGGCCCGGGGGTCATCACGGGCTTGGGTGCTCACCGCCAAGCCACTCAAAAAACACCAAGCTCATTGCTTCTGAGGTGGATCACAACAACTCGGGGCACTCTCCGAACGGCGCCGGCCAAAAAACCAGGGGGAGAACCCTTCCCAATGCAGAACCTGCGGCTCAACCAACGACATCCGTCCTCAGGCCCAGGGACAACTGCGATCCAATGGGAGACTTCGCAGCAAACGTTCCGGCCCAAAACGAAACTGTGGTCACACAGCCAAACACGGGTCAGGAACCAGAAACGGCTGAAAAAACAAGCAACAGTTAAAAACCAACTGATAACGGGGACCCTATTGAGGGGGCCTAGATACAAAAGAATGCTGCGGACCTCCAGCGGCCAATGGCCATGATGTGGTGGTCCACCAACCAGCTGCTGCAGCTGCAGAGGCGGCGCTTATACGGGATGTACGTGTGCCGAACCTAGGGATCTGAATGTATCTGCTTGTAGACCCTGGATGTGCCGTCCATGTTTCTGTGGCCTTCACTGCGACTGCGCGGAAGGCAACAACGCTGCCACCGGGCACATCGGCTTGTTTGTCGTTGGCGCTAATGCAATCTCCGTTCTGCGACCATCTGGTCCCTTTGGACTGGTGCAGGCGGATGGAGACCTATCTCCTGGTAATGCGCGCGAATTAACATCCCTATTAGAGGTGGCCGGAACCTCACCTATCCTGAATGTTCCATTGCTACTACAGGGGAAAGAATTCTTGGATGTAAGATCCCTGTAAATACCAGCCGCTGCCCAGGCAGCTGGCCATAAGGAGTGGCACCACCTATCTCCCAGTATCACTCCGAAGCCAAGGGGCCCATCGGAGTGCAAAAGCAAGTCTGCTTGGAAAAGCAAATCTTGCCGCTTAAAGGGGACCCTGTTAAAGTGGGCCAGTAATGCTGTCAAACTTGCAATTCTTCCCTGGTCCCTGCATTGAGCCTCACAGATGGTGTGGCGAGCTCAAGCCCTGCATGAAAGAGTACAGTCAGCGTAAAACGCCCTACCGGGTGCGATCACCCAACATGCGAAGTTAAGCAGCCTGTGAGCTCCTGGAGTTGCTTGAGGGTTGCCTTCTCCAGGCAGGACACCTCCTCCAGCTCGAGCCATATCATCACTAATTACTCTACCGGCAGTCTGAAGACTGCTTGGAAGAGTTTAATTCTATGCCTTAGAAGGAAATCTGGAGGATGGCCCTTCCGTCTTTCTGGAGCTAGGGGAACCCCAAGGTAAAACTTAATGCCGCCATTAAGGCTTGGAATATTCACCTCGCGCTTTCTTGGGTACTACTCCCAGGGGGGGGGATACCCTCAAGTTAGGTATGGGGGGAGGAAGGAAAGGGGCCTAGGCCCCTTCCTTCATCAACCTCTTAATTTAGCCCCAAATAGGTCCTTCTCCCCAGGTACTGACGTAAGCCCATGAAAGAAAAGCCCTGCTTGGACCCTGGTAAGGAATCCTAAAACCCTCCAAATGCCCTGAAGGATAGCGGCCACGCACTCGGGTGGGCGATATCCTCGCAGGAGGCTGGCCAAGGTTGACCGGGTTGGGGCCCTTCAGTCACAGGAACGGCTTGCTTATTCGTGTCCCCGTTGCTCCTGTTCCTATTGGGGCGTGTACATGTATGTGTGGCGTGGGAGCCCCCACATTTGCCACAAGCATGCCGGAATTTGCACAAGAGCCCTTGGCGCTAAACTCAAAACAAATTTGGGTGGGTTGAACACCCTGCCCCGCACCTGTGCGGTGGGCGGCCAGCTCCTCCTCCTCCATCAAATGACCGCTGTCGGTCCTTTGTCCAGTACCGCTTTTCTGAGCATGAAACCAGAGGTCGGGAACCTCCCGGTCCCAAGGCAGGGTGTTATCAAAAGCCACCCTCATCCTTAACGACTCGTCGTACCTCTGCCAGGCATCTCCCTTAACCTCAAAATGCGCCATAGCGATGAGGTCAATGTACTTGAGCAATGCCGTGGCCCTGCCTGGTTCCTTCTGAATAATTATGGTGGCATAATTTAAGAAGGCATAAAGCCAGGACCTGAAGCATCGCGGCACCTTAACTTTCTTGGCCCGATCAGTTCGGGTCTCCTCGTCCCTTTCCTTTTAGGGGACCTCCCTATTAAGCAGGGTATACAGATCAATGTATTCCCCTCGCCAGATTTTCTCCCTAATGGAGGGGTGCAAATGATATCCCAAGGGAGTAGAAGGGAGGCCACAGGGGATCGCCACTAGGGCGTCAGTTGAGGTAGCTACGCTGGTGTGAGCCCCCCCAGCTGCAGTGAAAGTGGCAGCAAGGGTGGCCTTTCCTTGTACGGTTAGAGACCCACCTGCCACTGCGGGAACTGTCTGGGTCCCCGCACTACCTGTTGTGTTCGCTAATGGTACAGCTTGCACTGAAGTTCCGGGCATCGGCTGAAGCCACTGAGCGGGGACACCAATACCCCCACTCCCCCCTACCGTTGTCACCATGTTCACCTGTGACGCCCCGGCCGGGACCAGAGACGGTTGGGCGGTGGTTCCCCAAACTTGTGGGCACACCGCAGGGGTGCTGGACCCCAAAGGGGGGCCCAGACTGGTTGGCCCCACCGTGGGCGTTAGGGTGGCTAATCCCTGTAAACCCGGTGTGGGTGCGTTGGTAATTGACTCACCCCTGCCATCCAGTGGGGACCCAAGGGCCACGGTGGTCAAACCGGGACCCTGTGCTGCTGGGCCACTCTGGTCTGGAGCCGGGTCTTGGGATCCTTCAGGGCCCAGAGGGGCTCCCAGAGAAGCCGAGGGTCTTGATCCGCTGCGTGCTCCAAAGGCGGCTTCCCAGCGCAGGTCCATTCGATCTAGACGATCCAACAAAGCAGAAAATGACTGGGCAGATATGCCTGGGTCAGGGCCTACCGTGGCCCGGTGTTCAGGAGGGGCCTGCGGCAGGGGGGTAGGAGCTGCCTCTCTGGCCTCCCTAACCCGCACCGAAGGAGCCTGTGCCTTGCTAGGGGGAGAACCCAGGGGTCCCTGGGTGGAAGCCCATCTCTTGGGGGCCATGCTGGAGCAGGTCCCTAAAAGAAGAAAAACCTCCAAAATTTGTACTTCAAAATGGAGCTAATAGGCCTGAAAAAGCAGGCCCAAATCACCCCAGACTCCCGGATGGGGGGTCCCGAAGGACCCAAAAGAAGGGGAAAATGAGCTGAATTCAATGAAAAAGCTCACTAAATAAAAAACTCCACAGTAAAAACCCTGACAGGTGCTTGCAGCCTGCCCTTTAACCCCTATACCACCGAAGCCATATCCCCTTAAGGGGAATAGCCTTACTGCCCTTCCTAAAAAAAACCCTCCCAAAGTGGGAGGGCGGGTAATGGAGGGGGGGTATAAAGGCCTCTCACCCTCGGTGGTTGCCCCTACTAGCCCACCCTGTCCCAGTCCTAAAGTTGGGGGGGCGGGGGGGATCGCGAGGTGTGTGTTGTGTGCAGGGCTTAAGGCTCCCTCCCCACTACAATGGGGAGTAAGCCAAGCCTACTCCCCACAGTGCTTAATTAAATAAATAAATAAATTAAATAATTGAATCAATTAAATTAAACTAATTAAACTAAATTAATTAAATTAATTAAAAAATGAAATGTCGCGGGTGGTGGTGTCGCGGGGGGGGGGGTTAAGGCTCCTTCCCCAGTACAATGGGGAGTAAGCCAAGCCTATTCCCCAAAGTGCTTACAATTAATTAAATTAATTAAACTAAATTAATTAAATTAATTAAAAAATGAATCAGAGGCCAGCCGGCCTCTGATTCAGCAAAATCCAACCTGAGTGAGGCCTCGATAGGCCTCGCCACGTGTCCCAGTCTTCGAAGCGAACAGAAAAAGCCTCTGTTTGCTTCCCAAGTGAAGAAAGCAAGGGGGAGGTCCTGTTCAGATCGCCCTTAAATAGGGCGATCCAGGACCTCCCCCAGCGACCAGCAGGCGGCGCGCTGACCTGGCGCGCTGCCAAAAGCCAAACTTCCAGGTTTTCAGGAACCCGGAAGTTCGGGGCTCTATAGAGCTGCCCGCAGCGTCCCCCTGCTCCGGGGGCAATTTTGGCCAGCGGTTTAAGCCGCTGGTCGTGCATTTTTATGCCTAGTTCCCGTTCTTTTTCCTAAAGAAATGCATTATTAAATGTATGTTGATAACATAGTTTATTACATTAATGACAGTTCTTTAGAGATCGTACATTTCACTGTGTAACTCCCCCCAGTATTTCATTTTATTTATCTGTATTTTAAATATTTCCTTAGGCATATTTGTGCGAGAGCAGTCATGGGCCTACCTAGGTAAGCTCATGTTTCACCAACACTCCGCAGTCTGCATTGGTTGCCGATCAACTTCCGGTCACAATTCAAAGTGTTGGTTATGACCTTTAAAGCCCTTAATGGCACTGGACCAGAATATCTCCGAGACCGCCTGCTGCCGCACGAATCCCAGCGACCGATTAGGTCCCACAGAGTGGGCCTTCTCCAGGTCCCGTCAACTAAACAATGTCGGTTGGCGGGCCCCAGGGAAAGAGCCTTTTCTGTGGCGGTCCCGGCCCTCTGGAACCAACTCCCCCCGGAGATTAGAACTGCCCCTACTCTCCTTGCCTTTCGTAAACTTCTTAAGACCCACCTGTGTCATCAGGCATGGGGGAACTGAGACATCTCCCCCGGGCATATACAATTTATGAATGGTATGTGTGTATGTATGCGTGTTTAGAAAATGGGGTTTTTTAAATGTTTTATTAGAAATTTAGATTTGTTTTATACTGTTGTTTCCACTTTGTTGTGAGCCGCCCCGAGTCTGCGGAGAGGGGCGGCATACAAATCTAAATAAACATAAATAAATAAACATAAACACATGTATAACCAAAAATAAGGTCATATGATGCTTACAATCCATAATGAAGATTAAAGAGAAAATAAATGGTTAGATTTTGTTCAACTATAATAAAACCATAATATGCTTTATTTTTCCCTTGGTATGATGCCAAATATGGTAAGTTTAGTCAGTATACAGTTTTAAATGTGCTGGCTAGGCTCATATTATCAGATATGGACTTTTTCATGTGATTAGTTAAAGCAAGAGTGATTCTTTTCAAAATGTGTATGGTTTGCTGATTGCACAGTGGAAGATAGGATAAGCAAACGCCACCTCCATTTGCCTGTCATGCTCCCCCACACACCTGCAATGGTAGAAGCTATGCCGGCTTTGCCGTTCCCCTTTGCGACCCCCCCCCCAGCCCTCCCAAAGTGGCAGAACCCATGCCAGCCTTGTCATCGTCCTCTTTTGTTGGAACTTCTTTATGAATCCCCTTTGAGTTGCCTGTTGTTCTAGTCCTGGAGCTCCCAACACACTCTTGCCTGTCTGCTCCCCAAGGGCCATGGCGTCTGCTACTCACCCTCCCTCGGATCCTGGTGACATATCTGCAATGTCCAAGGGAATGTCATAGGAGGAGAAAAGCTGGCTGTAAATGGGCTGTAGCAAGTGTCTGGGGGCAAAAGAGGTGTGGCCAAAGCTTCATGCTTAAGTGTCCTGTTCTGCTCATAGAGCCTTGCTATGAAGTTCTAAGCAATGTACAGTGCGTGTTACCCGGGTTCTCTTATCACTAGCTTCCAATTTTGGGGTAAGTAATTTTAATTTACGCTGAAGTTCTACTCTCTCTTCAGGTTGTTTGTCTTTACAAATTTTCTTCAATGCCTGCAAGGCGTCTTCTGTTTTAAAGAGTTGAGCCTCAACATCTCTCAACTTCTTGGAAGCTCTGCGCTCTTCTTCTTGAGATTTCTGGAGGTTTGCTTTTAGAGCCTGCATTTCTTTAGACTGCGTGGTCAAAAGATTGGGTAGGTTGGTTCCGGTTCCGGTGTGAGCGGTGTGGAGATGGTGGGTCCGCCGCTCCTCTTAGACTTCGGTGAAAAAATCGTCAGGAATGAATAAATCCAGACTTGAAATGGCCCGAAGTCGATCTGCTACCTTGTCCCCCATTGGGGGGGCTAGAAACTAAATGCTTTCGCTCTGCTGTAGGGGCGCCAGAGACTGCGACGCCGATGCAAAATGCCAAAGGGGAGGAAGTGAATTGTGAAAGCAGAGAGCCAGACCGAGCCGAGCCTCCTGGTGAATGAGAGTGAGTAGTGCCAGTGCCGAGGCGGTGGAGGTGAGGGGACGATGGAAAGGAGGGGAGCGGAGCAGAGCGGAGGGGAGCAGAGACCAGCGCTGAAACTGAGGTGACCCTGTTTGCTTGTGAGACCAAAGATGCTGAGGACCCAGGCCGGTGGGAGCGACCTGCTGTCGGTGGTGGAGGACGTCTGCGGAGATATGGTGGGTGAGGAATATCCAGGAACAACGAAACACCCCCCCCCCCGCATGGCACCAGTGGGTGAAAGGGGGATAAAGTGGGATGAAGGAGACAGACGGCCAGTATGAGTGCCTATGGAGTAGGTGTTGGTAGATATCAGAACAACTGACTAATGTGACCAGAGTGACTAGAGGGAGTGAGAATGATGGAATTAACTGCCTAGAATCATCATGGCCAATTAGATTGGGGATATTGTTTAATGACTAACTTTTGTTTTTGTCATCGTTTGTCATCCCCCCCCCCCCATCTTCCCATCTCCTTCCTAATTACTGCTAAGACCATAGAACTGCGCCCCTAGTGGGAAGATTGTAGAAAACAGCAGACTTTATGACTCTAAGACTATATGGAAGACCTATAGAGGACATCATACCTGGATTGATTGATTGACTGATGATTGATAGCGACCAAGATCTGATTTTATATTCTTTATATTAACTTATTACGAATTTATAATTTTATATCTTATATATTTGTAACATATTTTATTAGTGCATTAATCTATTGCTAATTTAATCTATTTTTAATTAATTGGGGGGTTTCTTAACTGATGGATAACTGGGCTGGGTGCAATAATGTTTATGGGATGAATGATTGGTATGAGTGGGATGGTTGGGGTGGGTGGGGTTATGCCAGGGATGAGATGAATGGAAATAGTATGAATGATATATTTGGCCCACCTGACGCTGGAGAGATCTCTGGGGTGGCAGAGGGTCGGAATATCCCGGTGTTGCTAGGTAGATGCAGATACGGCAGGAGCCACTGAGTTAGCCGCTCCAAAGGAACGAGGGATCGCTGTCTAATAACGATTCCTTGTTCTGGCTCTGTGAGCTCAACCCTGGGCACTGGTGACGAGTGTATTTCTGGCCCTGGGCTCAGGTTGCTGCTACTCAATACCAGGTCGGTGGTAAATAAAGGTCTCCTCATCCGGGATTTAATCCTGGATGAGGAAGCCGACCTGGCATGTGTAACTGAAACCTGGCTGGGCCCAGAGGGAGGAGTTCCTCTCTCTGAAATTTGCCCAGCTGGGTTTCAGATATGGCATCAACCTCGAAACCAGGGAAGGGGGGGAGGAGTGGCTATTATAGCCAGGGAGAGCCTTTGCCCGCGTAGACTCATTGCTCCGGAGATTGCGGGTTCCGAGTCCCTCCTGGTGAAGTTGGACTTAGGGGTTCAGGTGGGCTTGCTTCACACGTACCTGCCTCCTAGCTGCTTGGCACAAGCCCTGCCTGTACTACTCGAGGAGGTAGCCGGGCTGGCGGTGGGGTTCCCTAGACTTATTGTCTTGGGGGACCTCAACCTGCCGTCGCTTGGTGAATTCTCTGGACTGGCACAGGAGTTCATGGCCACCATGGCAGCCATGGACCTGACCCAAGTAGTACAGGGTCCGACTCATGAGGGGGGGCACGCAGCCGACATGGTATTCCTCTCTGAGCAACTGAGCAATGGCCTGAGACTAAGGGGCTTAGAAGTGTTGCCTTTGTCATGGTCAGACCATTTTCTACTTTGGCTTGACTTCCTGGCTCCAATCCTCCCTCGCAGGGAGGCAGAACTGATTAAGTTGTTCCGCCCCAGGCACCTGATGGATCCAGAAGGCTTTCAGAAGGCGCTTGGGGTTCTTCCAGATGCACTCGTCCACAGCTCGGCAGAGTCTCTGGCTGAGGCCTGGAACAAAGCTGCAGCGGAGGCCCTTGACCAAATTGTGCCGCTGCGACCTCTCCGCAGCACTAGACCCCATAGAGCTCCATGGTTCAACAAGGAGCTCCGGGAGTTGAAATGCCAGAAGAGACATCTAGAGAAGCGATGGAGGAAGAGTAAGTCTGAATCCGATCGAACACTTGTAAGAGCTCATATTAAGACTTACAAAGTGGCTCTCAAGGCAGCAAGATGCGCGTATCATTCCGCCTTGATTGCATCAGCGGAATCCCGCCCGGCCGCTCTATTTAGGGTAACCCACTCCCTTCTTAACCAGGGGGAAGTTGGGGAGCCCTTGAAGAGTAGTGCCGAGGATTTTAACACATTTTTCGCTGATAAAATCGCTCGGATCCAAGGGGACATCAACTCCAATTGTAAAACAGAGTCGACTGACAACGAGTCAGTCGAGGTGACTGGGGCTAAACGTCTTTGTCCATCTGTCTGGGAAGAGTTTGACTTGGTGACACCTGATGAAGTGGACAAGGCCATTGGAGCTGTGAGTTCCGCCACCTGTCTACTGGATCCGTGTCCCTCTTGTTTGGTGTCGGCCAGTCAAGAGGTGACACGGAGCTGGGTCCAGGAGATTGTCAATTCCTCCTTGGGGAGGGGGTCCTTTCTGGCTCCTTATAAGGAGGCACTTTTGCGCCCCCTCCTCAAGAAGCCTTCCCTGGACCCAGCCATGTTTAATAACTACCATCCAGTCTCCAACCTTCCCTTTATGGGGAAGGTTGTTGAGAAGGTGGTGGCGCTCCAACTCCAGCGGTCCTTGGAAGAAGCCGATTATCTAGGTCCTCAACAGTCTGGATTTAGGCCTGGCTACAGCACGGAAACTGCTTTGGTCGCGCTGATGGATGATCTCTGGTGGGCCCGGGACAGGGGCTTGTCTTCTGTCCTGGTTCTTCTTGACCTATTAGCGGCTTTCAATAACATCGACCATGGTATCCTTCTAAGCCAGCTGGAGGGGTTGGGAGTGGGAGGCAACGTTCTTCAGTGGTTCTCCTCCTACCTCTCTGGTCGGTCGCAGTCGCTGTTAGTGGGGGGTCAGAGGTCGACCTCTAGGTCTCTCCCTTGTGGGGTGCCTCAGGAGTCGGTCCTCTCCCCCCTGCTATTTAATATCTACATGAAACCTCTGGGTGAGATCATTCAAGGGTATGGGGTGAGGTATCATCAATATGCCGATGATACCCAGTTATACATCTCCACCCCATGTCCAGTCAATGAAGCAGTAGAAGTGATGTGCCGGTGCCTGGAGGCTGTTGGGGCCTGGATGGGTGTCAACAAAGTCAAACTCAACCCAGACAAGACGGAGTGGCTGTGGGTCTTGCCTCCCAAGGACAATTGCATTTGTCCGTCCATTACCCTGGGGGGAGAATCATTGACCCCCTCATAGAGGGTTCGCAACTTGGGCATCCTCCTCGATCCACAGCTCACATTAGAGAAATATCTTTCAGCTGTGGCTAGGAGGGCGTTCGCCCAGGTTCGCCTGGTGCACCAGTTACGACCCGATTTGGACCGGGAGTCACTGCTCACAGTCACTCATGCCCTCATCACCTCGAGGCTCGACTACTGTAAGGCTCTCTACATGAGGCTACCTTTGAAAAGTGTTCGGAAACTTCAGATCGTGCAGCTGCGAGAGCAATCATGGGCTTTCCCAAATATGCCCATGTTACTCCAACACTCTGCAGTCTGCATTGGTTGCCGATCAGTTTCCGGTCACAATTCAAAGTGCTGTTTATGACTTATAAAGTCCTTCATGGCATCGGACCAGAATATCTCCAGGACCGGCTTCTGCTGCACGAATCCCAGCGACCAGTTAGGTCCTGTCAACTAAATAATGCCGCTTGGCGGGACCCAGGGGAAGAGCCTTCTCTGTGGCGGCCCTGGCCCTCTGGAAACAACACCCCCCAGAGATTAGAATTGTCCCCACCATCCTTGCATTTCGTAAGCTACTTAAAACCCACCTCTGCCATCAGGCATGGGGGAATTGAGATACTCTTTCCCCCAGTCCTTTACACTTTTATGCACGGTATGTCTGTATGTATGTTTGGTTTTTATATTAATGGTTTTTTAATCGTTTTTAGTATTAGATTATTATTGTACACTGTTTTATTACTGTTGTTAGCCGCCCCGAGTCTCCGGAGAGGGGCGGCATACAAATCCAATAAATAAATAAATAAAATAAATAGATTAATCTCAGCATTTTCATAAATCCTGATTACTTTCAAATGCTGAGACTGAAGACGCTTCAACGTTTTGTTTTCCGTAGCAAAGGTCTCCAATTTATTTTGCAGAACAGCCACTTCGTTTTTCAGTTCTTTAATTTCATGGTCCCTTGCTGACAATTTATTTATTTATTTATTTATTACTTGGATTTGTATGCCGCCCCTCTCCGAAGACTCGGGGCGGCTCACAGCATGTAAAACAAATCATAGTAATCTGCAAATACACTGCAAACCATGGTATTTTTCTCCGGAGCATTAGTAAATGCTCAGTAGTAAATGTGGTCAGTAGTAAATGTGGTCTTCTGCTGAGGTTTCTTTTTAGGCAATGTTTTACCTCCTGCATGGAAAGAAATATCAAGATAGCATATTAGATTGAGCAAAAGCACTTAATTTTACATAAGTCTGAGAGTCAAATGCTCAAATATGTATTCAGTGTATAGATTCACTTCCTTTTATGTAGGGCAAAATTGAATGGAAGGAAAAGATAAAATAACAGATATTATGGAGAAGGTTTCATAATTCCATCATCTCCAGTTTCTTCCTCACTTCCATAATGCCGCCGGCGACTTACCAGCCGGCGCGGGGTTGCGGCGTGGGTGGGGAAGGAGGCCGCCATTGTGGGGGCGGTGCCTGCGGCCCCTCGTCATCCCCAGGGGCCGCAGGGATGACCTGTATGGTGGCGCTGGCCACCCATTGGCTGGGCGAGGGTGAGGCAGCCCTATGAAAGGGGCTGCCTCGTGGCGCAGTTCCCTCGCCCGCGCTGATCGGAGACACCCGCCCACCCTCCCTCTGCTACAGGGTACATATGATGGGTCGCCCACGGTGGGGCCGAGTAGGAATTTTTTGCAACCACAGCAAATTGGACGAGCTCTGGTTGTTTTTTCGCCTGCTCTACTCTGTACGTGGGAGTGCGGTTAGGGGGTGGTCTCACCAACTAGTGCCCCCCCCTCAAGGTCACTGGGGGGGGGTTGGCCGATAGGGGGCGGAATTGGGCGTAAGCAGCAACGTGTGATCTCCTTTAGGGGCACCTCTACTGAGGTGAGGGGTGATCTCCCTCTCGGATCACAGGG
This sequence comes from Erythrolamprus reginae, assembly GCF_031021105.1. Taxonomy (NCBI): domain Eukaryota; kingdom Metazoa; phylum Chordata; class Lepidosauria; order Squamata; family Dipsadidae; genus Erythrolamprus; species Erythrolamprus reginae. Next base: position 62,881,882 of record NC_091953.1, read on the forward strand.
CTCGACCGGCCTGGGTTCGGTGAGGGGGGTTGCTCCTGTGGCTCGCTGCATGGAGATTATCAGAGACCAGTGGCGAGCCATCCCACACGCCGCGGGGGCGTGGCCTGGGGCAGGGCGCAGGTGTAATTTTACCATGACCCTGCACCCGGGCTAGGAGCTTTCGCCCAGATGTTGCTCAGTTGAGTTTGGTTGGAAAGTTAACTCCGCCCCCATTTTATTTTGCACCACTGCAGGTCACGTGGGCTTATTTGGTAAAATAGTTAATCCAAAGTTGAGTTAATAAAAGTGACCCTATTTATACCCATATCTTGTGTCCGACTGTTACTCCGCCTGCGCCGCAAATCATCTTTTTCTATTGAGCATAATACTCCTTGATCTGGGGCTAGGAAAGAGGACAAGCTCATTTTCCCTGATCTAATCAAATATCAAAGAACTAAACCCACAATTTTGGACCATTTTAGAAATATTATATTTTATGGTATATACCAATTCTATGAGGGAAGCAAAAAAAAAAGTATGTAAATATATGCATGCCTAAATTAGTGTTGGTTCCACCAAGTTCCAGTTCCCTATTTATGTAGAAACACCTAGCTCACTGAGAAAAATATAATTTAGGGGTTTGGTAATAGAATTAGAACTGCCAGCCCCCTACTACCACAAAAAGATGGCATCTACCCCAGAACCTCTCTAAACCTCTCCACTGGGCATGCAAGTAGATCAGAAGTAGCTTTGTTTAGATAATTAAATTTCCTTTTTCTTTTTATGGTTGGCCTTGTCTTAGCATGTTGGCTGAACTAGCCATTACTTTTTCAACAAGCTGTAATTAAACCATGGATCAGCATAAAAAATTATCAGGATCCATACATTGTCCTATTTTTTAACTAGTTCATATTAAACCATTTTCTAAAATATTCCAAGGATTTCCTACTAATACAATAAAAAAAGTATAAATTGCATTCTTTAGCTTCCAGGTTTATGAAAGAAACCTTTCAGTAACTAAGTAATGTTTATAACATAGTTATAAATGGTCTGCAAAAAAAGAAAAAAAACCCCCCAAAAATCTTATTGTAAGTTGCATGTTGTTTTGTTGTTAGTTGCTAAGTCGTGTCCACCCATTGTGACCCCAAGGACAATGTTCCTCCAGGTCTTCCTGTCCTCTACCATACCCCAGAGTCCATGAAACTCACACCAATTGCTGCAATGACTCCATCCAGGCACCTCCTTCTCTGTTGTTCCCTTCTTCTGTTGCCCTCAATCTTTCCCAGCATTAGGCTCTTCTCCAGTCAGTTCTTCCTTCTCATTAGATGGCCAAAGGATTTGAGTTTCATCTAAGCTGCTAATAATACCCTGTTTCCCCGATAGTAAGACACCCCTGATTGTAAGACGTATCGTGGGTTTCAGGGGGGTCGGCTAATATAAGCTGTACCCCGAAAGTAAGACATATGTCTTACTTTCGGGGAAACACGGGGGTATTGCCGCCTCCCTCTCATCTAGCTGCGTGCCGCCTCCTGCCCACGTCCGCACCTTCCCCCTCTCCATACTTCACCGCGCCGTCCCCTGCACTTGTCACTGCCGCCTCCTGCTTAAAATACGGTAATGCACACAGTATTAATCATACATCAGTAAAACATACACACTGGCATACTGGGGTATCATCTGCTGTTTTGTGGTGAATACAATACTGTTCAGGTTGTTAATAAATGTTAATTTTATGGTTAAAACAAAAATTTGACAATTTTTTTCCAATATAAGACATACCCTGAAAGTAAGACATAGTGGGGCTTTTGGGGATAAAAAGAAAGTAAGACACTGTCTTACTTTCGGGGAAACACGGTAATAATAATAATAATAATAATAATAATAATAATAATTAGCAGCTTTTTATTATTACATTATAATTATAATTATTATAAGCATTGTTGTTGTTATAATAATAATAATAATTATTATTAGTAGTAGTATTAGTATTATTATTATAACAACAACAATAAACAACAAAAACAACAATAATAATAATGATGGTGGTTGTGGTGGTGATCGTGGTGAAGATGAAGAAGAAGAAGATAATGATGATATGCTTAGGAACTGTTTGACTTGTAATATTGTGATCTGAAATTCAGCATATAAATCACATTTGCTGCGCATTACTATTTTTTGTGAATAAAGTAACAACAATAACAACAGAATTGGAAGGGACCTTGGAGGTCTTCTAGTCAAATCCCCTGCTTAGGCAGGAAACCCTGCACTACTTCAGACAGGTGATTACGCCCAGCTGATGCCTCCCAGCAGCCACCAACAACCAGGAAATAGCCTCCACCAACCTGGGATTTCCTCCGGTACTCCCCAAAGCCAACGCTACCAGCCTGAGCCCCTTTCACCCAGGTGATTCCCCCCACCCCACCCTCACGGAGCCTTAAAAAAACCTTCGTAAGACAGACACCCATCTGATTTCCTACCCTGGAGCCTCCGTTAGCTTGGTATGCCCCCCCTCCTTAAGCTGCCTGCTTGAGCCCCTGCCGCCCAGCTGTTTCCTCCCCCCTCACCTTTACAGAGCCATCAGGTAATCTTCAGGAGGATTCCACCTCTAAACTCCAGAAGCCCAGAGATCTCTCCTCAAAGCTCTGATTCCTGAAGACCCATCCTGCAAATCTAGCTTCTGTTGAAAGTTAAATCCACCATTAAAGAAACTTTAACCTCGTGGCTTCAAACAAAGCCACTCTTCTAACAAAGAGACCACATGATCCCATAGGTGAAAGAGACCAAATAACCAAATAATTTAAATAAATAAATCAAGTGGCTGTGAGGGGCACTGGAGCTCAGCAGAATCATCTCAGTCTCCAGAGACTACCTTAAACTCCAATAGCCCAGCCTAATCATCCCTGATTGCTCCTAGCTTCAGAAACACAATAGACCCATCAGCAAGCCCCAAGATACTTATCCTCACTGACTTTAACAAAGAAATATTTACTACCTACTATCTAACAGCATTCTACTTCAACCCTATCTACTGGCAAACACTATTTTATTAACAAGAATGCCAAACAGAAAATCAAAAAACGCCACAACCCCCACCCCAAAAGGATGATGATTTTACCAACACTGATGATTTATGCTACAAATGCATCAAATCCACCATACAAAAAGAAGAATGCACTAAATGCCAAATGTGCCATAATTACATCCACAATAACTGCCTGGAAATTAGCAAAAATGTCACCAACTTCCTACAAAAATCTTCCTCATGTTTACCTAAAATGAATGACCTAATCACCATGTCAATAAAATTTCCAAACCTGGAAACAACCATAGCCTCACCAAAAGTCCTCATAGATTCCATCGAATCACACATTGAAGAACGATTGCAAGCCCACATTGAAGAAAGCTTGCAAGCATGCTTCACATCTTTGGATAATAAAGTCACAGCACAATCTAAAGGAAACCCAATTCATCTAAATCATACTCCAACTCAACAACAACAATCACCACCTGAACCATATGCCCATCAACTGCCAGTCCACCATATGTTCAGTCACAACATCCACTACCTCAACTATCATCAAACCATCCTAATGACATTTCCCTACTCATCAGAGACACCCTGGAACGTGAACAAAAACGGAATAATGCCATTGTATTTGGGCTCGAAGTCACTAACGAACCTGATATAAACCAAATTTGAAAAATCATCGCATGCAATTTTCCAGCTGATGAAATCATTGAAGTGACCAGAGATGGCCTGGAATACAAATATAGAGATGGTTCAGTAGCCCCCAAATTCTGCAGAGTGGTTCTCACAAATGAACTTAGCAACCGTGCCGGTTGCATCAAAACCAAGTTACGCAATCCACCAACCAACCCCCAAATCATCATCAACCAAAACTACCCCAGCCTTCAATCTACCCTCAACCAAGATCAACCCCTCATTAACCACTACCTTCAAACCACCATCGCCCACAACCATCCTAATTTCCAATCCATCACTACTCAAAACCAACTCTCAATAAACCAAGATTAGGTATGCACGCCCCTTACTTCCTCAACAACATCCACTGCTAATCTCTAATGTAAACTGATGAACTCAAGAAGCATCGTTAATAAAATACTTGAACTCCTTCTCTTACTACAAACTGCTAAATTTGACATCATATTTATCTGTGAAACATGGTTAAATGAATCCCTCCCAGACTCCGTTATCACAGTAAGTGACTATCAAGTTTACTGTTCTGACTGCGAATCCCGCAGAGGAGGTGGTGTTGCAATCTTCTACAAGAAATCACTCAACCTTAAAAAAGGGCAAGTTAAACAAGAACTTTATCTTCCTGAAACCATCATCTGTGAACTGACTTTAGATACCACACTTCACTTCTTTCTATGTTATAGAGCTCCAGATTATGATATCACACACACGAACAAACTAACCTCACTACTAACGTGGGCAAGCTCCCACCCTCATCCTCTTATATTTCTGGGAGACTTAAACCTTCCACATATAAACTGGACCCTAAATGAATGTTCCACTGAACCCATACATTTAACCCTTTACAATGCCATTACTGACCTAGGACTAGATCAACTAGTAACAAACAAAACTAGAGTTAACAATTGTCTTGACCTCATCTTCTGCAACAGTCTACACTCAATTTACGGACTACAAATAAAAGAACCCTTTTCTAACATTGACCATAGCATGATTGACTTTTACCTAAACATACACCCTCACAAACACATCTTAACGAAGGGACAACCAACTATAACTTCAAAAAGGCCAATTACGACTTCATCAAAGCCTACCTCTCACCTCTCGACTGGCACATAATTTTCTCTGATTGCATCAGTACTGAAGACTACTACAATATGTTTTTACTTGAAATCCAAAGAGTCATCAAATTACACGTACCACTAATATTCACCAAAACTAAGAAAAACAAATTACCCATAAAAATAAGAAAGCTCCAAACCAAAAAAAGAATTCTTTGGCGCAAAAATAAAGCAGGGCATATTTCAAACTTTAAAAGCCGCTATAAAACTTAGTGTCACCAAATAAAGACTGAATGTACCAATTATCACATCATCCAAGAAGAAAACCTTCTATGAACAAAGTCTATTTGTGCCTTCTACAACTTTGTTAACAATAAACTCAAAGACTCTAGACCCATCCCACCCCTTAAAGGACCAAACAACATAGACCGTAATGATGAATCAGTCAAAGCCAATCTCTTTAACACCTTCTTCAGCTCAGTCTTTGTTAACAACAATGGCTCATGCCCAACATTTCCTAACTGCACCACAAATAACCTTAATGATCTTACACAAATTTATTTTACAGAAGATAATGTTAGAAAGGCATTACACAACCTAAAACCATCTTTATCTATTGGACCAGATGGACTATGTGCATACTTCTTAAAAAAGCTCTCCTCTACCTTGGCTGAACCTCTGAGCATAATTTTTAATAAATCTTTCAGTACTAGCTCCCTACCCACACTATGGTCATTTGCCACAGTCATCCCTATCTTCAAAAAAGAAGATCCAAGCAACATTGAAAATTACAGACCTATCTCTTTGTGTTGTGTCAACTGCAAAGTTATGGAATCAATCATAAACCAATTCATTACATTCCACCTTGAAGTTAATAACCTACTTTCCAATAAACAATTTGGTTTCAGAAAAAAAATATTCTGTAATCTACAACTCTTACACTATAAAAACATTTGGACCACTCAACTTGACCAAGGTAATCCAATTCATGAAATCTATATCGACTTTTGCAAAGACTTTTATTCAGTTGTCCACAACAAACATCTTCTGAAGCTCAAATCCTACGGCATCTCTGGACACAATTGGTTAACAGCATTCCTATCTAACAGACAAAAAGTGGTCAAAATAGGAAGTGCCACTTCTCTTCCTGCTCCTGTTAACAGTGGTGTCCCTGAAGATAGTGTTTTAGGACCCATACTATTCATACTATACATAAACGATCTTTGCGATTACATCACTAGCGATTGTATTCTCTTTGCAGATGATGTCAAACTATTTAATACCACCTTGACCACATAGCAGAATGGTTTAAAACCTGGCAACTTCAAATCTCCACCACTAAATGCTCTGTCTTACACATTGGTAAGGGTATCTCCGAGACCGCCTTCTGCCGCACGAATCACTGCGACCAGTTAGGTCCCAGAGAGTGGGCCTCCTTCGGGTCCCGTCAACAAAACAATGTTGTTTGGCGGTGCCCAGGGAAAAGCCTTCTCTGTGGCGGCCCCGGCCCTTTGGAACCAACTCCCCCCGGAGATTAGAATTGCCCCCACCCTCCTTGCCTTTCGTAAGCTCCTTAAAACCCACCTCTGCTGTCAGGCATGGGGGAACTAAGATATTCTTTCCTCCAAGGCCTTTACAATTCATGTATGGTATGTTTGTATGTATGTATGTTTGGTTTTACAATAAGGGTTTTTTAGTTGTTTTAGTACTGGATTTACATGCTGTTTTTTGTTACTGTTGTTAGCCGTCCCGAGTCTACGAAGAGGGGCAGCATACAAATCCAATAAATAAAATAAATAAATAAAATAAATTGGTAAAAAGAATCAGAATACTAAATATAAACTTGGAGGAATTGAACTTATTGATAACCCTCAATCTTTCAAAGACCTTGGAGTACTCATATCCAATGACCTAAGTCCAAGAGCCCATTGCAACAGCATTGCCAAAAGGGCTTTAAGAGTTGTTAACCTAATCCTTCACAGCTTCTTCTCTGGTAATTTTGAACTGCTAACAAGAGCTTACAAAACATTTCTCAGACCAATCCTAGAATACAGCTCACCTGTATGGAACCCCCATTGCATATCTGATATCAACACAATTGGGAGAGTCCAGAAATATTTCACAAGAAGAGTCCTTCCCTCCTCTTCTCACAACAAAATACCTTATTCTGCCAGACTTGAAATTCTTGGTTTAGACAACTTACAACTCTGTCGTCTCCATTCTAACTTAATTATAAAATCATATACCAAAATGTCCTACCTGTTAGCAACTACTTCACCTTGAACCGCAACAACACACGAGCACAAAATCAATTTAAACTAAATGTCAACCGCTCCAAACTTGACTGCAAAAAATACAACTTCAGCAACAGAGTAATCAACACCTGGAATGCACTACCTGATTCTGTGGTTTCTACTCCTAACCCCAAAACCTTTAATCTTAAGACTATCTCCAATTGACCTCTCCCCCTTTCTAAGAGGTCTCTAAGGGGCGTGCATAAGCGCAACACTGTGCCAACCGTCCCTGTCCTATTGTCTTCTTTTGTTCTTTTTATCATTACTTATCTAATGTTTTATTTGTACAAATTACCACCCTATAATTGTTTGACAAAATAAATAAATAAAATAAATAAACAGCCCTTAAAATCTTCCAATGTTGGGGCATTCACAACTTCTGGAGACAAGCTGTTCCATTGATTAACTGTTCTGACTGTCAGGAAATTTCTCCTTAGTTCTAAGTTACTTGTCTCCTTGTTTAGTTTCCACCCATTGCTTTTTGTTCTATCCTCAGGTGCTTTGGAGAATAGGTTGACTCCTTCCTCTTAGCGGAAAGAAAAGTTACCTATGATCAGAAAGTAAGAATTATAAAAGTATTGTTTTATAATTTTATAAAACCATTATGCTGTTCCATACCTCATGGAAGATAGATGGACTTCCTTCAGGCTGTGAGATTTTGGCCTAGCCAAAGGAATGGAAGCCACCATGTCTGGGATCCAAAAATGACTTCAAAGGCTGGGCGGTCTTCAGGACCCCTTTTCATCCCCAGTGTTGATGTGGAGGTGCAGGCCCAACTCCTTTGTTGGTTGCATTTGGGGAGGGGCTTGCCATAGGATCAGGGCCAAGTATTGTCCTTTCTTCCTCTTAATGACTTGGTTCTTTTTCCTGGCTTTTCTCTACATTGCTTATTTGCCTTAACAACTTTTAGTTCAGTGGCTTCGGCCTAGTATCACATGTTCCTCGCTTAACCAACAGTTGCTTTGCCTTCAGAGTTATGGTGCTTCTCCTAAAGTACTTATGACCCAATTCCACTGGTTTAGTTCAGTGGCTTCAGCCTAGTCCCACATGTTCCTTGCTTAACCCACAGTTGCTTTATGATGCTCCCCCAAAATAATGTCCCAGTTCAAGAGTGTGAAATATGAAGTATTGCCTCTAGCATAAAATAAAATCTTAATATAAAGGGAGTTCTTGAAAAATTAGTATTTTTCTTATAGTAAACAATATGATTCAGAAGTTTCCAGAAAAGAGAAGTGAGGACAGGGGGTGGGGGTGTGCTTTCTGAGCAATAGTTGGGGAGATTGTGCCCTGCAACTATGGTATATTTGTTAATAAGCATTCCAGATAGGCTGTAAACTTATTAGTATCCAATGAAAACACGAACAATGGTGAATGCGGGGGGGGGGAGGGGTCTAAAAACCAGTTGCATGCTTTGTTATGAGTCCAATTCATGTGCACACATATTTGGAAATATGGTAAACCTTTGCTAACTTTTGATACTGGATTATCTTAATTTTTTCATTGCTTATGCTTCCAGATGCTACTGGCCATTGAAACAGCTGTAAGAACTGCTGAAAGTGGCTGGATTCATAAAACTACCAAGCCTCAGGTAATCAAATTCAATGTAGGCCACATAATAAATTGTAAGGATTTGAGCAACCAAACACAATATGCAAATGAGGAAAAATATTTGTGTATAAATGCAGATTCTTCCTGTTGGGGGTATATATAGTAGACAACAGAGACTTTTTTAATCCTAACTCAGGAATTGCATCACAGTGTGGGGAGAAAGTATGAAACATAATTAGCATAACCATAAATTGCCCCAGAAGTGGAGTAAAGATGCTGAGACAGTGTATGGGTTAAATATAGGGTCACTTTATTAAATTAGCATAAATTTAGGTAACGTAACTTTAAATACGTAAATTTAAATATTTAAATTCAACTATAAACAAAGGACCTGCAGAGGCCAAAAACTAACTGGGCGGAAATTCCTGCCAGAACCTTCCTGGGCAACATTGGGCAAAACTCCTTGCTGAACCAGGTGAAGGTAGCCACCTTCCCCTGGATCCGAGCCACACCCTTCGGCGTGTGGGAGGAGCTCACCCTCCAATCCCCGAGGGAAATTGGATCCGGTCGCTCCTACTGCCCATTTCCGCCCCTAACCTGCCAACCCCAGTGACCAGAGGGAATATCTATATAGCGCCGCACCCCCTAACCATTCCATCCGTACTGTCAGTGTAGAATAGGCGAAAAAACGGCCACCTCTAAAGGGGAAGCCGCAAAAAATTCCTATTCGGCCCCGAAACAACCTCCTTCGGACACACTGTTGATAGTGGAGGGCGGGCGGGTGTTCGCTTCAGGACTCCGGCACAGCGAGGAGGAGGTCGTGCTCAGACCACCCTTAAATAGGGCGATCCAGGACCTCCCCCCGGCCCTGCATGCAGCGCGCCACCTTGGCGCGCTGCCAAAAGCCAAACTTCCGGTTTCGCGAGAAACCAGAATTTCGGAGCTCCACAGAGCTCAAGGTAGTGTCCCCCGGCTACGGGGGCAATTTTGGCCGGCGGTTTAAGCCGCCGACCGGGCATAAGTGTGAATCAAATATATAATAACTGTATAGTATGGGGACCAATATAGCAGGAAAAGATACTTTAGGATGTTGTTGCAGGATTAGGATGGTTAAATCAAAAGGAAGTAGCAAAAACATAGAAGTAAAATGCCTCAGATTAAACCTTTTGCTCCACCCAATGGTACCAAATTAGTCATTAGAGTGTAAATAGACAATTTGAGACAAATTTTTGAAATTGAGACTAGATATGAAAGTACAAATGCCTGGGTAAAATGGATAAAATACACTGTACAGAATTGGAAAAAAAGGAAATGTTATGCTTGTGGTCAGGCGAAATCATTAGCCCACAGGTAGCATGAGATGCATATTGGCTCTTTTTCAACATAGAACAGCCTCAGGAAATGAAAGTTATAAATCCCTTTCTCTCCTTTGTCCACCAGTAAAAGTCTAGATACTAAGAAACCACCTATGTTCTTTGCAACCTGTGGTAACCACACTGCATGTCTGAAAAGGTAAGGTGTGGATTCTGACCAAATGATAAAAGAACTGGAAGCATATGTAGAAACAGTAGATGTCACCACAGCAACCAAAAAAGAAATTATGGTATTCCAAAATGGCCATTCGTAGAACTGTCTTATGGTGGTATTGTGGGGGTTAAATACCAGTATTAAGACATGTTCTTCCCCCAAATTGAATAGGTACTTGTGCAATTGTCTAAATGGCTATCCCTTTTACATTGGCATTTGAAAACCATATGGTAATAAAAGAACATCATAGAATGAAAAGAAATGTATTAGGAATGTCTGTCAATGACAAAGTCTATTTGGATGCTATTGAGATTCCCAAAGGGCTTCCTGATGAATATGAGGTCAGAAATCCGATAGCTTGATTATTAGATAGTTTGAATCACTGCTCTGGTGAGTGATTGTAAAGAAAAATGTAGATTGAATCATTTATATTTTATTTATTTATTTATTGGATTTCTATGCCTGTCTCTTCTATGCCTATTTCTGTTGCTTATATCTATTATAATAAACAGAGATTCATTAATTACGCAAGACATGCTGTCAACTGTAGAGTGATGCCACTAGTAGAATGACTTGGGAAAAATACAATGGCACTAGATATGATATTGGCAGAAAAAGGAGGAGTGTGTATAAAGTTAGGAGGTAGGTACTGTACTTTTATTTCAAATAACACAGCATCGGATGAAACAATCGCTAGGGCCTTACAAGGTCCCGCTACATTAACAGAGTAATTGGCTGATAATGTTGGAACAGATACCTCCCTTACTGGATGGCTCAATTCCTGGTTTGGAAAATGGAAGGGGGTTGGTTCTATCATTACTGGCTTCAGTAATAGCAGTTTTTTAAAAAAATATTCTGACAGCTTTCGTTTGCTGTATAATACCTGCGTCTGAGGATTAACTCAAAGATTTATAGTAACAACCAGCGTTCCCCGTAAACTGTGCGCGTGAGCACGCGCGTGCCCCAAAATACCCCCCGCGCACCCTTTTTCACGGGCGCGCACTCCCCATCCCCCTGCCAGCCCACGGGGAGGCGCCGGCAGTAGAAGGGAAGGGAGCTGCGGCCGCCCCTGCCTGCCCACGGTGCCTCCGTCCCCCACGGCCTCTCGTTGCTGCCCCCTGCCCACCTGATCCGCTCCCTCTGCTCTTCCGCCACCTCCTGCCTTTGGGCGCGGCTCCTCCCGCACCAGGAACGCACACCCTGCGCGTCTCACAGTACATTTGCCGAGAGCACTTTCGTCCCGGGCTCTCAGCAAGGGGGTTGCAGGAGAGGCGGGGCAGGCGTTCTCACAGTGGAGGCCGGCGAAGATGATATTCAATGTCGGGGGGGCGCGGGCGGTTGCACGCGCTCCCTATCCCCCTGCCAGCCCGTTCAGAACATTCAAAATAAGAAAAACCTTCGCCAGTGAAGGCTTTTCTTATTTTGAATGTTCCGGGTGGGCTGGCAGGGGGATGGGGGGCGCACGCAACCGCCCGCGCGCCCCTGACATTGAATATCACCTTCGCCGGCCTCCGCTGTGAGAAAAATGGAGAGAGAATGAGAGAGAGTGAGAGCAACAGACAGCAAGATAGAGAGAAAGTGAGAAAGAGAGAGAGAGAGAAAGGGGGAGAGAAAGAGATAGCAAGAGAGAGAGAACAAGAGAGAGAAAGAGTGTGAGAAAGAAAACAAGAGAGAAAGAGTGAGAGAGAGAGAAAGCAAGAGACAGTGAAAGAAAACAAGAGAGAGAAAGTGAGAAAAAGAGAGAGAGAGAAAGAGGGGGAGAGAGAGAGAAAGAGAGAGAGAGAGAAAGAAAGAAAGAAAGAGAGAGAGAGAGAGATGAGAGAGGAAGTAAGAGAGTGAGAGAGAGGAAGAAAGCAAGAGAGAGAGAGAGAGACAGAGAAAGCAAGAGAGAGAGAGAAGAGTGAAAGGAAGAGATAGAGAGAAATGATAGGAAAAAGGGGAGAAAAAAAGAGATGAGAAAATGATTGAGGCAGAGAATGACAGCAAAGAGAGAGAAACAGAGACAGAAGTGACTCTTGATATAAAGCATATGGTAAAAGCACTTAAATAATTTTATTTATTTATACATACATACATATATATATTACACGGGGCAAAACCCGAACTCAGAACAATCTACATACATACATACATACGTACGTACGTACGTGCGTGCGTTCGTGTGTGTGTGTGTGTGTGTGTGTGTGTGTGTGTGAAATGTTTTTTTAGCTGGAATTTTTTTAAATTAAGGGAGACTAGGATGGTCCCATTTCGAGAATTAGCAGTTGAGCTATCAGATCAGATCCCTTCCAGCTCTGTACCAGGGAGGGGCTATATGTTTTTTTATGCCGGATCACCCTGGTATATTGAAGGAACGTCACAGCTCCGTTTTGCCTCTAGGCCCAACCCAGGACCAATTCAAGGCAGTTAATTTATTTATAGCCGACAACTATATTCTATATGTGTCAAATGTTTTTTTAGCTGGAATTTTTTAAATTTAAGGGAGACTATGCTGCCCAGTCCCAAGGGGACTGCCGCTCAGACACTATACTTTTCCGCCCACACTGAAAAAAAATTAGAGGGAACATTGGTAACAACCATAACTAAGAGAATGTCCCCAGGAAAACCTCCTCTCTATAGGGAAACAGATTTAATGTATATGAGAGGAGAAAATGACCAAAGTAGTGAAAAGTGATCACAACAATATGAATAAAGTTATGGCATTTATTGGGGTTTAGAAGGCAATAAAAAGGAGCAAAGTGGGAAATTTGGAAATATGAAGTATTGCCTCTAAAATAAAGTTTAATTATAAAAGAGAGTTAAGGAACATTGAAAAATTAATATTGTTATTACAGTTCACAATATGTTTTAGGAAAATCAAGAAGGGGGTGCCTTCTGAACAGTAATTAGAATGACTTTGCCCTTTAACTAGGATATGTGTGTTAATAAGCACTCCAGACAGGTTGTAAGCTTGTTAGTATCCAGCCAATGGGAAACCAAAACAGTATTACAGGTGGGGGTGGTATAAAAACCTGTTGCATGCTCTGGATCTAACCATGTGCACCTGTATTTGCAAATAACTTTTAATTAATAAACTTATAAATTAATAAACTAATTTTTGGTACCGGATTTCCTACGTTGCTTTATTGCTTACCTACCTTACCTTACACAGGGTTCTGAAGCCATTCCCCACACCCGTCACATGACTCTGGCAAATTGCAGTGGTATTTGGGCCGGGTTCTGTAAAAAATATCCATAATAATGCATTGACTTGGTTAATAGCACAGTGTTTGTTTAATGATCGCAGGATTTGCTTTAAAAAGAAAATGTTCACTTAAGACTCATCACCAGAAAAAAAGTTGTAGAATCAGGGTGATCACATAAATGCCTTGATTTACAACCATCATAACTTATGGTGGAAATTCCGAGCTCCATTACAGTCATAATTTGAGCACTGTGTATATTAGATAGCAGCAGAGTCAGTGAAGGGCTTCCAAAATTTTTACTACCACACTGTGGGTGTGGATTATGCAGGATGTCCTGCATTTCCTTTCAACATCTTTCAGTGCAAATTGGGTGCTCTGGGGTGGAGGTCCAGTTTCGCTACCCCACTGTGTTGCCCTCCATCCGCGCAGTAGCCCATCCCTGAGCAGAGTGATAGAAAGATGTTAGATAATCCCTCCATTGGCAATGGCAGGGGAATTATTTCATACTTCATGGGACAAGGCAATGATAAACCACTCCTGTATTCCACTCAAAAACACAGAGGTACACAAACGGGTGAGATTACACTGTCAATGTAATTGCACTGACAGTTAGATACACTGTCATTATTTCAACCTATTTGTTGAATGTATATGAGGAAGGTAAGATAAATTGCTTGATTTTGCTCCCCTACTCACCAAACTTTTCATTCCCAACGTCAACATTCTCCCTCACCTTTTTAGCAGTATTATTCCATCACTGCAAGCATGAACCCAGGCAGCAACATTCCCAGTAGAGTCTGCCAAATTAAACTCTTTGTTTACTAAGCAAATTTATGCTTAGATCCCAGGGAAAAAAGGAGTGGAGAAGAGGGGGAAAGGGAGAGAGGGAACCAGGCAAGGAGTCTCAATGCTGCTCAAGTCAATTTAATCAAACAAAGCCGGATTTTCAGCCCAAGGGACATAGAATAGAATAGAATTTTTATTGGCCAAGTGTGATTGGACACACAAGGAATTTGTCTTGGTGCAGATGCTCTCAGCGTACATAAAATAAAATATACATTTGTCAAGAATCATGTGGTACAACACTTAATGATTGTCATAGGGGTCAAATAAGCAATGAAGAAGCAATATTAATAAAAATCTTAGGATATACACAACAAGTTACAGTCATACAGTCAACATGGGAGGAAATGGGTGAAAGGAATGATGAGAAAAACTAGTAGAATAGAAGTGCAGATTTAGTAGAAAGTCTTTCAGTGTTGAGGGAATTATTTGTTTAGTAGAGTGATGGCGTTAGGAAAAATACTGTTCTTGTGTCTAGTTGTCTTGGTGTGCAGTGCTCTGTAGTGACGTTTTGAGGGTAGGAGTTGAAACAATTTGTGTCCAGGATGTGAGGGGTCAGTAAATATTTTCCCCACTCTCTTTTTGACTCTTTTGATACCAGGTAACTTAAATCTCCACTTCAATTCCAAGGCCGACCCTTGCCCTAGTCCCAAAAATGTATCTGATACCGGTGGTGCAGCATTTTTTACACTCGCTGTGGGGTAAGGTAGGTCTTTGCTCACCTCAGCCTGATACAGGATTACCAGCAGCTGCCTGTTCATGAGGAGGCTGCAAAGACGCAGACAATTACCATACCCAGGGGGGCTTTTTGTTGCAAAAGGCTTCAGTTCAATGTAAGCACTGCCCCCGGGATCTTTCAGGGTCTAATGGAATGGCTCCTCAGGGCGGTAGAAGGGGCCCTTCCATAGAAACATAGAAACATAGAAACATAGAAGTCTGACGGCAGAAAAAGACCTCATGGTCCATCTAGTCTGCCCTTATACTATTTTCTGTATTTTATCTTAGGATGGATATATGTTTATCCCAGGCATGTTTAAATTCAGTTACTGTGGATTTATCTACCACGTCTGCTGGAAGTTTGTTCCAAGGATCTACTACTCTTTCAGTAAAATAATATTTTCTCATGTTGCTTTTGATCTTTCCCCGCAACTAACTTCAGATTGTGTCCCCTTGTTCTTGTGTTCACTTTCCTATTAAAAACACTTCCCTCCTGAACCTTATTTAACCCTTTAATATATTTAAATGTTTCGATCATGTCCCCCCTTTTCATTCTGTCCTCCAGACTATACAGATTGAGTTCATTAAGTCTTTCCTGATACGTTTTATGCTTAAGACCTTCCACCATTCTTGTAGCCTGTCTTTGGACCCGTTCAATTTTGTCAATATCTTTTTGTAGGTGAGGTCTCCAGAACTGAACACAGTATTCCAAATGTGGTCTCACCAGCATTCTATATAGCGGGATCATAATCTCCCTCTTCCTGCTTGTTATACCTCTAGCTATGCAGCCAAGCATCCTACTTGCTTCCCTACCGCCTGACTGCACTGTTCACCCATTTTGAGACTGTCAGAAATCATTACCCCATTCCATATTTGGATAAAGTTATCATAGCGGCAGCAAATGAGGAGGAGCTACTTAGAAAGTTGAGAGTGGTCCTTAGGAAATTTGAGGAAGTGGGCGCATGGGTCAAGGCTTCAAAATGCATATTCTCAGCCCCTTCAGTTGAATTCTTAGCATTTACTGTGAATGCTAGAGGTATCGAGCCCACCCCCACAAAGACCGCAGCCATTATAGATGCCATATCCCCCACATCAAATGCCGAGCTACAGGCTTTCTTGGGGCTTCTCAACTACTATTCTGTTTTCCTGCCCCATAAGGCGTCTGTTGCAGAGCCACTGCACAGACCTCTAGACTCAGGAGCCAGATGGCACTGGGGCCCCGCAGAAAATCTGGCCTTCTCAGCTGTCAAACAAGTTCTGGTATCAAACTCGCTACTTCCACAATATTCTGAGCAGCTTCCCCTAGTTTTGGCAAGTGATGCCTCCCCTAGTTTTGGCGAGTACAAAATGAGTGTGGTATTAAGCCATCAGTTGCCTAATGGCAAGGAAGCACCCAATGCATTTTATTCAAGAACTCTAGCTAACCCAGAAGGGAAGTACAGACAGGTAGATAAAGAGGTGTTAGCTCTACTAGCCGGGGTATGCCGTTTCCACCATTACTTCTATGCCCGCCAATTTATGTTGACAACTGATCATCAACCGCTATTGGGCGTACAGGCTAAGAACAAGCAGTCACCTCAGGTGATGTCTTTGCACATGATGCGATTGTCAGTTTTCCTAGCCAATTACGAATATGATTTAGCATATTGGCTAGGATGAAACATAGCGCATGCAGATGCGTTAAGCTGCTGTCCGCTATCCGCCAGCCTCAATGACCCAGACCCAGCTGCGAGACCGCCTTCGGCCGCATGAATCCCAGCATCTGGTTAGGTCCCACAGAGTTGGTCTTCTCCGGGTCCAGTCGAGTAAACAATGTTGTCTGGCGGGGCCCAGGGGAAGAGCCTTCTCTGTGGTGGCTCCGACCCTCTGGAATCAACTACCCCCAGAGATTAGGACTGCCCCCACCCTCCTTGCCTTTCGTAAACTCCTTAAAACCCACCTCTGTCATCAGGCTTGGGGGAACTGAGACATCCCCCCCTTGCCTATGTAATTTTGTGCATGATATGACTGTGTGTATGTATTTTATCTATTGTGTTTTTTTTTCCTTTTTAGACTTTTTAATGTAAAACTGTTATTTTAGATTTTAATTATTAGATTTGTTACCATGTATTGTTTTTATCACTGTTCTGTGCCGCCCTGAGTCTACGGAGAGGGGCGGCATACAAATCTAATTAATAATAATAATAATAATAATAATAATAATAATAATAATAATAATAATATTGGCTATCTCTGAATTAAACCTGCCAATAACTGCATCCGATATAGCCATGGTCCCAGCAAGAGACCTTAAATTAATTAGGCTCCTGTCATGGGGCCCTAGAGGGTGGCCACAAGGCAGGGGCCCTCATGACTTCCTTCCGTTCCAAACTAGACAAAATGAATTATCAGTCTACTGTGGACTGAGTGCGTGGTGATTCCTCAGTCATTGCGTAGCCCTATATTAGACTTACTACATGAGGAATACCCTGGGGTAGTTTGTATGAAGTCATTGGCATGTAGTTATATGGCCAGGCATTGACAAGGACATTGAGATCAAAGGGGCTATATGTCACCCATGCCAAGAGCCTCAGATTTGGGAGACTCTACCTGCCCCATGGTCGAAGCTTCATATAGATTTAGCCAGCCCTATCCGTGACCAATTTTTTCTGATTGTAGTGGATGCTTTTTCAAAGTGGTTAGAGGTTTATACCATAACATTTACTACATCTGAAGCTATTATTCATGCACTTTCTAATCTAATAGCAAATAGATTCCCTGACCCCATAATTTCAGATAATGGGCCTCAGTTCACCTTGCCGGCTTTCCATCATTTCCTTGATTCTAAGGATATAAAACATGGATTAATTGCCCCCTGACATCCTTCTGGAAACGGTCAAGCAGACCTAAGTTGCAAAGCCCGCTGCAACAACATAGCCCAAAAGTCTTCAAGAGGTTGTTACCCTAATCCTATGTAACCTCTGCTCTGGTAATCTCACACTAATAACCAGAGTATACAAAACTTTCACCAGACCAATCCTTGAATACAGCTCATCTGTCTGGAAACCACACCACATTTCGGACATAAGTAGTCTAGAAAATGTCCAGGATACTTTACTAGAAGAGCCCTCCACGCAACTAAACTTACAATCCTAGGTTTAGAAAGCTTAGAACTATGTCGCCTTAAACACGACCTAAGCACAGTCTATAAAATCATCTGCTACAATGTGCTTCCTGTCAATGAATACTTCAGCTTCAACCACAACAATACACAAGCACACAACAAATACAAACTTAAAGTAAAGCACTCTAAACTTGACTGCAGGAAATATGAGTTTAGTTACCAACTCACTACCAGACTCTGTAGTATCATCACCTAACCCCCCAAACCTTACCCTTAGACTATCTATTGTTGACCTCTCCCGAAGTATCGTGTATCTAAATATTGTTATAATGTTGTATGCCACCAATACGTACTTGACAAAACAAATAAATAAATAAAAATAAAATAAAATAAAGTCTTTTTGGTAGTTTTGTCTTACATTACATGATTAAGTCTAACAAGATTCAAGAGCCAGTTGTAGCTAGTTAAGTTCATAACAACATAAGAACATAAGAAGAGCCATGCTGATTCAAGCCAAAGCCCATCGGGTGAAGAAATATTTCCCTTTATTTGTCCTTGTTTTCTTACCTGTGAGCTTTAGGGAGTGGCCCCTTGTCCTAGTATTGTGTGATAGAGAACAGCGCTGGTGGTCTTCATCCCCCGGCGCTTTTGCAGGAGGCCCGGGGGACACGGCTACCGGCGTAGCCGCCATCTTGGTGACGGCCGAGATCTCGCGAGGGGCAACCCAGTCCGGAATTGTTAAGAAGTGGTTTTTCTTTATGTCTTTCCATACATCAAATAAGTATTTTCTTAGTGTATGTCTTTTAAAATAAGAATGATTTTTGTCTTTATCATACCATACAAAGGCATGCCAGCCAAGCATAAGATCATGTCCTTCTAATTTTAATGTTCTCGTATCCTCTAAGGTTATGCAATTTTTAATCCATGTTAAGGCGGCTGCCTGGTAATATAATTTCCAATTTGGGAGGGCAAAACCTCCCCTCTCTTTTATATCTTCTAACATGTTTATCTTGATTCTTGCCTTTTTGCCTTGCCATAGAAATTTTCTAACCACATTTGTTAAATTTTTTAAAAAATTTGCCCCTGGGTTTATTGGGATCACTTGAAATAAAAATAAAACCTTGGGTAAGATATTCATCTTAATTGTGGCAATTCTTCCCAGAAAAGATATTTTAAAGTTATTCCATATTTCTAAATCCTTTTTAATTTCATTAATTAATTTTATATAATTATCATTTTTTAATGTTATTGTTTTGGCTGTTAGCCATATTCCCAAGTACTTTACTTTTTTAACTATTTGTATTCCAGTAATACATTCTAAATTGCTTTCTTGTGATTTATTCATGTTTTTTGTTATAAATTGTGTTTTATTTTTATTTATTTTCAAACCTGCTACCTTACCATATTGTTCTATTGTCTGGATTAATCTTGGTGCTGTAACTATCAGATCTTCCATTATAAAGGTCAGATCATCTGCAAAAGCCTGGACTTTATATATCTCTTTTCCAACTGTTAACCCTTTTATCTTTGAATCTGCTCTTATTTTTATTAATAGTGTTTCTAAAGTCATAATGAACAGGAGGGGTGAAATAGGACATCCTTGTCGAACTCCTTTATTTATTTTAAACGCTTCCAATTGACCTCGGAAGGATGGAAGTTCGAGTCAACCTTGATCCCTGTCAGGATTGAACTTTTGGCTATGAGCAGAGTCAGCCTGCAGTACTACATTCTAACCACTGCACCACCATGGCACAGCAGTTACAATTCAGTTCAAGCTTCATTCCCATTGCCTGAAGTACTTCATCTGTTTTTATATATATATCTCTAAAAAAGTTCTTGAAAGTTCAACTTTATCTGATAATCTTCTTTCAGTTATATCAGTACTCTGACTTGTATCCATTATCCAAAAACATAACTAAAATTTAAAAATTAAAAGTCTGTAAGATTGATTCCATATAGTCTAGTAAATATAACTATTGCAGAAAAGTTACAAGATTACAGTCTTTGCCTCCCTCCGGTGGTTAAATAAAACCTCTGAATAAATTGCAAGGAAATATTATTTATTAATAGGAAAGAAACAGGCTTCAAGGAAATCTTATTCTGAGAAAGAAATTGATAAATATAAGTCAGAAAACATCTTTTTCAAGTTTTATAAAAATGTTCAAAAGTTAACAAAGGTTTTTTTGTGCTTCTTATTTCAATGGTAACTACGGAAACTACTAATATTGCCTAGTTCTTATACTATGTAAAATCTATTATCTAATATATCCTAGTTCTAATATTACTATCTACTATCTCCTAGTTCTAATACTACATACCTAATATCTATGATCTACCGTAATATATCCTAGTCCTAATACCAATATCTAATACTTAGTTCTAATGCTATCTCATATCTACTGTACTAATATTGCCTAATAGTCATGTTTACTATCTAACATTGCTAAGTTCTAATACTATCTAATATCTTAAATCTAATATATCCTATTTCTAATACTAATATCTACAATCTAATATATCCTAATTCTAATATGATCTGATTTTTATTATTTCTATGAGCTTGACTAGAATCACACAATGCACACAATCACTTGGTACTTAAAATGCACTTTGGACTATACAGTTTTGGAAAAAGCAGCTTCTTTTCTCCAGGCAGGATGCGACTGTTTTCTCCATGGGAAGTTGAAGAGGTGTGTTTTTGTCTTTCCTTTGGAAATCTGGCATGTGAGGGCTCGTAATTGGTGATGGTGGAATCTCCTACAAAGTTGACTATTTCTCCCTGTTGCCTGTTCCTTGGTCTTCTGCATGTTATGGGACCTGTTGAGGGATAACTCTGATGTAATTTTTTTCACATGTTTCTCACATATAGTCTCACATATTCCTCACTTCACAGTTGCTTTGCATTCAGAGTTATGATGCTTCTTCCAAAGCATTTACGTTTTGAGTATGACTCAATTCCAGAGTTCTGATTTTACAAACAAGACATTCATTTAACAAATACCTCAAAAAAGTTTTTAAATCAGGTTGGTCATATGGGTGCCTTGATTTATTACCATCATAACTTATGGTGAAAATTCTGAGCTTCATTATAGTCATAATTTGAGGACTGTGTATATGGGATAGGAGCCACATGAGAGGAAGATGTGAGATAATCTCTTCAGGGGCAAATGCAAGGGGATTGTTTCATGCTTCATGGGACAAGGCAGTGATAAATTACTCGTGTTGAAAAGTTCAGAGTTGTGCGAAGGGATTAGAAATACTGTAACTCTCTTTACTAATTCAGCATATGTTGAATGTATACGAGGGAGGTGGGATTGGGGGAAAATGTGTGTGGCTTTAGATTTGGAGCAAGAAACAGCAATAATATGATCTTTAGTGAGAGTGAATAAACAATTTCAGTGCCACAGCCAGGTTTATATCCCAAATTAAAAGGCTCCAGAAGTCATCAAAATATGTCAGACTATACATGGATTTGATTGAATATAATCTATGTAGCACACACATACACTAAAATCTTAAGAAAGAGATTTTGAATTTAGTGAGCTTCCTTAGTAATTATCCCCTTATTCTCCCCTTATCTCTCACTTCTAGAGAGAATGACAAGAGTGAATCTGTTTAATCAGGACCCATGAATAATAGATAACAAGATAAAGAAAGAGTTCATATAATGCAGTATTTCAAGGAAAAAAATACAGCAAGCATTTGCAATAGTTTTGACATGACAAAGAATTATCATATCTTTATTTCGCAATAAAGTATGAAACACTCTGTGCTACCTTTTGGGGAAGAACATGAATCGGTTTTGTCCGGCTGGCCTTTACGCATCCGGTGGGCATAAATATTTGTTATGCCGAGTTCCCGTTCTTTCTCCTAAAGAAATGCATTATTAAATTTACATTGATAATATAGTTTATTACATTAATGACAGTTCTTTAGAGTTCATACGTTTCACTGTGTAACTCCCCCCAGTATTTAATTTTATCTGTATTTTAAATATTTGCTTAGGCATATTTGTACCATTTTCCCACTCAATTTTCTATTAGTACAGGCCTTGAGTAACAGGCTTAAAAAACACATTATTTTCATATCGGCAGAGATGTTTCAAATAGTACCTTTTCCTAGAAATGTGTGCAAGTGGCTTAATGTGAATTAATACATTTCTCCAATCTACAGTTCAGAGGCTCAGTTCAAATGAGTATTAGTGACTAGCATCTTGGATGCCTTGTGTGGTAAGCCAAATTTTGTTTAAGCTTCTAAATACCTTGAGTTTCAGCTTCAGTGACTCCATTTCTCTTTCTAAATTGGCAGTGATTGACTGAGCTTCAATTGCCTTTGTCTTCTCAACTGCTAACTGGTGTTTAAAAGAGGTAGTTTTCAATGAGAGCTGCTTTTCGAAATCCTAAAAAACATTACAAATAAATCATCAATAATGTTATTCAATATTTGCAATCATATTGAATTAGAAATTAGAGGAAGACTACTGAAATTTTATTAACTGTTTCCAAAAAGACGAAAATCCTCAATTATTGAAATGGGAATCGACCTACATTGTGGAAGAATAATATCCAAAATAACATGTATAACCAATAATAAGGTCATATGAGGCTTACAATTTGTTCAATTATAATAAAACCAAAATGCTTTATTTTTCCCGTGGTATAATGCCAAATATGGTAGGTTTAGTCAGTATACAGTTTTAAATGTGCTGGCTAGACTCATATTATCAGAAATGGACTTTTTCATGTGATTAGTGATTCTTTTCAAAATGTATATGGTTTGCTGATTCCACAGTGGAAGATAGGATAAGCTACACGCCACCTCCATTTGCCTGTCATGCTCCAACACACACCTGCAATGGCAGAAGCCATGCCGGCCTTGCCATTCCCATGTGCGACCTCCCCCCAGCCCTCCCGCAGTGGCAGAAGCCATGCCAGTCTTGTCGTCATCCTCTTTTATGGGAACTTCTTTGTGAATCCCCTTTGAGGTGCCCGTTGTTCTGGTCCTGGAACCCCCAACGCACTCTTGCCTGTCTGCTCCCCAGTGGCCAATTGCGCCTGCTACTCACCCTCCCTCGGGTCCTGGTGACATATCTGCTATGGCCAGGGGAGGGTCATAGGAGGAGAAAAGTTGGTTGTAAATGGGCTGAAGCAGATGGCTGGGGGCAAAAGAGGTGTGGACAAAGCTTCATGCCTAAGTGTCCTGTTCTGCTCGCAGAGCCCTGCTATGAAGTTCTAAGCAATGTACATTGTATGTTACCTGGGTTCTCTTGTCACTAGCTTCCAATTTTTGTGTAAGTAATTTTAATTTACGCTGAAGTTCTCCTCTCTCTTCAAGTTTTTTGTCTTCAGAAACTTTTTTCAATGCCTGCAAGGCATCTTTTGTTTTTAAGAGTTGAACCTCAACATCTCTCAGCTTCTTGGAAGCTCTGCGCTCTTCTTCTTGAGACTTCTTAAGATGTTCTTTTAGAGCCTGCATTTCGTTAGACTGGGTGGTCAAAAGATCGGGCAGATTAATTTCTGCATTTTCATAATTCCTGATTATTTTCAAATGCTGAGACTGAAGACGCTTCAATGTTTTATTTTCCGTAGCAACGGTCTCCAATTTATTCTGCAGAACAGCCACTTCGTTTTTCAGTTGTTTAATTTCATGATCCTTTGCTGACAATAGATGGCAAGCCGTGTTATTTTTTTCCTGAACATTGATGTTATGGTCAGTACTAGATGTGGTCTTCTGCTGAGGTTTCTTTTTAGGCATTGTTTTACCTCCTGTATGGAAAAAAAAATCAAGATAGCATATTAGATTGAGCAAAGCACTTAATTTTACATAATTCTCAGAGTTAAATGCTCAAATATGTATTCAGTGCATAGATTCATTCCCTTTTATGTAATATCTTGAGTCAATCTCTAATGCGACTGTTTGTTGATTAACCTATTGTGAAAAATCATACCTGAACTTTCATAATATTAGCTGTTGTAAGACATAACTGCTATACTCACATAATATGCCAAAACAGTATTTTGATAGCTTTAAAATGCAGTGATTGGTCTCATTCATATAGATGGGAGGTTGACCAACTAGCCCCATGGTACAACTGAAATAATCTGGAATTGAGCACACTCAAAACTATAGAAATATTGGTAGACCTTAGGAGAAGTCTGCCCATACTTTTTCCTCTTACAATACTAGACAACACAGTATAAAGATTAGAGACCTTCCAATTTGTAGGTTCTGCCATATTTGAAGACCTAAAATGGTCATCTAACATCAAAACATCATCCAGATAGCATAACAAAGAATGGTCTTTCTGTGCCAACTCAGGAAGCTCAAACTGCCCAAGGAGCTAATGATACAGTTCTATAGAGGAATTATTAAGTCTGTCATCTGCACCTCTATAACTGTCTGATTCGTTCTGCAAGCCAACAAGACAGAAACAGACTGCAGAGGATAATCAGAACTGCAGAAAAAAATAATTACTGCCAACTGGTCTTCCATTGAGAACCTGTATACTGGATGAGAACCTGTATAGTGTATGAGTAAAAAAGAGAGCCGTGAATATATTTACTGAACCCTTGCATCTTAGACATAAATTGTTTCACCTCCTACTTTAAGAATGATGCTATAGACCACTGCACACCAAGACAACTAGACACAAGAACAGTTTTCCCCTGAATACCATCACTCTGCTAAACAAATCATTCCCTCACTGTTGTCAAACTATTCACTAAGGCTGCATTACTATTACTATTAGTCTTCTCATGGTTCCTTTCACCCATCTCCTCCCACTTATGACTGTATGACTGTAACTTTGCTTGTATATCTATGATTTATATAATAATATTGATTCTTTCCTGATTGCTTATTTGAACCCTATGACAATCATTAAGTGTTGTACCTCATCATTCATGACAAATGTATCTTTTATTTACACTGAGACCATATGCATCAAGACAAATTCCTTCTGTGTCCAATCACACATGACCAATAAAGAATTCTAGTCCAGTATAGTCTAGTCTATGCTTGGACTTCAACTCTAGAATTCCTCAGCCAGACATGTCTAAAGCAGGATTGCTAGACCTGGACTCTAAGCTTTATATTAAACTGGCCAGACAGACAGATGAACAGTAGAGTCTTTAAAGTATAGAAGTGTCAAGGTAGCTAAGCAAAAGTGCAGTTATAGGACAACTGCTTGATTTTCAGCAAAGGCTTAGCTGCCATTAGTTCAGTTGAAATCTGCCAACCACCATGAATGCAGCAGTGTTCTGGATAACAAATGGCCTTCTTACCTTTTGTAAGGACATCATTTTTCTTTTTCTTATCTGGTACGATCCACTCCTTAGTTTGTAGTTGCTGGATCCATGAGATGGTGAAGCTGCTAGGCCCTTCCCTTGGGTAGGTTTGAGGGGAATCTGAGTGAAAACCTTCCCAATTGTCCCAAGAAGTTCCACAAATGCTTTCCTTGCTGCCATTGATAGCTGTTCTTGAAATGTCATCAACCAGTATATCAAACTCAGTTGAATCAGTAAACTGAGCACTTCCAAATTGGCTGGAACATTTGCTAGAGTTACTTTCTTTACTGCTGTTGCTGCTGCTCTTAATAAACTCAGTTGGAGAATCGTTAGAGCTTCCACTTTTTCTGCATTCCTCCTGGAAAGTAGGATGAAGAACTGCATCACCGGAAGCCATAATTTTAACGCTATATATTATGGCTGAAATTGGAAACAGGTGCCACGATGCCCAGGCAGAGGCTTATGCCAGAGGTCCGTTCATGCACGTTACCCGGTTCTTGCCCTAGAAGTGGCTGTTTAGAAGTGGCTGTTTAGATCTTTATTACTATGGCAACTAAGGAACCTCTTCTCTTAGCATCATGGGACTTGTAGGGCAAAATTGAATGGAAGGAAAAGATAAAATAACAGATATCATGAAGGAGTTTTCATAATTCCATCATCTCCAGTTTTTTCCTCACTCTAGGTGTTCCATAAATTATCTTTTTCTATTGAGCATAATACTCCTTGATCTGGGGCTATGAAAAAGGACAAGCTTGTTTTCCCTGATCTAATCAAATAGCAAAGAACTTAACCCACAGTGTTGGAGCATTTTAGAAATATTATATTTCATGCAGGGTATATACCAAATTCTATGAGGGAAGCCAAAAAAAAGTATGTAAATATATGCATGCCTACATTAGTGTGGGTTCCACCAAGTTCCAGTTCCCTGTTTATGTAGAAACACCCAGCTCACTGAGAAAAACATAATTTAGGGGTTTGGTTAGAACTCCCACCCTCCTACTACCACAAAAAGATGGCATATACCACAGAACCCTCCTTAAACATCTCCACTGGGCATGCAAGTAGATGAGAAATACCTTTGTTTAGATAATTAAAATTACTTTTTCTTTTTATGGTTGGCCTTATCTTGGCATGTTGGCTGAACTAGCCGTTACTTTTTCAGCAAGCTGTAATTAAACCATGGATCAGAATAAAATATTATCAGGATCGATACTTTGTCTTATGTTTTAACTAGCTTGTATTAAACCATTTTCTAAAAGATCCCAAGACTTTCCTACTAATACAATATTTTTTTTCAAAAATTGCATTCTTTAGCTTCGAAGTTTATGAAAGAAATCTTTTCAGTAATTAAGTGATGTTTATAAGATAGTTATAAATTGTCTGCAAAAAAATAAAACAAAGAACAAAATCTTATTGTAAGTTGCATGTTTTTTTTGTTGTTAGTTGCTAAGTCGTATCCACCCATTGTGACCCCATGGACAATGTTCCTCCAGGCCTTCCTGTCCTCTACCATCCCCCCGAGTCCCTTAAACTCACACCTATTGTTTCTCCCTTCTTCTATTGCCCTCAATCTTTCCCAGCATTAGGCTCTTCTCCAGTGAGTTCTTCCTTCTCATTAGATGGCCAAAGTATTTGAGTTTCATCTAAGCTGCATATGATGATGATGATGATGATGATGAGATGCTTGGGAACTGTTCGACTTGTATTATTGTAATACGAAATCCAGCATATAAATTATGTTTGTTGTGTATTACTATTTTTTGGGAATAAAATAACAACAACAAAAACATAGTTGGAAGGGAACTTGGAGGTCTTCTAGTCAAACCCCCTGCTTAGGCAGGAAACCCTACACTACTTCAGACAGGTGATTATTGAAAATCTGCTTAAAATCTTCCGGTGTAGGGGCATTTACAAGTTCTGGAGGCAAGCTGTACCACTGATTAACTGTTCTGACTGTCAGGAAATTTCTCCTTAGTTCTAAGTCACTTCTCTCCATGTTTAATTTCCACCCATTGCTTCTTGTTCTACCCTCAGGTGCTTTGGAGAATAGGTTGACCCCTTCTTCTTAAAAGAATAATCAGCAGAAACAAAAATGACTTACGATCAGAAATTAAGAATTGTAAAAGTATTGTTTTATAACTCTATAAAAGTATTATGTTGTTCCATACCTCATGTAAGATAAATGGACTTCCTTCAGGCTCACACTTTCAAAGAATCATGACTTTTAGACTGATGTTTACTTCTATTGCTTTTAACAGCTTTTAAAATCCCAGCTTGTTATATCTGCTCAGTTACAGCCGCAGATTAGAGCCGTGCGATAGGCGTCCCTATCCAGGGTGCTGATTGGCCACCAGTCCGTAGTTACAATGTAAGCAGGAAGTTTCTCTCTGCGGGGATTGGGTGCTGCCTCAGGCAGCTTGTTATATATAAGCCTGTGTGTATGTTATTGCTTAAGTCTGTACCTGCCAGGCCTGGCATGAGTTCTGTAATAAACTACTGAGTTTACCTGAGGCCTTTATTATACTGGCGACGAGGTAGCGAGCCTATGCGGAAGATTGACAGTTGTGACAGTAAGTCAGGCTGTCTGTACAATTAACATTCGCCCCCTTTGATCCTCAAGGGGAGACGTGGGACTCCTATGTCGCCCGTTTTGATTGTTTCCTGATCTCAAATGGATACCAGGACATTTCGGGGGATAGGAAGAGGTCGTATTTCTTGGGGTTTTGTGGCCCCGATATGTTTGAAACAGCTCGTGCCCTGTTTGCCCCAGTTTCCATCCATGATGTGTCTTGGGAGGATTTCTTGAAAATGTTACAAGACCATTATGCCCCTGCCCCTTCGAGGTGTGCTCGTCGCTACACTTTTTATCAGCGAAATCAAGCCGAAGGGGAGTCTATTAATGACTTTCTGGCTGCTCTCCGTAGAGCGGCGTTATATTGTGAGTTTGGGGACCTAAATGACTACCTTTTGGACAGGTTAGTTTTCGGAGTGAGAGACGGTCGCCTCAAGCGGCGCCTCCTGGCAATCCGGGATTTAACCTTTCAAGCAGCGGTGGCGGAGGCTCGTGCTTTCGAGTTATCTACACAATCATTGGCTTCTATGGACAGCTCGGTTAATGTCACACAAAAGGCAGCCACTGTGGTGGATAAACCCAAGCTGGCTCCGGAGGAGGAGGGCGATTTAGGGGTTGAGGAAGAAGAAGTCTGCAGATTGGCTACGAATCGGGCTAGAGAAGCACCGACGGGACGTCCTCGTCCCCCTTTGTCGCCATGCCGTGGTTGGGGGGGGGGTCATTTTCGCTCAAATTGCCCGTCCCGAGATGTGGCGTGTTGGCGATGTGGCGCTAAAGGTCACCTCGCCAGAGTCTGCCGCTCTCGTAGATCCCCGGCTGCCCCGTTCAGGGAGCAGCGTGAGTTCTCTGGCTTCAATCCTCGGTGACAAAGGAGATTTCCCCCCACTAGAAGAGATGACTGCAATGCGGTGTACAGCTACCCTCGTCCTGCTTCTTCTTATGTCAGGAAGACCACCGGCTCGGCTGAGAAAATTTCTGTGGTAGTTCAATTGGGGGGTTCTCGGTGTAACATGCAGGTGGACACAGGCTCTGCTCATTCTTTAATTTCATGGGCCACCCTCAAGCGTTGTTTCCCCGCATGGAAGAAGAGTCGCCTACTGCCCTGCGCTTTGAGCCTGAGGGATTACCAAGGAGCTGCAATTCCTATCATCGGAGAAGGCCGTTTTGCAGTCCGCTTTAAAACTTTCGCCGGCAGACTGCCTCTCGTAGTGGTGGATGGACCCTTTGCAAGCCTGCTCGGACTGGACTGGTTCTCTTCTCTGGGACTCTCTTTGGAGGGGGTAAATGCAATTAAGGGGGAGTCGGGATTTGAGCAGCTGGCACGGGAGTTCCCTGCCGTTTTTGACAGTAACTTGGGTCGTTATACTGGCACCCCCATTTCGTTCAATTTAGATCCAAAAGTCCCAGCGGTTCGCTTAAAGGCCCGCCATGTCCCTATTCCCCTCCGTCCTAAGGTAGATGCAGAATTGGACAGATTAATTGCCCAGGGGGTTTTAGAGCCGGTAGATCAGGCTGCGTGGGAGACCCCTGTGGTGATTGCTTTCAAGGGGGATGGGGGAATCAGATTGTGTGGGGATTATAAGTGCTCTGTGAACCGTGCATTGGCCCACCATTCATACCCCTTGCCAGTAGTGCAACAGCTGCTACACACTCTGGGGGAGGGTCGGGTGTTTGCCAAGCTCGACCTATCCCAAGCTTATCAGCAGCTTCCCGTAGACTCGTTGACAGCCGAGGCCCAGGCGATCATCACCCATAGGGGGGTATTTAAATGCCACAGGCTGAAGTTCGGGGTTTCCATTGCCCCAGGGATTTTCCAAGGTTTGATGGAGCGGCTGTTATATGGGCTTGAAGGAACTGTGCCGTATTTCGATGATGTTCTGGTGTCGGGGAGTTCCACAGATGAACTAATGGCACGAGTGAGGAAGGTTTTGGTTAAATTCAGGGAGGCTGGGCTTAAACTGAAAGCTAAGAAATGCGTGTTTGGTGTGCCCCAGGTCGAGTTTCTAGGCTTCACGGTGGATGGACAGGGAATACATCCGACCCCTGAAAAGATTCGAGCCATCAGGGATGCCCCCAGGCCACAATCCAAGGGGGAGCTCCAAGCGTTCCTGGGTTTACTAAATTTTTATGCGGTCTTCATCCCGCATAAGGCATCGGTGGCTGAGCCTTTGCACAGACTTCTAGACAAGCATTCCCCTTGGCATTGGGGAAAGAGGGAGGAAGCCGCGTTCATGGGGGTTAAGGAGCTACTTACCTCTAACAATATTCTGGCTCAGTACTCACCTGGGTTGCCTCTGGTGCTCACCTGCGACGCTTCTCAGTATGGGGTGGGCGCAGTCTTAAGCCACAGACTGCCAAATGGTACAGAAGCTCCCCTGGCTTTCTTCTCCTGCACGTTGGCTAAAGTCGAACGAAATTACGGCCACATCGACAAGGAGGCGCTGGCTCTGATTGCGGGAGTCCGAAGATTCCACGAGTACCTGTATGGCCGTCACTTCGAACTGGTGACAGACCACCAGCCGTTATTGGGGTTATTGTCTGGTTCCCGTCAAAGCCCTGTAGTAATATCCCCCAGGATGTCACGTTGGATCGTTTTCCTAGCCAACTATAATTACACCTTATTATACAAACCTGGGCGCCATATATCTCATGCAGATGCCCTTAGCAGATGCCCCCTGGCCGAAGTTTTAGTGGACCCCGCACCTGCATGTTCAGTATTTACGTTGTCAGAAGGGGGTCTTATCTTATCTGCAGCCGAGGTAGCTTGGGAAACGGGGCGGGATTTCATCTTGTCCCAAGTGAGGCAATGGGTGTTAAGGGAGTGGCCAGTCTCAGCCCCTGCCGAGGAGTATGTGCCTTTCTTCAGGTGCCGAACCGAATTCTCTGTGGAAAGAGGAATTCTGCTGAGAGGTTGCAGGGTGGTAATTCCGAGTAGACAGCGCAGCCAGGTATTAGGTCTCTTGCATGATGGCCATCCAGGCATTGTACGCATGAAAAGCCTGGCTAGGGATTACGTGTGGTGGCCGGGGCTGGATAAGGGGGTAGAGCAAAGAGTGGCAGAGTGTAGGACATGCCAAGAGAACTGGCCTTTTCCTCCCCGGGGGGAGCCATTGGCGTGGGAGCCGCCTGCGGGCCCTTGGGCCCGGATACATATTGATTTGGCCGGCCCCTTCATGGGGCAATCCTTCCTGGTGATTGTGGACGCACACTCTAAATGGGTGGAGGTGGTGCACCTAAAATCCACACAGTCACAAACGATTATAGAGGCATTGATGACAGTATTTGCAACACAGGGTTTCCCAGACCTCCTGGTTTCTGACAATGGCCCGCAATTCACAGCGGTGCTGTTCGAGTCGTTCTTGGCATCGGTGGGCATCCGTCACGCGCTGACCTCGCCTTGGCATCCAGCCAGTAATGGCCAGGCGGAACGGGCCGTTAGGTCAGTCAAGGAGTCCCTGAAGAAGATGACTGGGGGTTCATGGCAGAAGAGGTTGGCAGACTTGTTATTAGCACAGCACACTACCCCCTGCGTGGCCACTGGCAAGACCCCTGCAGAACTATTAATGGGTCGCAAACTACGAATAGTTTTGGACAGGCTTCATCCGTGGTATTCACAGTCGGTGCCTTGGCCAGAAACCCCGGTCAGGAAGGTGAAAGTGGGAGATAGGGTGTTTGCGCGCTCGTATTCAGGAGAGCAGAATTGGGCAGAAGGTAAAATAAGCAGGGAGCTGGGTCCCAGGTCATTTGAGGTCATGTTAAGGGATGGCCGAGTGTGGAGGAGACATTTGGACCAGATTCGGTTAGACAAGGGAATGAATACTGGTGAGGAAAGGGGTCACGGCCACCCCGGGAATGCCCTGGAGGAAAGCCTAAACCGGGGCGGAAACAATGTGGGAACTGACAGCTCGGAAGAAGCCTTGCCGCTTGTAAGCGAGGAAAGCAGAGGGGCGAGTCCGGAGACCAGGGAGGAACAAACAATAGAGCCACGGAGATCTGGACATCTGTGTAAGAGACCGGAATATTTGAAAGATTACGTGTGTGCTAACGAAAGGGATAGGAGTGTTATATCTGCTCAGTTACAGCTGCAGATTAGAGCCGTGCGATAGGCGTCCCTATCCAGGGTGCTGATTGGCCGCCAGTCCGTAGTTACAATGTAAGCGGGAAGTTTCTCTCTGCGGGGATTGGGTGCTGCCTCAGGCAGCTTGTTATATATAAGCCTGTGTGTATGTTATTGCTTAAGTCTGTACCTGCCAGGCCTGGCATGAGTTCTGTAATAAACTAATGAGTTTACCTGAGGCCTTTATTATACAGCTGCTGTGGCCTACAGGTGGAGCTTACATTTGAATCAGGAGGTTGTGAGCCTGATCCTAGGTGGGGGAAGATTTAGGGTCTCCTGCTTAGGCAGGGGGTTAGACTAGATGACCTACAAGATCCCTTTCAAATCTGTTAATCTGTTAACTGCTATGAAAAGATAAAAAAATAAATAAATATGACACATTCATGACGGACATGAGTGATAGGCAGTATGATAACAAGTTTTGAGTAATTGAATTTATATGCTGACATATCTCTTTTATTGCATTTTATTGTTTATTATTGCAAACAGTTTGAATGAGGCATGAGACTTGGGCACATAATTAAACTGGTGGATTTTTGGCTAGTCACTCTGTCTATTGTCAAATACAGAGGAACACAAAAGGGTGAAAAACACACTCTCATTATTTCAACCTATATGTTGAATGTATATGAGGGAGATGGGTTTGGGAAACATGTGGCTTTAAATTTGGAGGACGAAACAGCAAATATAGATCTTGATTAGTATTTAGTTCTAGTGATATGGACACTACGCTACAAAATGTGAGATTTTGGCCTAACCAAAGGAATGGAAGCCACCATGTCTGGGATCCAAAAATGAATTCAAAGGCTGGGTGGGCTTCAGGACCCCTTTTCATCCCCCAATGTTGGTGTGAAGGGCAGGCCCAACTCCTTTGTTGGCTGCATTTGCGGAGGGGCTTGCCATGGGCTCAGGGCCAATTATTTCCCTTTTTTCCTCTTAATGACTTGGTTCTTTTTCCTGGCTTTTCTCTACAGTGCTTATTTGCCTTAACAACTTTTAGTTCAGTTGCTTTGGCCTGGTATCACATGTTCCTCGCATAACCAACAGTTGCTTTGCCTTCAGAGTTATGGTGCTTCTCCTAAAGTACTTATAACCCAATTCCACTGGTTTAGTTCAGTGGCTTCGGCCTAGTCCCACATGTTCCTCGCTTAAGCAACAGTTGCTTTATGATGCTCCCCCAAAGTAATGTCCCAGTTCTAGGGTGTGAAATATGAAGTATTGCCTTTAACATAAAATAAAATCTTATTAGTATTTTTTTCTTTATATGTTTTGTTTTGTTTTGGTTTCTTTTATTTTCTTTTTTCTTTTTATGTTTTGTAAATGTGTAGATGTATATATATATTTTTAAATCAATAAAAATTTATTATTAAAAAAACCATAAAATAAAATCTAAATATAAAGAGAGTTAATGAAGTTCTTGAAAAATTAGTATTGTTCTTATAGTAAACAATATGGTTCAGAAGTTTCCAGAAAAGAGAAGTGAGGGCGGGGGTGGGGGTGCTTTCTGAGCAATAGCTGGGGAGATTTTGCCCTGCAACTAGGGTATCTTTGTAAATAAGCATTCCAGATAGGCTGTAAGCTTATTAGTATCCAACCAATGGAAAACCCGAACAGTGGTGAGGGTGGAGGGTAGGCCAAGGGGAAGGGGTATAAAATCCGATTGCATGCTTTGTTCTGAGTCCAATTCATGGGCACACGTATTGGCAAATATATAGTAAACCTTTGCTAATTTTTGGTACTGGATTGCCTTCATTATTGCTTACGCTTCCAGATGCTACTGGCCATTGAAACAGCTGTAAGAACTGCTGAAAGTGGCTGGACTCATTGCACCAGACTTAAGGAACTGGTCAAGGTCTCCACAGGTGAAACAGTGGAAAGTGCAACCTTTAAGCAACCCTCTCTGAAAATAATAAAACAACAAAGTAGATGTTTGCTTTTCGACTATAGTACATCTGAGTTACTCGGTGGGATGTCCAGTTGTGTCCTATGTGGTTTATGTGGTACTAGGAATAGGGAACAGAGATGATCATAAGCTCTTACTAGCTCCAACTTTCCACAAATCTGACACAAATTTATTCTGGGTATTCATAAAACTACCAAGCCTCACGTAATCAAATTCAATGTATGCCACTTAATAAATTGTGGGGATTTCAGCAACCAAATGCAATATGCAAATGAGGAGAAATATTTGTGTGGAAATACAGATTCTTCCTGTTGGGGGGATATATAGTAGACAACAGAGACTTTTTATCCTAACTCAGGAATTGCATCAGAGTGGGGGAGGGGGGAGAAAGTATGAAATATAATTAGCATAACCATAAAATGTATGAAGCAAATAAATAATAACTGTATAGTATGGGGATCAATATGCCAGGAAGAGATACTTTATGATGTTGTTTTAGGATTAGGATGGTTAAAGCAAAAGGAATTAGCAAAAACATAGAAGTAAAATGCCTCAGGTTAAACCTTTTGCTCCACCCAATGGTACCAAATTAGTCATTATAGTGGAAATAGACAATTTGAGACAAATTTTTGAAATTGAGACTAGATATAGAAGTACAAATGCCTGGGTAAAAATGGGTAAAGTATTCGAAAATGATGAGTAGCCCACAGGTAGCATGAGATGCATATTGGCTCTTTCTCCACTGCATCTGGAAGGAGAGTCCAACATGGGTAATTCACCAATCTTATTGGTAGAGACTGAGTTAATTTAAATATTTAAATATGAGGTAGTCACCGCCCCTTAGCAGCCCCCAATACCTCAGTTTTAAAAACTCAGTCTTAGTGTAGAGACTGTTGAGTTTTCTTCTCTGTGAAGTATTAGACTGAAATAATGTTAATAATAATAATATTGATATTAATAATAATATTAATAATAATGATGATAATAAATTATTAAAAAAATTCTGTTTTTCTTCCCTTTCTATTTACAGGTGCTGTGCATCGTGAAAGGAATTTCTAGGGGCCTCTGCCCTCCGCGGGCAGAATCACCCCCACCGTATCTCTCCTCGAGCTTCCCTTCCCTCAGAGGGTACTATGCTTACCGAGGAGCACCTCAGCCCAGGGTCCCCGGCCTCAGTGGCCATACCCGGCTGCCAGCTGAAGGTGAGGGGGTCCGTCCCCCTCACTGGGAAGCTTGGAAAGCGAAGTTCCGGCGAGAACTAAAGGCGGTTGGGCTTGGCGCCGAGCCAGCGCCTCTCAGCTGTTCGGCGGCTATTGTTTGACAGCCGCCGCCGCCGAAAAGCCGCTCGCCGAGCCGGAGAAGCCGCTGGGATCGGCTAGCTCATCGGCTTTACAATATGAGCGTGGGGGGGCATGGCCCTTACCAGGCAGTGCTGAAGGCGAGCAGAATGAGCGGGAACGCCATTTTGCGGGCGACGGATTCCCGCGCCTGTCATGTTTGGGCGGGCGACTGGTTGCTCTCCGCCCAATCACTGGGCGCGACCAACTGTTGCAGGGCAGAATTAAAAACTTTGAACTGCCTGCACGCCATTTTTGCTGTCATTTGGCCATTGACAGTCGTGTCTGTCAACGTGTCCTTTCAGCTTGCTGTTAAATAACAACTGTCAACTGTAAGTAATGGAGGATAAGACCTTAGAGAAGACTTCTTCCCCCACTGGGTTGCCTCAGGATAAAGGCAAGGGGAAGTCAAAAGATAAATCTAAGGCTCCAGCCTCTTCTTCTATCAAGGAGGCTGAGAGGCGCATTAAAGCGTTGGAGCAGAGACTGGAGGCAGCCCTCTTAACTCCAAGAACCGCCTCTCCCTTATTGCAGGCCAGGGATCCACCAGCCCAATCTGTTTTGAGACCCTCAGAGACTTTATCAGAGAGAGATTGGTCTCCAGAGAGGCAGCACCCATTTATGCCTCAGGTGGTTCCTCCTTCTGGGCCTCAGCAACTAAGACCAGGGTCTGCCAGCCACTCATTGAGGAGTGCCCCATCTGCCACCTTTACACCCACTGCGGCTGGGCTGCGTGTGCAACCAGACACCTGGCAGCAGATGTCCCCTGCCTTACAGGGACTCATCTCTGATGTTTACTCGCAAGGGATGGCAGCGGGGGTGCAACAGAATGCCCAACACCCCCAACCAGCACAGCCCAGGAACCTATGGGCTGCACCGCCTCCCTCGGGTATGGGGTCCTGGATGGAGGAGCCGTCACCCCTAGAGGATGCCGAAAAAGAATACGACTTTTCGGATTATGAGACAACTCCTGATCCTCCGGTGACAGCTGGGCTCTTTAAGGCTCCCCTTTTCAAGATTCTGCTGCATAAAGCTAAGCAGGTGGCAGATTTACCGGGTCCAACCAAGGCTACTGAGGCCTCAGATGACCCTAAGCCTTCGGCAGTATTATTCAAGGAGCCCCAACCCGAGACTGATCATGTGCCATCCTCGGACATATTCAGGCAAAGCATCAAGCGCCCATGGCAGCAGCCTGCAGCAGCTCAAGGTCCTTCGGTCATCGAAAGGAAGTTTTATACTTTGGATGATGACATGGAAAAGCTTCTGGAATTCCCGCCCATAGACCAGCCGGTAATGACCTTGATATCTAAGGCCTTGGTACCATCTGAGACTGGCGATAGCTTGAAACCAGAGGATAGAAAGGCGGAGATTTTGCTAAGGAAATCCCATCAAATGGCAAGCTGGGCGTTTAGGGCGGCGACCGCGGCTTCATTTTTCAATAGGGCCTCCATAATGTGGTTGCAGGAGGTACAAGCCCGCCTAGGCCCAGAAGAAGGTCGCTTACGCCAGGACCTTAGTAAATTATTGGCCGCCGCGGAGTTTTCAGCGGATGCAACTCTTCATGCCGCAAAGTTTTCGGCTAGAGGGATGGCGGCGTCACTTGCATCCAGACGCCTCCTTTGGCTGAGGAGCTGGCCAGCGGACCTGAAGTCCAAGTGGAACCTGGCATCATCTCCATACCAAGGGGAGAAGCTCTTTGGAGAAGCCTTGGACCCTGTCCTCATTGAGGATAAGGACAAACGTAAGACCCTCCCCAGAGCATACCAGCGCCAAGAGCGTAGACCCAATCCTTACGCTCGCCGTCAGCCATTTCGTTGGGACCCCTCTTCCTCGGCTGGTCAGAGCAATAGGTCATACACTCAAAATCAGTATGGCCAGCCCACCTTTAGGGGGGACCGAGCGGCCTTTCAGGATAGGCCCAGAGGATACCAGCAGTCTCGGCGCCCTTTCAGAGGAAACCAAAGGGGCTTCAGGCGCACAAAATGACTTGGCTCCCTTACAGCCCATAGGAGGCAAACTTCAACGCTTCAGTGCCTCCTGGAGGGATACCTCCACCGACAAATGGGCAAGGGCCACAATATCACGAGGTCTGCGCCTGGAGTTCTTGCAGCCCCCGCCAAACCGGTTTGTCACCTGTCCGCTAACGCGAGACCCACTCAAAAGACGTCATCTACAACTGGAGATAACACACCTTCTCAAAATACAAGCGATAGAGAAGGTGCCCGAACATGCCAAGGGCACGGGATTCTATTCCATTGTGTTCCTAGTGCCGAAGTCTTCGGGGGGGTTCAGGATGATCTTAAACCTGAAACTCCTGAACACCTTCATTCTGTATCGCAGATTTCGCATGCACTCCCTGCAGTCGATTTTGGCCTCTGTTCGGCACAACGATTTTCTCGCCTCTATCGACCTCAAAGAGGCTTACCTGCATGTTCCGGTTTGGCCAGCACATCGTCGTTACCTCAGGTTTTGTCTCAATGGGGTCCACTACCAGTACCGTGCCATGCCGTTCGGTCTGTCTTCGGCACCCCGTACATTTACGAAGCTGATGGACATTCTGACAGCACATCTAAGGGCCCAGTCCATAAGGGTTATGGCGTACTTGGACGACATAATCGTTATGTCCAAGTCTATGAGCCAAGCGCACCACCATCTGGCTCTCACACGGGAAACTCTGGAGAGGCATGGGTACACGGTCAATGTGGAGAAGAGCCATCTTCATCCTACCACATCAATCCAACATCTGGGCTCCATCATAGACACCACAAAAGACACGGTTTCCCTAACACCAGAGAGGGTACTCAATATCCGGAGATTGGTATCGGGCCTTCGAAGACAAAGGCAGACACCGTTGGCAACGTTGTCCAAGGTGCTAGGGACTATGGTCTCATCCATAGGGATTGTGCCATGGGCTCGCCATCACATGAGGGGCCTTCAATGGTTTCTCCTTCCGGCCCAGAGGGACAAGGTGAGTCACTCGCACCGAAAGGTGAGGCTCCCAGCTTCAGTCAAGCAGTCTCTGGCATGGTGGTTGTCCCCAGCTTTGATCCAGGGTTCTCCTCTTCACAGCCACGAGCGTGTGATTATCACAACAGACGCGAGCTTGTCGGGCTGGGGCGCCCATATGGGGCCTCATATGGCTCAGGGCCTGTGGTCTCAGGAGGACTTAACCCAGGTCAATATCAACGTTCTCGAATTCAGAGCGGTTTTCTTAGCCCTTCAGGCTTTCGCTCCCTGGGTTCAGGACAGGCATGTCCTGGTTCTGACGGACAACGTGGCCACAAAAGCCCACCTGAACCATCAAGGAGGTACGAGATCTCACCAACTCATGGCTCAAGCCACGGACCTCTTCGATTGGGCCGAATCTCATCTAGCCTCTCTGACGGCGGAGCATATTGCCGGGACCAGCAATGTACAGACGGACTGGCTGAGCAGGTCCACTCTGGATCCTTCAGAGTGGCAACTGTACCCGGCACTCTTCAAACAGATAGTGCTACGATTTGGTCTTCCATTGGTGGATCTCTTCGCAACCCCAGCAAACGCCCAATTGCAGAGGTTTTTCTCCCGGTTTCCGACGCCAGGGGCAGAAAAGGTCAATGCCCTATGGTCACCATGGCCCCAGGGGTTACTGTATGCCTTCCCCCCGACGTGTCTCATTCAAAGGATATTAGACAAGACAATTCGGGAGGGGGCGGAGATAATAATGGTAGCTCCCTATTGGCCGAGACGGCCTTGGTTTGCAGACCTAGTAGCCCTGTCGGTGTCTCCCCCGTGGAGGATTCCAGATCCCGAGGTAGTGTTAGTTCAGGGGTCAGTTTGCCATCCGGAACCTCAGTGGTTCAAACTGACCGCCTGGCACTTGAAAGGGCGGGTCTGAGACAGCAAGCCTTGCCAGACGAGGTTATATCCACCATACAGGCAGCACGTCGACCATCAACGGTAAGACTCTACCAGGCCACATGGGCGGCCTTCTGCAGGTTTTGTTCGAACCACCACCTTAACCCGGGGGAGGCTTCGGTTGTGTCAATCTTACGATTCCTACAGTCAGGGGTAGAGAAAGGGTTAGCCCCAAATACATTGAAAAGGCATTTAGCTGCCTTGGCAACCATCATCCGGGTACCCCACGTTCGATCCCTGGCACACGATCCTTGGATTAGGGATTTTATTAAGGGCGCGATTAACACCCATGCGCCTCCAGTGCACAGGTTCCCGATGTGGGACCTTTCCCTGGTACTCAAGGCATTGACAGCCCCTCCTTTCGAGCCGATGAGGACGATTCCAGTACGATTGCTCTCCTTAAAGACTGCCTTTTTAGTGGCAATTACGTCGGCACGCAGAGTGTCGGAGCTGTCGGCCCTGTCTACGCGTGCAGACTTATGTATATTCCACCCTGATCGGGTAGTTTTGAGGTTAGACCCTACATTTATCCCCAAGGTTAACTCTGGGTTTCATAGGGCTCAAGAGTTAGTGTTGCCAGACTTTTGCACACATGGACAGCACCCTCTCGAGCTGATATGGCACAAGGTAGATGTTTGGAGGGCCTTGAAAATCTACATCAGACAGACTGGACATTTCAGGAAATCTGAGCGGCTGTTTGTGTCCTTTGGTCAGCGATCAATGGGTCTGGCAGTGTCAGCTAGATCCATCAGTCGCTGGCTGAGGGATTGTATTGAGGAAGCTTACAAAGCTCGGTCTCAAGTACCACCAACCGGGGTGACAGCGCATTCCACTAGGAGTGCAGCCACTTCGGTGGCTTGGAGGACTCAGGCGTCCATAGAGGACATTTGCAGGGCGGCTACGTGGGCGTCTCCTACCACCTTTGTACGCCATTACAAACTGGACTCAGTAGCTTCGGCGGAAGCTTCGTTTGGGAGACGGGTTTTGCAGCAAGTGTGTTCAACTCCTGCGACCGTAGCTCAGCCTTTTCCCTCCCATGGGCAGTAATCTTTGGCATATCCCATGTTGGACTCTCCTTCCAGATGCAGTGGAGAAGAACCGTTGTACATACCTGAACGGTCTTCTCGATGCACTGGAAGGAGAGTCCAAACCCACCCGGCATGGTTGTTTCGCCAGGTCGCCGGAGTTTGGGAGACAAGTTGAACAGTTATGAGGTTATATGGTTATTGTTAAATAAACAGGTTTTCCTTAAACTGGCTTCGTTTTTAAAACTGAGGTATTGGGGGCTGCTAAGGGGCGGTGACTACCTCATATTTAAATATTTAAATTAACTCAGTCTCTACCAATAAGATTGGTGAATTACCCATGTTGGACTCTCCTTCCAGTGCATCGAGAAGACCGTTCAGGTATGTACAACGGTTCTTTTCAACATAGAACAGGTTCAGGAAATGAAAGTTATAAATCCCTTTCTCTCCTTTGTCCACCAGTAAAACATCTAGATACTAAGAAAGCACCTACATTCTTTGAAGCCTTTGGTAACACACTGCATACCTCAAAAGGTAAGGTGTGGGTTCTGTCCAAATGGTAAGAGAACTGGAAGCATATGTAGAAATAGTAGATGTAGCCACAGAAACCCCAAAAGAAATTATGGTAATCCAGAATGGCCATTCCTAGAACTGTTTTATGGTGGTATTGTGGGGGTTAAATACCAGTATTAAGACATGTTCTTCCCCCAAATTGAATAGAAACATAGAAACATAGAAGTCTGACGGCAGAAAAAGACCTCATGGTCCATCTAGTCTGCCCTTATACTATTTTCTGTACTTTATCTTAGGATGGATATATGTTTATCCCAGGCATGTTTAAATTCAGTTACTGTGGATTTATCTACCACGTCTGCTGGAAGTTTGTTCCAAGGATCTACTTCTCTTTCAGTCAAATCATATTTTCTCATGTTGCTTTTGATCTTTCCCCCAACTAATTTCAAATTGTGTCCCCTTGTTCTTGTGTTCACTTTCCTATTAAAAACACTTCCCTCCTGAACCTTATTTAACCCTTTAATATATTTAAATGTTTCGATCATGTCCCCCCTTTTCCTTCTGTCCTCCAGACTATACAGATTGAGTTCATTAAGTCTTTCCTGATACGTTTTATGCTTAAGACCTTCCACCATTCTTGTAGCCCGTCTTTGGACCCGTTCAATTTTGTCAATATCTTTTTGTAGGTGAGGTCTCCAGAACTGAACACAGTATTCCAAATGTGGTCTCACCAGCATTCTATATAGTGGGATCATAATCTCCCTCTTCCTGCTTGTTATACCTCTAGCTATGCAGCCAAGCATCCTACTTGCTTTCCCTACCGCCTGACTGCACTGTTCACCCATTTTGAGACTGTCAGAAATCACTACCCCTAAATCCTTTTCTTTTGAAGTATTTGCCAACACAGAACTGCCAATACAATAGGTACTTGTGCAATTGTCCAACTGGCTGCGCGGGAACCATTCACAACAAATTTCTCATTTAAACCATGAACATAACAGTTATGACACTTATTAGGGTATAGAAGGCAATAAAAAGTAGAAAAGTGGGAAATTAGAAATTAGGAGATATGAAGTATTGCCTCTAAAATAAAGTTTAATTATAAAAGAGAGTTAAGGAACGTTGAAAAATTAATATTTCTATTACAGTTAACAATATGGTTTAGGAAAGTCAAGAAGGGGGTGTTTTCTGAACAGTAATTAGAGACAGGTGTTAGTTTCTTGTGCTTGTTAGGTTCTTGTTAGTATCCAGCCAATGGGAAACCAAAACAGTGTTGCAGGTGGGGGTGGTATAAATAATACATGTTGCATGCTCTGGATCCAGCCATTTGCACCTGTATTTGCAAATAAGTACTGGATTGCCTTCATTGCCTTATTGGTTACCTATTTCTAACACAGAGTTCTGAAGCCGTTCCTCGCCCCCGTCACATGACTCTGGCAAATTGCAGTGGTACTTGGGCCAGGTTCCGCAAAAAATGTCCAAAACAATCCATTGACTTGGTTAACAGCACAGTGTTTGTTTAATGATCACAGGATTTGCTTTAAAAATAAAATGTTTAGTTAAAACTGATCACCAGAAAAAAAGTTGTAAAATCAGGGTGGTCACATAAATGCCTTGATTTACATCCATCATAACTTATGATGGAAATTCCGACGTCCATTAAAGTCATAATTTGAGCACTGTGTATATTGGATAGCAGCAGAGTCAGTGAAGGGCTACCAAAATTTTTACTACCACACTGTGGGCGTGGCTTATGCATGATGCCCTGCATTTCCTTTCAACATCTTTCAGTGCAAATTGGGTGCTCTGGGGTGGAGCTCCAGTTTCGCTACCCAACTGTGTTGCAGTCCGTCCGGGCAGTAGCCCATCCCTGAGCAGAGTGATAGGAGGATGTTAGATAATCCCTTCATTGGCGGATGGCAGGAGGATTATTTCATACTTCATGGGACAAGGCAATG
Source organism: Erythrolamprus reginae (assembly GCF_031021105.1). Taxonomy (NCBI): domain Eukaryota; kingdom Metazoa; phylum Chordata; class Lepidosauria; order Squamata; family Dipsadidae; genus Erythrolamprus; species Erythrolamprus reginae. Next base: position 62,924,465 of record NC_091953.1, read on the forward strand.
ATAAACCACTCCTGTATTCCACTCAAAAACACAGAGGTACACAAAAGGGTGAGATTACACTGTCAAAGTAATTATACTGACAGTGAGATACTGTCATTAGTTCAACCTAATGTAAGATGGCTCAAGCTCACCCAGCTAACTCCATTCGCAAAGCAGAATTGGAAACTATAGTCTTTGGTTTCCTTGTGGATGGTGTTAACCAGTACACTAAACTGGCTGTCCATTAGTTAATTGGGTGCTACCATGCGGAGTTTTGATTTGTGCTGACAGAATTATGGGCGATGCTTGATATCCTGACTTTAATTACTAAAGTCATTACGGTACTTTTAATCATTACTTGTTACTTGTCCAACAATTCCTGTTAAGTCTGTGATCTTATCCTGCTTATTCATTTTCTTCTACCACTTCGATTGAGTCACACAAGGAAAGAGTAGTCATTCTTTTTTTCTTTTTTTTGGTCCCAGAGTGATTGATTACTAATACCACAGACTCTAAAAAGGATTAATTATCTGTAGAATTTGAAGGTATTTATTTTCCTTACAAGCCATTGAGATATAAAGGAGAATTTGGAACTGGACTGAAGGCCTTGAAAATCATATTGTGTTGATAGAGCATCTATAACCCTTATAGAGCAAGACAGCACAAACTGTCTCTATTACAGGGTTGTGTTTTCTCGGAGAATAATGAATGTATGTATGAATGTAATTCATTTCAAGTAGGAAAGAAAGAGGCTTCAATGAGAAGTAGAAATTGATAAGCTTAAGTCACAAAACAACTTTTTCAAAATTATTTTTATATTTATGTTTTATAAAAATGTTGAAAAAGTTCAGAATTTTATTTCTGCTGCTTCTTTCAATGGCAACTACAGAAACTACTAATATTGCCTAGTTCTTATACTATCTAAAATGTATTATATAATATATCCTAGTTCTAACATTACTATCTACTATCTCCTAGTTCTAATACTACCATACCTAATATCTATGATCTACTGTAATATATCTGATTTCTAATACTATTATCTAATATCTAATACTGTTTAGTTCTAATACTATCTCATATCTACAGTACTAATATCGCCTAATAGTTGTTTACTATCTAACATCGCTTACTTCTAATACTATCTAAAATCTTAAATCTAATATATCCTATTTCTAATACTAATATCTAATGTAATATCTAATGTAATATCTAATGTAATATATCCTAGTTCCAATACGATCTGATATCTTTTAATTCTATGAGCTTGACTGGAATCACACAATGCATAAAATCACTTGGCACTTAAAATGCAGTTTGGACTCTACAGTTTTGGAAAAAGAAGCTTTTTTCCTCCAGCCAGTATGCGACTGTTTTCTTCATGGGGAGTTGAACAGGTGTCTTTTTGTCTTTCCTTTAGAAATCTGACATGTGAGGACTTGTAATTGTTGATGGAATCTCCTATTAAGCCGTCTATATCATCCTGTTGCCTATTCCTTGGTCTTCTGCATGTTATCTTTGGGTTCACTATGGGACCTGTTGAGGGATAACTCTGATGTAAATTTTTTCACAGGTTTCTCACATTTAGTCTCACATATTCCTCACTTCACAGTTGCTTAGCATTCAAAGTTATGATGCTCCTCCCAAAGCATTTACGTTTTGAGTATGACTCAATTCCAGAGTTCTGATGGTGTCCTGCCCCCCGCTTTACAAATGAGACATTCATTTAATAAATAGCACAAAAAAGTTGTAAAATCAGATTGGTCATATGGGTGCCTTGATTTATTACCATCATAAGCTATGGTCAAAATTCTGAGCTTCATTACAGTCATAATTTGTGGACTGTGTATATTGGATAGGAGCAACATGAGAGGAAGATGTTAGATAATCCCTTCATTGGCAAATGCAGGGAGATTATTTCATGCTTCATGCGACAAGGCAGTGATAAATTACTTCTGTTCAAAAATGCAGAATTGTATGAAGGGATTAGAAATAACTCTCCTTATTAATTCAGCATATATGTTGAATGTATATGAGGGAGGTGGGATTGGGAAAAAATGTCTGTGGCTTTAAATTTGGAGCAAGAAACAGCAATAATGTGATCTTTAGTGAGAGGGAATAAAGCAATTTCAGTGCCACAGCCAGGCTTATATCCCAAATTAAAAAGCTCCAGAAGTCATCAAAATTTGTCAGTCTATACTTGGATTTGATTGAATATGATCTATATAGCACACACATACACTAAAATCTTAAGAAAGGGATTTTGAATTTAGTGAGCTTTCTTAGTAAATATCTCGTTATTCTCCCCTTATCTCTCACTTCTAGAGAGAATGACGAGAGTGAATCTGTTTAATCAGGACCCATGAATAATAGATAACGAGATAAATAAAGAGTTCATATAATGCAGTATTTCAAGGAGAAAATACAGCAAGAATTTGAAATATTTTTGATGTGTCAAAGAATTATCATATCTTTATTTAAAAATAAAGTATGAAACACTATGTGCTACCTTTTGGGGAAGAACATGAATCTGTTTTCTCTGGCTGACTTTGACGCATCCGGTGGGAATAAATATTTTGCCCTGGAAGCGGAGTAAAGACGCTGAGACATATTGTGGATTAAATAAGGGTCATTTTATTAAATTAACATAAATTTAAATAACGTAACTTTAAATATGTAAATTTAAATATTTAAATTCAACATAACTAAGGACCTGCAGAGGCCAAAACTAATGGGGCGGAAATTCCTACCAGAAACTTCCTTGGCAACATTGGGCAAAAACTCCTTGCTGAACCAGGTGAAGGCAGCCACCTTCACCTGGATCCAAGCCACGCCCCTTCATCGTGTGGGAGGAGTTCACCCTCCAATCCTGGTGGGAAATTGGATCCGTTGATTCCCATGGACATCCTCTCTCCAATCCCCGACGTTGTTCCAATCTCTAGTTCCTGGAGAGAGGCGGTCCATCACCCTTTAAAGGATGCCCAAAGGAGCATGCGCAGTCACTTCTAATTGCCCATTTCCGCCCCTAACCTGCCATGGAGGGGGGTCAGATCTCAATCTTGGCCCCCCGACCCCCACCCAGCCTCCTAAACCAATTCCTGGAGGCAGCTCTGCAGGTCCAACAGGAGAATGGCATTCCCTTCATCTGAGAAGTGAACGCCGTCGGCCCGGTAGAGCCGGGGCTTTCCAAATTTAATCAGGGGATGTTTCACTATGTATCCCCCCAGCTGCCTAACAACCTTCCCAATGGTTTGGTTGACCCTTATCCTGGCCATGTTAACAGCTTTGGGGATACAGAGTTCCGCCAGCCAGTCTGGGGAGAAACAGACCACACGACACGTGTGTCTGAAAACCACAGCAGCGATGGCCCAGGGGTCATTGCGGGCTTGGGTGCTCACCGCCAAGCCACTCAAAAAACACCAAGCTCATTGCCTCCGAGGTGGATCAGAACAACTCGGGGGCACTCTCCGAATGGCGCCGGCCAAAAAACCAGGGGAAGAAGCCATTCCCAACGCAGCACCTGCGGCCCAACCAACGACATCCGTCCTCAGGCCCAGGGACAGCTGCGATCCAACGGGAGACTTCGCAGCAAACGTTCCGGCCCAAAACGAAACTGTGGTCACAGAGCCAAACATGGGTCAGGAACCAGAAACGGCTGAAAAAACAAGCAACAATTAAAAAACAACTGATAACGGGGACCCTATTAAGGGGGCCTAGATACAAAAGAATGCTGCGGACCTCCAGCGGCCAATGGCCATGATGTGGTGGTCCACCAACCAGCTGCTGCAGCTGCAGAGGCGGCGCTTATACGGGATGGACGTGTGCCGAACCTAGGGATCTGAATGTATCTGCTTGTAGACCCTGGATGTGCTGTCCATGTTTCTCTGGCCTTCACCGCAACTGCGTGGAAGGCAACAATGCTGCCACCGGGCACATCGGCTTGTTTGTCGTTGGCGCTAATGCAATCTCCATTCTGCGACCATCTGGTCCCTTTGGACTGGTGCAGGCGGATGGAGACCTATCTCCTGGTAATGCGCGCGAACTAACATCCCTATTAGAGATGGCCGGAACCTCACCTATCCTGAATGTTCCATTGCTACTACAGGGGAAAGAATTCTTGGATGTAAGATCCCTGTAAATACCAGCCGCTGCCCAGGCAGCTGGCCATAAGGAGTGGCACCACCTATCTCCCAATATCACTCCGAAGCCAAGGGGCCCATCGGAGATCAAAAGCAAGTCTGCTTGGAAAAGCAAATCTTGCCGCTTAAAGGGGACCCTGTTAAAGTGGGCCAGTAATGCTGTCAAACTTGCAATTCTTCCCTGGTCCCTGCATTGAGCCTCACAGATGGTGTGGCGAGCTCAAGCCCTGCATGAAAGAGTACAGTCAGCGTAAAACGCCCTACTGGGTGCGATCACCCAACATGCGAAATTAAGCAGCCTGTGAGCTCCTGGAGTTGCTTGAGGGTTACCTTCTCCAGGCAGGACACCTCCTCCAGCTCGAGCCATATCATCACTAATTACTCTACCGGCAGTCTGAAGACTGCTTGGAAGAGTTTAATTCTATGCCTTAGAAGGAAATCTGGAGGATGGCCCTTCCGTCTTTCTGGAGCTAGGGGAACCCCAAGGTAAAACTTAATGTCGCCATTAAGGCTTGGAATATTCACCTCGCGCTTTCTTGGGTACTACTCCCGGGGGGGGGATACCCTCAAGTTAGGTATGGGGGGAGGAAGGAAAGGGGCCTAGGCCCCTTCCTTCATCAACCTCTTAATTTAGCCCCAAATAGGTCCTTGTCCCCAGGTACTGACCTAAGCCCATGAAAGAAAAGCCCTGCTTGGACCCTGGTAAGGAATCCTAAAACCCTCCAAATGCCCTGAAGGATAGCGGCCACGCACTCGGGTGGGCGATATCCTTGCAGGAGGCTGGCCAAGTTTGACCGGGTTGGGGCCCTTCAGTCGCAGGAACGGCTTGCTTATTCCTGTCCCCGTTGCTCCTGTTCCTATTGGGGCGTGTACATGTATGTGTGGCGTGGGAGCCCCCACATTTGCCACAAGAGTGCCGGAATTTGCACAAGAGCCCTTGGCGCTAAACTCAAAACAAATTTGGGTGGGTTGAATACCCTGCCCCGCACCTGTGCGGGGGGCGGCCAGCTCCTCCTCCTCCATCAAATGACCGCTGTCGGTCCTTTGTCCAGTACCGCTTTTCTGAGCATGAAACCAGAGGTCGGGAACCTCCCGGTCCCAAGGCAGGGTGTTATCAAAAGCCAACCTCATCCTTAACGACTCGTCGTACCTCTGCCATGCATCTCCCTTAAGCTCAAAATGCGCCATAGCGATGAGGTCAATGTACTTGAGCAATGCCGTGGCCCTGCCTGGTTCCTTCTGAATAATTATGGTGGCATAAGTTAAGAAGGCATAAAGCCAGGACCTGAAGCATCGCGGCACCTTAACTTTCTTGGCCCGATCAGTTTGGGTCTCCTTGTCCCTTTCCTTTTAGGGGACCTCCCTATTAAGCAGGGTATAGAGATCAATGTATTCCCCTCGCCAGATTTTCTCCCTAATGGAGGGGTGCAAATGATATCCCAAGGGAGTAGAAGGGAGGCCACAGGGGATCGCCCCCACCACCGCCGCTAGGGCGTCAGTTGAGGTAGCTACGCTGGTGTGAGCCGCCCCAGCCGCAGTGAAAGTGGCAGCAAGGGTGGCCTTTCCTTGTACGGTTAGAGACCCACCTGCCACTGCGGGAACTGTCTGGGTCCCCGCACTACCTGTTGTGCTCGCTAATGGTACAGCTTGCACTGAAGTTCCGGGCATCGGCTGAAGCCACTGAGCGGGGAAACCAATACCCCCACTCCCCCCTACCGTTGTCACCATGTTCACCTGTGACGCCCCGGCCGGGACCAGAGACGGTTGGGCGGTGGGTCCCCAAACTTGTGGGCACACCGCAGGGGTGCTGGACCCCAAAGGGGGCCCCAGACCGGTTGGCCCCGCCGTGGGGGTTAGGGTGGCTAATCCCTGTAAACCTGGTGTGGGTGCATTGATAATTGACTCACCCCTGCCATCCAGTGGGGACCCAAGGGCCACGGCGGTTGAACCGGGACCCTGTGCTGCTGGGCCACTCTGGTCTGGAGCCGGGTCTTGGGATCCTTCAGGGCCCAGAGGGGCTCCCAGAGAAGCCGAGGGTCTTGATCCGCTGCGTGCTCCAAAGACGGCTTCCCAGCGCAGGTCCATTCGATCTAGACGATCCAACAAAGCAGAAAATGACTGGGCAGATATGCCTGGGTCAGGGCCTACCGTGGCCCGGTGTTCAGGAGGGGCCTGCGGCAGGGGGGTAGGAGCTGCCTCTCTGGCCTCCCTAACCCGCACCGAAGGAGCCTGTGCCTTGCTAGGGCGAGAACCCAGGGGTCCCTGGGTGGAAGCCCATCTCTTGGGAGCCATGCTGGAGCAGGTCCCTAAAAGAAGAAAAACCTCCAAAATTTGTACTTCAAAATGGAACTAATAGGCCTGAAAAAGCAGGCGCAAATCACCCCAGCCTCCTGGATGGGGGGTCCCGAAGGACCCAAAAGAAGGGGAAAATGAGCTGAATTCAATGAAAAAGCTCACTAAATAAAAAACTCCACAGTAAAAACCCTGAAAGCTGCTTGCAGCCTGCCCTTTAACCACTATACCACCAAAGCCATATCCCCTTAAGGGGAATAGCCTTACCGCCCTTCCTAAAAAAAACCCTCCCAAATTGGGAGGGCGGGTAATGGAGGGGGGGTATAAAGGCCTCTCACCCTCGGTGGTTGCCCCTACTAGCCCACCCTGTCCCAGTCCTAAAGTTGGGGGGGGCGGGGGGGATCGCGGGGTGTGTGTTGTGTGCAGGGCTTAAGGCTCCCTCCCCACTACAATGGGGAGTAAGCCAAGCCTACTCCCTACAGTGCTTAATTAAATAAATAAATTAATTAAATAATTGAATCAATTAAATTAAACTAATTAAACTAAATTAATTAAATTAATTAAAAAATGAAATGTCGCGGGGGGTGGGGGTGTCGTGGGGGAGGTTAAGGCTCCCTCCCCACTACAATGGGGTGTAAGCCAAGCCTACTCCCCAAAGTGCTTACAATTAATTAAATTAATTAAACTAAATTAATTAAATTAATTAAAAAATGAATCAGAGGCCAGCCGGCCTCTGATTCAGCAAAATCCAACCTGAGTGAGGCCTCGATAGGCCTCGCCACGTGTCCCAGTCTTTGAAGCGAACAGAAAAAGCCTCTGTTTGCTTCCCAAGTGAAGAAAGCAAGGGGGAGGTCCTGTTCAGATCGCCCTTAAATAGGGCGATCCAGGACCTCCCCCAGCGACCAGCAGGCGGCGTGCTGACCTGGCGCGCTGCCAAAAGCCAAACTTCCGGGTTTTCAGGAACCCAGAAGTTCGGGGCTCTATAGAGCTGCCCGCAGCGTCCCCCTGCTCCGGGGGCAATTTTGGCCAGCGGTTTAAGCCGCTGGTCGTGCATTTTTATGCCTAGTTCCTGTTCTTTTTCCTAAAGAAATGCATTATTAAATGTATGTTGATAACTTAGTTTATTACATTAATGACAGTTCTTTAGAGATCGTACATTTCACTGTGTAACTCCCCCCAGTATTTCATTTTATTTATCTGTATTTTAAATATTTCCTTAGGCATATTTGTGCCGTTTTCCCTCTCAATTTTATATCAGTACAGGACTTGAGTAACAGGTTTAAAAAACATATTATTTTCATATTGGCAGACACTTTTCAAATAGTACTTTGTCCTAGAAATGTGTGCAAGTGGCTTAACGTGAATTAATACATTTTTCTAATCTACAGTTTTGATAGTTAAAAGCTGACAGAAAGACCCACAAAACAAGATAGGCTCAGCTCAAATGAGTATTGGTGACTAGCTTCTTGGATGCCTTGTGTGGTAAGCAAAATTTTATTTAAGCTTCTAAATACCTTAAGTTTTAGCTTCAGTGACTCCATTTCTATTTGTCAATTGGCAGTGATTGACTGAGCTTCGGTTCTCTTTTTTCTCTCAACTGCTAACTGATGTCTAAAAGAGGCAGTTTTCAATGACAGCTGCTTTTCCAAATCCTAAAAGACATTACAAATAAATCATCAGTAATGTTATTCAATATTTGCAATCATACAATATTGAATTAGAAATTAGAGGAAGACAACTGAAATTTTATTAAATGTTTCCAAAAAGACGAAAATCCTCAATTTTTGAAATGGGAATCGACCTACATTGTGAAAGAATAATATCCAAAATAACATGGGGGGCGTTTGCCCAGGTTCGCCTGGTGCACCATTTGCGGCCCTATCTGGACCGGGACTCACTGCTCACAGTCACTCATGCCCTCATCACCTCGAGGTTCGACTACTGTAATGCTCTCTACATGGGGCTACCTTTGAAAAGTGTTCGGAAACTTCAAAGAAGTGTCAGAGAAAGCAGAAGAGATTACCACTTTCTAACCCGAATTCTGATCAAAGAAAATATAACCTATCGTTGGCTTATCCCACAAGGTCTTTCTCTGACATGGCGCTCTACAAGATACAAATTGGAAAATGTAGAACAAGCTATGTACTTTTTTGAAAACAGTGGCATCAGCCGCCTGGACCATGCAAACCAGCAACAAGTGGTTGAACAACAACTAGTTCAACAACAACCAGGGGAAAAACTAACAACTCAGCAAGAAGAAGATCTGGGGGCTACTGCTCAGGTAATAGAGCAGGACCAAGGCGCCAGAAGAGTTCAACCTCAGCGAGAAACCAAAAAACCTATTAAATGACAACAAGTAAAGATTTAAAAATCTTTTCTGTAAATGTCAATGGACTTAATGAACCAAGGAAAAGGAAACAAATTTTTTCTAAAATTAGAAATCAAAATGCTCAAATTACAATATTACAAGAAGTGCATATTAAAAAAAATAAAAGGAAAGGAAACAAAAGGACAAGAAGGAATTTGCTACCTAGTACTTTCCAAAAAATGAAAGGGGAATTATTGTTAAATGATATTTGGAGGGAAAGATACCCCCATAAGAGACAATATACTTTTTACTCTAACCCCCACAAAATATGGACAAGAATAGACATGGTATGGGCACCAAAAACGGTTGCAGAACAAATAAGAGATGTAGAGATAGATGCTAATACGTGGGCCGATCACAATCCAATAGTGGTTTCTATGAGAATGAATAACAAACAGAATAATTGGCGGATGAATAGAAATATATTGAATGATAAGAAATATAAGGATTGGATCGAAAAGGAATTAAAAATATTTTTTGAAATCAACAACACTTCAGAAACTACCCCACAGAACTTATGGGATACAGCTAAAGCTTATATAAGAGGATTAACAATATCTTATACTGCAAAATATAACAAGGAAAATAAATTAAAGTATGCACAATTAATAAATGAATTGAAACAATTAGAATTTTTATCACAGCAACACATTAAGAACAGAGACTTAAAAACAGAAATAAATGTAATTAAACATAAAATTAGAATTATAGAACAAAACCAAATAACTGAAAAAATTAAAAGAGCAAAGCAACACTACTTTGAACATGCAAATAAACCAGGCAGATGGTTAGCATATAAACTTAGAAAACAGCGCCAATCAAAATTAATTAAAAAACTAGAAGATAAAGATGGTACAATAAAATATGATACAGAAGGAAAGGCAGACATTGTGTATAATTTTTATAAAGATCTATATGCCAAAGATAATGTTAGTGAAGATGAAGTCTTTAACTATTTACAAGCTTCAAAATTACCACAAATAACAGAAGACCAACAGGCCACCATGGATGGACCAATAACAATGGAAGAACTCCTAACAACAATTAAAAAACAGAAAAGCAACAAGGCCACAGGCCCAGACGCCATACCGGCAGAATGGTACAAGATAGAAAATGAAACAATAAGAAGCCACATGTTAGAAACCTTCAATCTATGTATACTTGAGGGTAAAATTCCTAAATCTTGGTCAGAATCACTGACAACTTTAATACACAAACAGGGCACAGACCCAGAAAAAATTAAAAACTATAGGCCCATATCATTATTAAATGTAGATTATAAGATATTTATCGCCATTTATGCAGACAGACTCAAAAGAGTTATAAATGGAATAATACACCAAGACCAAAATGGGTTTCTACCAGGGAGACAAATTAAAAACAATCTTAGAGCAGTAATAAATACATTAGAGTATTATGAACAATATCCAGGCAAGACAGCATCTTTAATGTTTCTAGACGCTCAAAAGGCCTTTGATAACGTCAATTGGATATTCATAAAAATGCAATTAAATAAAATGAGATTTGGCCCAAAATTTGTTAACTTAATAGATACTATATATTCAAAACAAACAACTAATATAATATTGAACAACAATCAATTACCAACACTTGATATAAATAAGGGAGTTTGTCAAGGTTGCCCTATATCACCATTGTTATTTATCATGATTCTTGAAACTCTATTAATTAAAATAAGAGCGGATCCTAAAATAAAAGGTTTAACTGTAGGAGATGAAACTTATAAAGTCCAAGCCTTTGCAGATGACTTAACGTTCATAATTGAAGAACCGATAATAACAGTTCCTACTTTATTGCAAGCTATTGAACAATATGGAAAGGTAGCAGGTTTAAAGATAAACAAAAGCAAAACACATTTTTTGACTAAAAATATGAACAAAACACAAGAAACTAAATTAGAAAGCATCTCTGGAATAAAGACTGTAAAAAAAGCAAAATACTTAGGAATAAATTTAACAGCGAAAACAATAACATTAAAAAATGATAATTATACAAAATTATTAACAGAAATTAAAAAAGATTTAGCAATGTGGAATAATCTGAAAATATCATTTTTAGGAAGAATTGCAACAATTAAGATGAATATTCTACCCAAGGTTTTATTTCTCTTCCAGGTAATTCCAATAAATCCAGGGGGAATTTTTTTTAAAAACTTTAACAAACCTAGTTAAAAAATTCATATGGCAAGGGAAAAAAGCAAGGATAAAAATGAACTGCTTAGAAGATATCAAAGAAAGAGGAGGATTTGGCCTTCCAAATTGGAAATTATACTATCAGGCTGCCGCATTAACATGGCTTAGAGAGTGGATAACTCTAGAGAACAAAAGAATACTTAACTTAGAAGGACATGATCTTATGCTTGGATGGCACGCATTTGTATGGTACGATAAGGAAAAAAAATCATTCATATTTTAAAAGGCATACATTAAGGAAGTATCTACTAGAAGTTTGGAAAGACATAAAGAAAAATCACTTTTTAAATATCCTAGAATGGCTAGCTCCCCTAGAAGCAATAACGCATCCAAAGTCTATAAAAGACAAGAAAATAACTTATAGATATAAAGAATTATTAAATGACCAGATGAAGCTAAAATCTAGGATTAAATTACAAGAAGAAGGGATAATAATAGACTGGTGGCATTATGCTCAGATTCGATCTAGATACCAGAAGGATAAAACTCTTTATATTTTTAATAAAAGTAAGAATCTTTTAAGCAATCTAATTACTACCAATTCAATAAAAATGATAGGGAAAATATATAAATTTCTTATCGCTCATAAAAATATAGAGTTGACTTTAAAAGATACTATGATAAGATGGTGTAGAAATATTGGTAAGGAAATAGACATAGATACATGGGAGAAAGTTTGGATTAATAACTGGAAAATGACCAAATCAGTTTCATTAAAAGAAAATCAAATCAAAATGTTCTACAGATGGCATCTCCCACCAAATAGGATAGCAAAAATGTTTCCCAAAACATCCCCATTATGCTGGAAATGTAAGAAGGATATAGGAACCTATTACCATCAATGGTGGACATGTGGTAAAACTAAAATATATTGGAAGATGATTGAGAAAATATTAAAAGAAATAATAAAGCAAGATATAGATAATACCCCGGAATTTTACTTATTAGGAGTTACCAATCAGACCTATAAGAAAGAAATTCTTTACTTAATTATACACATATTAACTGCGGCTAGAATAATATATGCGCAAAATTGGAAAGGGGAGGAAATCCCCAAGGAAGAAGAGGTTATAGCTAAAATACTAGATTGCGCTGAAATGGATATGATGACAAGAAGATTAAATGATCAAGAAGATACTAAATTTTATGAAACATGGAACAATGTTTATAAATGGATAGATAAGAAAAAATAAGATATACACACTTATTTCTAGTTAACTTTTTGTATTTGTTTTTACCTAGGTGATAACAATATTAATACTAGCTTAAATGCATTTTTGATGATTATGACATAGTAGTTTATGTATAAGTATAAGTATAAGCAACATATTAAGAACTTTGGTCTATATATGTATAATAGTTGAAATTAGTTTAAATGTTTTGTTTGATGAATATGGCATTTTACTATAGTAATTAAGATTATATTAAAGGTTTTTTTTTTTTAATGACTATTCTATACTAATTTTACCTAATATTCATATTGTATTCAAGATTTGTAAAACTTTAACTCAAATTTACTAAACCTTTTAACATTTAACATATATTCAGTTATGTATTCTTTTTCTGTACTTGAATGTACACTTTCAAAAGAAGCGGGGGAAATACACCCCCACTTTATGTTTAGTGTTTGTTTGTATGTGTGTCTGTTTATTTTATGAAAATTAATAAAAAAATGGGAAAAAAAAAAGAAAAGAAAAGTGTTCGGAAACTTCAGATCGTGCAGAATGCAGCTGCGAGAGCAGTCATGGGCCTTCCTAGGTATGCCCATGTTTCACCAACACTCCGCAGTCTGCATTGGTTGCCGATCAACTTCTGGTCACAATTCAAAGTGTTGGTTATGACCTTTAAAGCCCTTCATGGCACTGGACCAGAATATCTCCGAGACCGCCTGCTGCCGCACGAATCCCAGCGACCGATTAGGTCCCACAGAGTGGGCCTTCTCCAGGTCCCGTCAACTAAACAATGTTGGTTGGCGGGCCCCAGGGGAAGAGCCTTCTCTGTGGCGGCCCCGGCCCTCTGGAACCAACTCCCCCCAGAGATTAGAACTGCCCCTACTCTCCTTGCCTATCGTAAACTTCTTAAGACCCACCTGTGTCGTCAGGCATGGGGGAACTGAGACATCTCCCCCGGGCATATACAATTTATGAATGGTATGTGTGTATGTATGCGTGTTTAGAAAATGGGGTTTTTTAAATGTTTTATTAGAAATTTAGATTTGTTTTATACTGTTGTTTCCACTTTGTTGTGAGCCGCCCCGAGTCTGCGGAGAGGGGCGGCATACAAATCTAAATAAACATAAATAAATAAACATAAACACATGTATAACCAAAAATAAGGTCATATGATGCTTATAATCCATAATGCAGATTAAAGAGAAAGTAAATGGTTAGATTTTGTTCAATTATAATAAAACCATAAAATGCTTTATTTTTCCCTTGGTATGATGCCAAATATGGTAAGTTTAGTCAGTATACAGTTTTAAATGTGCTGGCTAGGCTCATATTATCAGATATGGACTTTTTCATGTGATTAGTTAAAGCAAGAGTGATTCTTTTCAAAATGTGCATGGTTTGCTGATTGCACAGTGGAAGATAGGATAAGCAAACGCCACCTCCATTTGCCTGTCATGCTCCCCCACACACCTGCAATGGTAGAAGCTATGCCGGCTTTGCCGTTCCCCTTTGCGACCCCCCCCCAGCCCTCCCAAAGTGGCAGAAGCCATGCCAGCCTTGTCATCGTCCTCTTTTGTTGGAACTTCTTTATGAATCCCCTTTGAGTTGTCTGTTGCCTGTCTCTCCCCAAGGGCCATGGCGTCTGCTACTCACCCTCCCTCGGATCCTGGTGACATATCTGCAATGTCCAAGGGAATGTCATAGGAGGAGAAAAGCTGGCTGTAAATGGGCTGTAGCAAGTGTCTGGGGGCAAAAGAGGTGTGGCCAAAGCTTCATGCTTAAGTGTCCTGTTCTGCTCACAGAGCCTTGCTATGAAGTTCTAAGCAATGCACATTGCGTGTTACCCGGGTTCTCTTATCACTAGCTTCCAATTTTGGGGTAAGTAATTTTAATTTACGCTGAAGTTCTACTCTCTCTTCAGGTTGTTTGTCTTCACAAATTTTCTTCAATGCCTGCAAGGCGTCTTCTGTTTTAAAGAGTTGAGCCTCAACATCTCTCAACTTCTTGGAAGCTCTGCGCTCTTCTTCTTGAGATTTCTGGAGGTTTCCTTTTAGAGCCTGCATTTCTTTAGACTGCGTGGTCAAAAGATTGGGTAGGTTGGTTCCGGTTCCGGTGTGAGCGGTGTGGAGATGGTGGGTCCGCCGCTCCTCTGAGACTACGGTGAAAAAATCATCAGGAATGAATCAATCCAGACTTGAAATGGCTCGAAGTCGATCTGCTACCTTGTCCCCCGTTGGGGGGGCTAGAAACTAAATGCTTTCGCTCTGCTGTAGGGGCGCCAGAGACTGCGATGCTGTTGCAAAATGCCGAAGGGGAGGAAGTGAATTGTGAAAGCAGAGAGCCAGACCGAGCCGAGCCTCCTGGTGAATGAGAGTGAGCAGTGCCAGTGCCGAGGCGGTGGAGGTGAGTGGACGATGGAAAGGAGGGGAGCGGAGCAGAGCGGAGGGGAGCAGAGACCAGCACTGAAACTGAGGTGACCCTGTTTGCTTGTGAGACCAAAGATGCTGAGGACCCAGGCCGGTGGGAGCGACCTGCTGTCGGTGGTGGAGGACGTCTGCGGAGATATGGTGGGTGAGGGATATCCAGGAACAATGAAACCCCCCCCCCCCATTGGCACCAGTGGGTGAGAGGGGGATAAAGTGGAATGAAGGAGACAGACGGCCAGTATGAGTGCCTATGGAGTAGGTGTTGGTAGATATCAGAACAACTGACTAATGTGACCAGAGTGACTAGAGGGAGTGAGAATGATGGAATTAACTGCCTAGAATCATCATGGCCAATTAGATTGGGGATATTGTTTAATGACTAACTTTTGTTTTTATTTATTTATTTATTTATTGGATTTGTATGCCGCCCCTCTCCAGAGACTCGGGGCGGCTAACAGCGACAATAAAACAGTGTACAATAGTAATTTGGTATTGATGATTAAAAATCAATTAATATAAAAACCAATTAATATAAAAACCAAACATACATCGTTTGTCATCTCCCCCCCCCCCAATCTTCCCTTCTCCTTCCTAATTACTGCTAAGACCATAGAACTGCGCCCCTAGTGGGAAGATTGTAGAAAACAGCAGACTTTAAGACTCTAAGACTATATGGAAGACCTATAGAGCAGAGGTCCCCAACCGCCAGTCCGCGGACCGGGACCGGGCCGTTGGGGTTTTCCAGCCGGTCCGCGGCGCCGCTGCCCTCCCGGCAGAGGACATTATGCAGGACAGGGTGGGGCGTCGGGCAGGGCGGGGAGAATCAGGAGGCTCCTTTGGCAGCTGGGGGCTGCCTGGCTTTGTGATTTTGGCTGGGGGGGAGTTAGGAAGGTCCTACTTCTCCCCCCCCCAGCCAAAAACTCAAAGCCTATCTGCTGGATACGGGCGATGAGCGGGATGAGCGGTGCCGAAGCCGGTGGCTGTGGCAGCTGCTGCAAGAGGCTTCCGCGCCGCTCTGTCCCACTCATTGCCCGTATCCAGCAGATAGGCTTTGAGTTTTTGGCTGGGGGGGGAGAAGTAGGACCTTCCTAAGTCCTCCCCCCAGCCAAAAACTCAAAGCCAGGCAGCCCCCAGCCGCCAAAGGAGCCTCCTGATTCTCCCCACCCTGTGGAGAAGTGTGGAGGGCTGCGTCACTAAGACGGGGTGGGACGGCAGGCTCTCCTTACTGACAAGCAGGTCATGTGTGTCCAGCGCTCCTTCCCCTCCTGCTAGCTGCGAGTTGGAGGGGGAGGGGCTCTGGATGCTAATCATTAGCAGCTAATGGAAAGCTAGATATGACGTCAGGTGTCCCACCCTTATGACTCCTGTAGCTGTGTTCTGGTGTCGTGCAGCCCAGCAGCAGATTTTCTGGTTAAAGTGAAAAAACAAATAACAGTGAAAATTCATAGCAGCAGTGGCTGTGTCCAGTAGCAGCACGTAGTGGTCATCATCATCAGTGCCCGTCTCCAGTAGCAATAGCCATCTTTCTGTGTTAGGGGCCCACTACGCCTTCACTTCTAACCCTTGTAAAATGAATAAAAAACAAACATCACTGAAGAGCTTCTTTGAAAAGGAAGAAAGACCCAATGAGACAGATGAAGACTCCATGACTGCTAAAAAAAAGAAAGCTGCATTTAAAAGAAAATACAATGAGTCCTACTTAAATTATGGGTTCATCGCAACTGGCGATTCACATGCCCCAAGCCCACTCTGTCTGATATGTGGCGACCGGCTATCCAACGAGGCCATGAAGCCTTCAAAACTGGTTCGCCACTTACAGACCAAGCACCCTGCATCAAAAGACAAGCCTTTGGAGTTTTTTGAAAGAAAAAAACCCGAACACGAAGGACAGAAGCAATTATTGAAGGCCACCACATCAACAAATGTGTCTGCTCTGAGAGCATCATTGTTAGTGGCTAACCGCATTGCCAAGGCTAAGAAGCCCTTCACTATTGGTGAAGAGTTGATCCTGCCTGCCGCTAAGGACATTTGCCAGGAACTTTTAGGAGAGGCTGCGGTTAAAAAAGTGGCACAGGTTCCTCTTTCAGCAAGCACTGTCAGTAGACGAATTAATGAAATAGCAGAAGACATTGAGGTACAATTGTTGGAGAGGATTAATGCGTCACCATGGTACGCAATCCAGGTTGACGAGTCTACTGACGTTGACAACAAGGCAGTGATGCTTGTTTATGTGCGATATATTTTTCAAGAGGATGTGCATAAGGATATGTTATGTGTATTATTGTTGCCAGCCAACACCACAGGTGCAGAACTATTCAAGTCTTTGGATGCTTACATATCAGGAAACCTAAACTGGTCATTTTGTGTCGGTATATGCACAGACGGAGCAGCTGCCATGACTGGACGGCTTTCTGGTTTAACTACCCGGGTCAAAGAGGTTGCGTCTGAATGCGACTCTACGCACTGTGTCATCCATAGAGAAGTGCTGGCAAGCCAGAAAATGTCACCTGAACTTAACAGCGTTTTGCAAGATGTGATTAAAGTTATTAATCACATAAAAGCACATGCCCTTAACTCACGTCTGTTCGAGCAGCTCTGTGAGGAGATGGACGCGGAGCACAAACGTCTTCTCCTACACACAGAAGTCAGATGGCTTTCTAAAGGTAGAGCACTGGCCAGAGTTTTTGAGTTACGAGACCCGCTTTATAGATTTCTTTTAGAAAAAGAATCGCCACTTGCAGCACATTTCAGTAGTAAGGAATGGGTCACAAAACTTGCTTACTTATGTGACATATTCAACTTTTTGAACGAACTTAATCTGTCACTTCAGGGGAGAATGACAACTGCCTTCAAGTTGGCAGATAAAGTTGCTGCATTTAAAGCCAAACTGGAAGTGTGGGGACTGCGAGTGAGAAAAGGGATATTTGACATGTTTCAAAAATTAGCAGGAATTTTGGAAGAGACCGAGCCTGAGCCTTCATTCTCCCAGCTTGTACATGATCACCTATCTCAGCTTTCAGAAGAGTTTGAGCGCTATTTTCCGACCACAAAAGACCCACGAACTAGGAAGGAATGGATTCGCAACCCATTTGTGAACAAGCCATGTGAATCGACCTTGTCCTTGCTTGAAGAAGACCAACTGATTGAGATTGCAAATGATGGTAGCCTTAAAAGTATGTTTGAGACTTCAAATCTCCCAACATTCTGGATTAAAGTCCAGGCTGAATATCCTGGGATCGCCACCAAAGCACTGAAAACTCTGCTTCCTTTTCTAACATCCTATCTTTGTGAAACTGGGTTTTCTGCCATGACAACAGCAAAAATGAGATTATGGAGTAGACTGGACATAAGGAACACACTTTGGGTTTCACTGTCTCCCATCACCCCCAGATGGGACCGTCTTGTTGCAGGAAAACAAGCCCAGTGCTCCCACTGATCCAGGGAAACAAGCCTGGTGCTCCCACTCATTCTGAACCTATGGTAAGTTGAATCACATTCTCATTATAAATGTCATAATTATATGATAAGTATGCACTAAGCTCCACCCCTCCATAACCCCACCCCCATATGACCAAAGCCCCCCCCCCCCCACCGGGCCATGGAAAACTGGTCTAGCTTAAAGCCGGTCCCTGGTGCAAAAAAGGTTGGGGACCTCTGAACTAAATAATGCCGCTTGGCGGGACCCAGGGGAAGAGCCTTCTCTGTGGCGGCCTCGGCCATCTGGAACCAACACCCCCCAGAGATTAGAATTGCCCCCACCATCCTTGCCTTTCGTAAGCTACTTAAAACCCACCTCTGCCGTCAAGCATGGGGCAATTGAGATACTCTTTCCCCCAGGCCTTTACCATTTTATGCATGGTATGTCTGTCTGTCTGTATGTTTGGTTTTTATATTAATGGTTTTTTAATCGTTTTTAGTATTGGATTATTATTGTACACTGTCTTATTATTGTTGTTAGCCGCCAGTAGTAAATGTGGTATTCCGCTGAGGTTTCTTTTTAGGCAATGTTTTACCTCCTGCATGGAAAGAAATATCAAGATAGCATATTAGATTGAGCAAAAGCACTTAATTTTACATAAGTCTGAGAGTCAAATGCTCAAATATGTATTCAGTGCATAGATTCACTTCCTTTTATGTAGAGCAAAATTGAATGGAAGGAAAAGATAAAATAGCAGATATTATGGAGAAGGTTTCATAATTCCATCATCTCCAGTTTCTTCCTCACTTCCATAAATCATCTTTTTCTATTGAGCATAATACTCCTTGATCTGGGGCTAGGAAAGAGGACAAGCTCATTTTCCTTGATCTAATCAAATATCAGAGAACTAAACCCACAATTTTGGAGCATTTTAGAAATATTATATTTTATGGTATATACCAATTCTATGAGGGAAGCAAAAAAAAAGTATGTAAATATATGCATGCCTACATTAGTGTTGGTTCCACCAAGTTCCAGTTCCCTATTTATGTAGAAACACCTAGCTCACTGAGAAAAATATAATTTAGGGGTTTGGTAATAGAGTTAGAACTGCCGGCCTCCTACTACCACAAAAAGATGGCATCTACCCCAGAACCTCCCTAAACATCTCCACTGGGCATGCAAGTAGATCAGAAGTACAGTAGCTTTGTTTAGATAATTAAATTTCCTTTTTCTTTTTATGGTTGGCCTTGTCTTGGCATGTTGGCTGAACTAGCCATTACTTTTTCAACAAGCTGTAATTAAACCATGGATCAGCATAAAAAATTATCAGGATCCATACATTGTCCTATTTTTTAACTAGTTCATATTAAACCATTTTCTAAAATATTCCAGGGATTTCCTACTAATACAATAAAAAAATTATAAATTGTATTCTTTAGCTTCCAGGTTTATGAAAGAAACCTTTCAGTAACTAAGTAATGTTTATAACATAGTTATAAATGGTCTGCAAAAAAACAAAAAAACAAAACAAAAATCTTATTGTAAGTTGCATGTTGTTTTGTTGTTAGTTGCTAAGTTGTGTCCACCCATTGTGACCCCAAGGACAATGTTCCTCCAGGTCTTCCTGTCCTCTGCCATACCCCAGAGTCCATTAAACTCACACCTATTGCTGCAGTGACTCCATCCACCCACCTCCTTCTCTGTTCTTCCCGTCTTCTGTTGCCATCAATCTTTCCCAGCATTTGGCTCTTTTCCAGTGAGTTCTTCCTTCCCATTAGATGGCCAAAGGATTTGAGTTTCATCTAAGCTGCTTATAATAATAATAATATCCTTCCGAAGTGGGTAAAATGAGGACCCGGATTGTGGGGGCAATATGCTGGCTCTGTTAAGAAGTGCTATTGCTAACATGTTGTAAGCCGCCCTGAGTCTAAGGAGAAGGGCAGCATAAAAATTGAATAAATAAATAAAATTGAATAAATAAATAATAATAACAACAACAACAACAACGATAATAATAATAATAATAATAATAATAATAATAATAGTGGTGGTGGTTGCGGTGGTGGTGGTGAAGATGATGATGAAGAAGATGATGATGATATGCTTACGAAGTGTTCGACTTGTAATATTGTGATACGAAATCCAGCATATAAATCACATTTGCTGCGCATTACTATTTTTTGTGAATAAAGTAACAACAACAACAACAACAGAGTTGGAAGGGACCTTGGAGGTCTTCTAGTCAAATCCCCTGCTTAGGCAGGAAACCCTACACTACTTCAGACAGGTGATTACGCCCAGCTGATGCCGCCCAGCAGCCACCAACAACCAGGAAATAGCCTCCACCAACCTGGGATTTCCTCCGGTACTCCCCAAAGCCAACGCTACCAGCCTGAGCCCCTTTCACCCAGGTGATTCCCCCCACCCCACCCTCACGGAGCCTTCAAAAAATGTTTGTGAGACAGACACCCATCTGATTTCCTCCCCCGAAGCCTCCGTTAGCTTGGTATCCCCCCACTCCTTAAGCTGTCTGCTTGAGCCCCTGCCGCCCAGCTGTTTCCTCCCCCCTCATCTTTACAGAGCCATCAGGTAATCTTCAGGAGGATTCCACCTCTAAACTCCAGAATCCCAGAGATCTCTCCTCAAAGCTCTGATTCCTGAAGACCCATCCTGCAAATCTAGCTTCTGTTGAAAGTTAAATCCACCATTAAAGAAACTTTAACCTCGTGGCTTCAAACAAAGCCACTCTTCTAACAAAGAGACCACATGATCCCATAGGTGAAAGAGACCAAATAACCAAATAATTTAAATAAATAAATCAAGTGGCTGCGAGGGGCACTGGAGCTCAGCAGAATCATCTCAGTCTCCAGAGACTACCTTAAACTCCAATAGCCCAGCCTAATCATCCCTGATTGCTCCTAGCTTCAGAAACACAATAGACCCATCAGCAAGCCCCAAGATACTTATCCTCACTGACTTTAACAAAGAAATGTTTACTACCTACTATGTAACAGCATTCTACTTCAACCCTATCTACTGGCAAACACTATTTTATTAACAAGAATGCCAAACAGAAAATCAAAAAATGCCACAACCTCCCACCCCCAAATGGATGATGATTTCACCAACACTGATGATTTATGCGACAAATGCATAAAATCCACCATACAAAAAGAAGAATGCACTAAATGCCAATGTGCCATAATTACATCCACAACACCTGACTGGAAGTTAGCAAAAATGTTACCAACTTCCTACAAAAAACTTCCTCATGTTTACCTAAAATGAATGACCTAATCACCATGTCAATAAAATTTCAAAACCATAGCCTCACCAAAAGTCCTCATAGATTCCATCGAATCACGCATTGAAGAACGCTTGCAAGCCCACATTGAAGAAAGCTTGCAAGCATGCTTCACATCTTTGGATAACAATGTCACAGCACAATCAAAAGGAAACCCAATTCATCTAAATCATACTCCAACTCAACAACAACAATCACCACCTCAACCATATGCCCATCAACTGCCACGTCCACCATATGTTCAGTCACAACATCCACTACCTCAACTATCATCAAACCATCCTCATGACATTTCCGTACTCATCAGAGACACCCTGGAACGTGAACAAAAAGGGAATAATGCCATTGTATTTGGGCTCGAAGTCACTAACGAACCTGATATAAACCAAATTTGAAAAATCATTGCATGCAATTTTCCAGCTGATGAAATCATTGAAGCGATCAGAGATGGCCTGGAATACAAATATAGAGATGGTTCAGTAGCCCCCAAATTCTGCAGAGTGGTTCTCACAAATGACCTTAGCCACCATGCCGGTTGCATCAAAACCAAGTTACGCAATCCACCAACCAACCCCCAAACCATCATCAACCAAAACTACCCCAACCTCCAATCTACCCTCAACCAAGATCAACCCCTCATTAACCACTACCTTCAAACCACCATCGGCCACAACCATCCTAACTTCCAATCCATCACTACTCAACATCAACTCTCAATAAACCAAGATTAGGTATGCATGCCTCTTACTTCCTCAACAACATCCACTGCTAATCTCAAATGTAAACAAATGAATTCAAGAAGCATCGTTAATAAAATACTTGAACTCCTTCTCTTACTACAAACTGCTAAATTCGACATCATATTTATCTGTGAAACATGGTTAAATGAATCCCTCCCAGACTCCGTTATCACAGTATTGACTATCAAGTTAACTGTTCTGACTGCGAATCCCGCAGAGGAGGTGGTGTTGCAATCTTCTACAAGAAATCACTCAACTTTAAAAAAGTGCAAGTTAAACAAGAACTTTATCTTCCTGAAACCATCATCTGTGAACTGACTTTAGATACCACACTTCGCTTCTTTCTATGTTATAGATCTCCAGATTATGCTATCACACACGCGAACAAACTAACGTGGGCAAGCTCCCACCCTCATCCTCTTATATTTCTGGGAGACTTAAACCTTCCACATATAAACTGGACCCTAAATGAATGTTCCACTGAACCCATACATTTAACCATTTACAGTGCCATTACTGGCCTAGGACTAGATCAACTAGTAACTAACAAAACTAGACTTAACAATTGTCTTGACCTCATCTTCTGCAACAGTCTACATTCGATTTATGGACTACAAATAAAAGAACCTTTTTCTAACAGTGACCATAGCATGATTAACTTTTACCTAAACATACACCATCACAAACACCATCTTAATGAAGGGACAACCAACTATAACTTCAAAAAGGCCAATTACGACCTCATCGAAGCCTACCTCTCACCTCTCAACTGGCACATAATTTTCTCTGCATCACTACTGAAGACTACTACAATATGTTTTTACTTGAAATCCAAAGAGTCATCAAATTATACGTACCATTAATATTCACCAAAACTAAGAAAAACAAATTACCCATAAAAATAAGAAAGCCCCAAACCAAAAAAGAATTCTTTGGCGCAAAAATAAAGCAGGCCATGTTTCAAACTTTAAAATCCGCTATAAAACCTTGTGTCACCAAATAAAGACTGAATGTACCAATTATCACATCATCCAAGAAGAAAGCCTTCTTCTTGTGCCTTCTACAACTTTGTTAACAATAAACTGAAAGACTCTAGACCCATCCCACCCCTTAAAGGACCAAACATAGACCATAATGATGAATCAGTCAAAGCCAACATCTTTAACACCTTCTTCAGCTCAGTCTTTGTTAACAACAATGGCTCATGCCCAACATTTCCTAACCGCACCACAAATAACCCTAATGATCTTACACAAATTTATTTTACAGAAGATGTTAGAAAGGCATTACACAACCTGAAACCATCTTTATCTATTGGACCAGATGGACTATGTGCATACTTCTTAAAAAAGCTCTCCTCCACCTTTGCTGAACCTCTGAGCACAATTTTTGATAAATCTTTCAGTGCTAGCTCCCTACCCACACTATGGTCACTTGCCACAGTCATCCCTATCTTCAAAAAAGGAGATCCAAGCAACATTGAAAATTACAGACCTATCTCTTTGTGTTGTGTCAACTGCAAAGTTATGGAATGAATCATAAACCAATTCATTACATTCCATCTTGAAATTAATAACCTACTTTCCAATAAACAATTTGGTTTCAGAAAAAAAATATCCTGTAATCTACAACTCTTACACTATAAAAACATTTGGACCACTCAACTTGAGCAAGGTAATCCAATTGATGCTATCTATATCGACTTTTGCAAAGATTTTGACTCAGTTGTCCACAGCAAACTTCTTCTGAAACTCAAATCCTACGGCATCTCTGGACTACTACACAATTGGTTAATAGCATTCCTATCTAACAGACAAAAAGTGGTCAAAATAGGAAGTGCCACTTCTCTTCCTGCTCCTGTTAACAGTGGTGTCCCTCAAGGTAGTGTTTTAGGATCCATACTATTCATACTATACATAAACGATCTTTGCGATTGCATCACTAGCGATTGCGTTCTCTTTGCAGATGATGTCAAACTATTTAATACCACCGACAATGCTGCTACCCTTCAAAAAGACCTTGACCACGTAGCAGAATGGTGTTTTTTTCCCCCAATAAATTTTATTAATTTTCATAAAATGGACAAAACTGACAAACATACATTTAACATAAAGGTGGGGTTGCAATTTCCCTGCTTATTCTAGAAGATAAATTTCAATACAGAAAAAAGAATACATTATTAATACTTTAAATCTACTTATTACTTTAAATGAAAAGAAGAAATTTGTTTAACCTTATACAGTGATCTCCCGGGTATCGCGATCCCGATCATTGCAAACGGCTATATCGCGATTTTTCAACCAGGAAGTAAAAACACCATCTGCGCATGCGCGCCCTTTTTTCTATGGCCACGCATGCGTAGATGGCGCCTGGCAGATCAGCTGCTGGGCGGCTTCCCTGGGTCTTCCCCCTCTTGCTGGCGGGAGGGCGAGAAGCCCCCCCCAGCACCCGCTCGCCCGCCGTTCGCCGCTCGCCCGCCCTTCGCCCGGCCACCCGCCGTTCGCTTGCTGCTCGCCCGGCCACCCGGGTTCGGGGGGGTGCTGGCAAGCCCCCCATGCCGGCGGCGACGTTTTAAAACAGCCGCGCGGCTTCCCAACTGAGTCCCGAAGCCAAACGTCAAAGGCGAACTTCCGCGTTTGGCTTCGGGACTCAGTTGGGAAGCCACGCGGCTGTTTTAAAACGTCGCCGCCGGCATGGGGGGCTTCCTAGCAGCCCCCAGACCCCCAACCCGGGTTTGGGGGGCTGCTAGGAAGCCCCCCATGCCGGCGGCGACGTTTTAAAACAGCCGCGCGGCTTCCCAACTGAGTCCCGAAGCCAAGGCGAACTTCCGCGTTTGGCTTCGGGACTCAGTTGGGAAGCTGCGCGGCTGTTTTAAAACATCGCCGCCGGCATGGGGGGCTTGCCAGCACCCCCCGGACTCCCAACCCGGGTTTGGGGGGCTGCTAGGAAGCCCCCCATGCCGGCGGCGACGTTTTAAAACAGCCGCGCGGCTTCCCAACTGAGTCCCGAAGCCAAACGTCAAAGGCGAAATTCCGGAAGTTCGCTTCAGGACTCAGCTGGGAAGTGGCGCGAGCGAACGGCGTGGGCGGGCGAAGGGCGGGCACGCGGGCAGGCAGGCGGCGGACAAGCGGCGGGCGGACAAGCGGCGGGCGCGGCAGCAGCGAGGAGTTTGCGTGGGCGGCGGGGAAACCCCAATCTTCGGCTCCTCGCTGCTGCGGCGGAAGTAAAAACACCATCTGCGCATGCGCAGATGGTGTTTTTACTTCTGCAGCACTACTTCGCGAAAAATCGATCATTGTGAGGGGTCCTGGAATGGAACCCTCGCGATAATCGGGGGACCACTGTATAGTAAATCTTCATATATAAACTACATCCAACACAAAGTGTAAAACATATTCATACTTCTACTATTCTCCTATTCTTTTTACTTTAACTTCTTCTTCTTATTTATCCATATATACACTTTGTTCCAAATCTCATAAAATTCTGTTTCTTCTTGATCTTTTAACCGTCTTGTCATCATATCCATTTCAACGCAGTCTAATATTTTCTTAATGACCTCCTCTTCTTTGGGAATATTTTCCCCTTTCCAATTTTGCGCATATAGTATCCTGGCCGCTGTCAAAATATAAATATCTAAATGTAGAATTTCTTTCTTATATTTCTGATTAGTTATACCTAGGAAATAGAATTCCGGGGTTTTTTCTATCTCTTGTGTTACTATTTCTTTTATTATTCTTTCTATCATTTCCCAATAAAGCTTAACTTTACTACACATCTACCATTGATGATAATAGGAACCTATTTCTTTCTTACATTTCCAACATAGTGGAGAAGCCTTAGGGAACATTTTTGCTATCCTATTCGGTGGGAGGTGCCACCTATAGAACATCTTAATTTGGTTTTCTTTTAACGAGACCGATTTTGTCATTTTCCAATTTGTGATCCAAACGTTTTCCCATGTATGTACAGTGATCCCTCGAGTTTCGCGATCTCGAACTTCGCTAAACGCTATATCACGATTTTTCCACCCGATGACGTCACTCCCTTCCTTTCTCATCTTTCTTTCTCTCTCTCTTTCTCTATCTTGCTTCTTCCTCTCTCACACTCTCTTCCTCCCTCTCTCATCTCTTTCTTTCCTTCTCTCTCTTTCTCTATCTCTCCCCCTCTTGCTCTCGAGCGGCGGGCGGCACCCAGGGAAGGTTCCTTCTGCCGCCCAGCAGCTGATCTGCTCGGCAGCGCAGTAGCAGCGAGGAGCCGAAGATGGGGTTTCCCCTTTGCGTGGGCAACGGGGAAACCCCATCTTCGGCTCCTCGCTGCTACTGCGCTGCCAAGCAGATCAGCTGCTGGGCGGCCGAAGGAACCTTCCCTGGGTCTTCAACTCCCAGAATTCCCCGCCGCCCACGCAAAGGGGAAACCCCGATCGTGCACCGAGCGGCGAGCAGGCGAGCGGCGGGCGGGCGGGCAGCGGACAAGCGGCGGGCGGACAAGCGGCGGGCAGACAAGCGGTGGGCGGAAAAGCGGCGGGCGGAAAAGCGGCGGGCGGACAAGCGGCGGCCCTACAAGCGGCGGCCGGACAAGCGGCGGGCGGAAAAGTGGCGGGCGGAAAAGCGGCGGGCAGGCGGGCGGCTCCTCAGCTGCTGGGCGGCGGAAGGAACCTTCCCTGGGTCTTCCCAGGTGCGGAAGTAAAAACACCATCTGCGCATGCGCGGCCATGGAAAAAGGGGGGCGCATGCGCAGATGGTGTTTTTACTTCCGCACCACTACATTGCGAAAAATCGAGTATCGCGAGGGGTCTTGGAACGTTACCCTCGCAATACTCGAGGGATCACTGTATATCAATTTCTCTGCCTATATTTTTACACCAACTTATCATGTTATCCTTTAAGGTTAAGTCTATATTTTTGTGGCCAATCATATATTTATATGCTTTCTCTATTATTTTAGTCTGATTAGTAATTAATAGGTTACCTAAAATTTTTTTGCTTTTATTAAAGACATATGTCGTACTGTCTCTTTGAAATCTCGACTGAATCTGAATATATTGCCACCAATCAATTATAATCCCTTCTTCTTGTAATTTAGTTTTTGGTTTTAATTTCATTTGGTCATTTAATAATTCTTTGTATCTTATTATTTTCATTTCCTGTATCAAGTTGGGGTGTGTTATTGCTTCTAAGGGAGAAATCCAATCGGGAATAGTTAAAAAATGATTCTTTTTTATGTCTTTCCAAACTTCCAAAAAATACTTTCTTATTGTATGTCTCTTAAAATATGTATGTATTTTATCCTTATCATACCATATGAAGGCTGGTTTAAAACCTGGCAACTTCAAATCTCCACCACTAAATGCTCTGTCTTACACATTGGTAAAAAGAATCAGAATACTAAATATAAACTTGGAGGAACTGAACTTATTGATAACCCTCAATCTGTCAAAGACCTTGGAGTACTCATATCCAATGACCTAAGTCCAAGAGCCCATTGCAACAGCATTGCCAAAAAGGCTTTAAGAGTTGTTAACCTAATCCTTCACAGCTTCTTCTATGGTAATTTTGAACTGCTAATAAGAGCTTACAAAACATTTCTCAGACCAATCCTAGAATACAGCTCACCTGTATGGAACCCCCATTGCAAATCTGACATCAACACAATTGAGACAGTCCAGAAATATTTCACAAGAAGAGTCCTTCCCTCCTCTTCTCACAACAAAATACCTTACTCCGTAAGACTTGAAATTCTAGGTTTAGACAACTTACAACTCTGTCGTCTCCGTTCTAACTTAATTATAGTTCATAAAATCATATACCAAAATGTCCTACCTGTTAGCAACTACTTCACCTTGAACGCAACAACACACGAGCACGAAACTAAATGTCAACTGCTCCAAACTTGACTGCAAAAAATACAACTTCAGCAACAGAGTAATCAATGCCTGGAATGCACTACCTGATTCTGTGGTTTCTACTCCTAACCCCAAAACCTTTAACCTTAAGACTATCTACAATTGAGCTCTCCCCCTTTCTAAGAGGTCTGTAAGGGGCGTGCATAAGCGCACCACTGTGCCAACCGTCCCTGTCTATTGTCTTCTTTTGTTCTTTTTATCATTACTTATCTAATGTTTTATTTGTACAAATTACCACCCTATAATTGTTTGACAAAATAAATGAATAAAATAAATAAAATCTGCTTAAAATCTTCCAATGTTGGGGCATTCACAACTTCTGGAGGCAAGCTGTTCCACTGATTAACTGTTCTGACTGTCAGGAAATTTATCCTTAGTTCTAGGTTACTTGTCTCCTTGTTTAGTTTCCACCCATTGCTTTTTGTTCAATCCTCAGGTGCTTTGGAGAATAGGTTGACTCCTTCCTCTTCTAAGAAGGCAATAATCAGCAGAAAGAAAAGTTACCTATGATCAGAAAGTTAGAATTATAAAAGTATTGTTTTATAATTTTATAAAACCATTATGCTGTTCCATACCTCATGGAAGATAGATGGACTTCCTTCAGGCTGTGAGATTTTGGCCTAAGCAAAGGAATGGAAGCCACCATGTCTGGTGTGGAGGGGCAGGCCCAACTCCTTTGTTGGTTGCATTTGGGGAGGGGCTTGCCATGGGCTCAGGGCCAATTATTGTCCTTTTTTCCTCTTAATGACTTGGTTCTTTTTCCTGGCTTTTCTCTACAATGCTTATTTTCCTTAACAACTTTTAGTGCAGTGGCTTTGGCCTAGTATCACATGTTCCTCGCTTAACCAACAATTGCTTTGCCTTCAGAGTTATGGTGCTTCTCCTAAAGTACTTATGACCCAATTCCAGGTTTTAGTTCAGTGGCTTCGGCCTAGTCCCACATGTTCATCGCTTAAGCAACAGTTGCTTTATAATACTCCCCCAAAGTAATGTCCCAGTTCCAGAGTGTGAAATATGAAGTCCTACTGCCCATTTCCGCCCCTAACCTGCCAACCCCAGTGACCAGAGGGAAGCCTAATTACAATATCTATATAGCGCCGCACCCCCGAACCATTCCATCCATACCGTCAGTCTGGAATAGGTGAAAAAACGGCCGCCTCTAAAGGGGAAGCCGCAAAAAATTCCTATTCGGCCCCGAAACAACCTCCTTCGGACACACTGTTGATAGTGGAGAGCGGGTGGGTGTTCGCTTCAGGACCTCCCCCCTGGCCCTGCATGCAGCACGCCACCTTAACGCGCTGCCAAAAGCCGAACTTCCGGTTTCACGAGAAACCGGAAGTTCGGAGCTCCGCAGAGCTCAAGGTAGTGTCCTTTGGCTACGGGGGCAATTTCGGCTGGCGGTTTAAGCCGCCGACCGGGCATAAGTGTGAATCAAATAAATAATAACTGTATAATATGGGGACCAATATAGCAGGAAAAGATACTTTAGGATGTTGTTGCAGGATTAGGATGGTTAAAGCAAAAGGAAGTAGCAAAACCATAGAAGTAAAATGCCTCAGATTAAACCTTTTGCTCCACCCAATGGTACCAAATTAGTCATTAGAGTGTAAATAGACAATTAAAGACAATTTTTTGAAATTGAGACTAGATATGGAAGTACAAATGCCTGGGTAAAATGGATAAAATACACTGTACAGAATTGAAAAAAAAGGAAATGTTATGCTTGTGGTCAGGCGAAATCATTAGCCCACAGGTAGCATGAGATGCATATTGGCTCTTTTTCAAGATAGAACAGCCTCAGGAAATGAAAGTTATAAGGTTTAGGTTTATTGGATTTATATGCCGCCCCTCTCCGCAAACTCGGGGCGGCTCACAACAATAATAAAAAACAGTACAGTACACAATACCAAATCCAATGCCCACCCATCCAGTTCCAATTTAAATTAATAATCTCATAAAAAACAGTATATATAAAAAACAGGCACACAGTCAATCAATCAACAAAACAACATGGGCAAGGGGGAGGTGTTTTAGTTCCCCTATGCCTGACGGCAAAGGTGGGTCTTAAGGAGTTTACGAAAGGCAGGGAGGGTGGGGGCAATCCTAATCTCAGGGGGGAGCTGGTTCCAGAGGGTCGGGGCCCCCACAGAGAAGGCTCTTCCCCTGGGTCCCGCCAGACGACATTGTTTAGTCGACGGGACCCGGAGAAGGCCAACTCTGTGGGACCTAACCGGTCGCTGGGATTCGTGCGGCAGGAGGCGGTCCCGAAGATATTCTGGTCCGGTGCAATGAAGGGCTTTATAGGTCACAACCAACACTTTGAATTGTGACCGGAAACTGATCGGCAGCCAATGCAGACTGCGGAGTGTTGGAGTGATATGGGCATACTTGGAGAAGCCCATAATTGCTCTCGCAGCTGCATTCTGCACGATCTGAAGTTTCCGAACACTTTTCAAAGGTAGCCCCATGTAGAGAGCGTTACAGTAGTCGAGCCTTGAGGTGATGAGGGCATGAGTGACTGTGAGCAATGACTCCCGGTCCAAATAGGGCCGCAACTGGCGCACCAGGCGAACCTGGGCAAACGCCCCCCTCGCCACAGCTGAAAGGTGTTTTTCTAATGTGAGCTGTGGATCGAGGAGGACGCCCAAGTTGCGGACCCTCTCTGAGGGGGTCAATAATTCCCCCCCCCAGGGTAATGGACGGACAGATAGAATTGTCCTTGGGAGGCAAAACCCACAGCCACTCCATCTTGTCTGAGTTGAGTTTGAGTTTGTTGACACCCATCCAGGCCCCAACAGCCTCCAGGCACCGGCACATCACTTCCACTGCTTCGTTGACTGGACATGGGGTGGAGATGTACAACTGGGTATCATCGGCATATTGATGATACCTCACCCCATGCCCTTGGATGATCTCACCCAGCGGTTTCATGTAGATATTAAATAGCAGGGGGGAGAGGACTGACCCCTGAGGCACCCCACAAGGGAGAAACCTCGGGGTCGACCTCTGACCCCCCACTAACACCGACTGCGACCGACCGGAGAGGTAGGAGGAGAACCACTGAAGAACAGTGCCTCCCACTCCCAACCCCTCCAGCCGGCGCAGAAGGATACCATGGTCGATGGTATCGAAAGCTGCTGAGAGGTCAAGGAGCACCAGGACAGAGGACAAGCCCCTGTCCCGGGCCCGCCAGAGATCATCCATCAACGCGACCAAAGCAGTTTCCGTGCTGTAGCCGGGCCTGAATCCAGACTGCTGAGGACCTAGATAATCGGCTTCATCCAAGGACCGCTGGAGTTGAAGTGCCACCACCTTCTCGACAACCTTCCCCATGAAGGGAAGGTTGGAGACTGGACGGTAGTTATTAAGCACGGCTGGGTCCAGGGAAGGCTTCTTGAGGAGGGGGCGCACAACCGCCTCCTTATAAAGTGGCGGAAAGGACCCCCTCCCCAAGGAGGCGTTGACAATCTCCTGGACCCAGCTCCGTGTCACCCCTCGACTGGCCGAAACCAGCCAAGAGGGACACGGATCCAGTAAACAGGTGGCAGAACTCACAGCTCCAATGGCCTTGTCCACTTCATCTTAAATCCCTTTCTCTCCTTTGTCCACCAGTAAAAGTCTAGATACTAAGAAACCACCTATGTTCTTTGCAACCTGCATGTCTGAAAAGGTAAGGTGTGGATTCTGACCAAATGATAAAAGAACTGGAAGCATATATGGAAACAGTAAATGTAACCACAGCAACCAAAAAATAAATTATGGTATTCCAAAATGTCCATTCGTAGAACTGTCTTATGGTGGTATTGTGGGGGTTATATACTGGTATTAAGACATGTTCTTCCCCCAAATTGGATAGGTACTTGTGCAATTGTCCTACTGGCTATCCATTTTACATTGGCATTTGAAAGCCATATGGTAATAAAAGAACATCATAGAATGAAAAGAAATGTATTAGGAATGTCTGTCAATGGCAAAGTCTATTTGGATGCTACTGAGATTCCCAAAGGGCTTCCTGATGAATATGAGGCCAGAAATCCGATAGCTTGATTATCAGATAGTTTGAATCACTGCTCTAGTGAGCAACTGTAGAGAAAAATGTAGATTGAATCATTTTTATTTTATTCATTTATTTATTGGATTTCTATGCCTATCTCTTCTATGCCTATTTCTGTTGCTTGTATCTATTATAATAAACAGAGATTCATTAATTACGCTAGACATGCTGCCAACTGTAGAGTGATGCCACTAGTAGAATGACTTGGGAAAAATACAATGGCACTAGATATGATATCGGCAGAAAAAGGAGGAGTGTGTATAAAGTCAGGAGGTAGATACTGTACTTTTATTTCAAATAACACAGCATCGGATGGAACAATCGCTAGGGCCTTACAAGGTCCCACTACATTAACAGAGTAATTGGCTGATAATTTTGGAACAGATACCTCCCTTACTGGATGGCTCAATTCCTGGTTTGGAAAATGGAAGGGGGTTGGTTCTATCATTACTGACTTCAGTAATAGCAGTTTTTAAAAAAATATTCTGACAGCTTTCGTTGTGCTGTATAATACCTGCGTCTGAGGATTAACTCAAAGATTTATAGTAACAACCATAACTAAGAGAATGTCCCCAGGAAAACCTCCTCTCTAAAGGGAAACAGATTTAATATATATGAGAGGAGAAAGTGACCAAAGTAGTGAAAGGTGATCACAACAATGTGAATAAAGTTATGACATTTATTAGGGTAACTAGGGTATATGTGTTAATAAGCACTCTAGACAGGTTGTAAGCTTGTTAGTATCCAGCCAATGGGAAACCAAAACAGTATTGCAGGTGGGGGTGGTATAAAAACCTGTTGCATGCTCTGGATCTAACCATGTGCACCTGTATTTGCAAATAAGTAATTAACTTTTAATTAATAAACTTATAAATTAATAAACTAATTTTTGGTACCGGATTTCCTATGTTGCTTTATTGTTTACCTACCTTACCTTACACCTGGTTCTGAAGCCATTCCCCACCATCACATGACTCTGGCAAATTGCCGTGGTATTTGGGCCGGGTTCTGCAAAAAATATCCATAACAATCCATTGACTTGGTTAATAGCACAGTGTTTGTTTAATTATCTCAGGATTTGCTTTAAAAAGAAAATGTTCACTTAAGACTCATCACCAGAAAAAAAGGTGTCAAATCAGGGTGGTCACATAAATGCCTTGATTTACAACCATAATAACTCATGGTGGAAATTCTGAGCTACATTACAATCATAATTTGAGCACTGTGTATATTGGATAGCAGCAGAGTCAGTGAAGGGCTACCAAAACTTTTACTACCACACTGTGGGTGTGGATTATGCAGGATGCCCTACATTTCCTTTCAACATCTTTCAGTGCAAATTGGGTGCTCTGGGATGGAGCTCCAGTTTCGCTACCCCACTGTGTTGCCCTCCATCCGCGCAGTAGCCCATCCCTGAGCAGAGTGATAGGAAGATGTTAGATAATCCCTTCATTGGCAATGGCAGGGGAATTATTTCATACTTCATGGGACAAGGCAATGATAAACCACTCCTGTATTCCACTCAAAAACACAGAGGTACACAAAAGGGTGAGATTACACTGTCAATGTAATTACACTGACAATGGGATACACTGTCATTATTTCAACCTATATATTGAATGTATATGAGGAAGGTAAGATAAATTGCTTGATTTTGCTCCCCTACTCACCAAATATTTCATTCCCAACGTCAACATTCTCCCTCACCTTTTTAGCAGTATTATTGAACCCAGGCAGCAACATTCCCAGTAGAGTCTGCCAAATTAAACTCTTTGTTTACTAAGCAAATTTATGCTTAGTTCCCAGAAAAGAAGACTGGAGGGGAAAGGGAGAGAGGGAAACAGGCAAGGAGTCTCCATGCTGCTCAAGTCAATTTAATCAAACAAAGCTGGATTTTCAGCCCAAGGGACATATACCAGGTAACTTTAATCTCCACTTCAATTCCAAGGGCAACCCTTGCCCTTGCCCCCAAAATGTATCTGATACCAGTGGTGCCGCATTTTTTACACTCGCTGTGGGGTAAGGTATGTCTTTGCTCACGTCAGCCTGATACAGGATTACCAGCAGTTGCCTGTTCATGAGGAGGCTGCAAAGCCACAGACAATTACCATACACAGGGGGGCTTTTTGTTGCAAAAGGCTTCAGTTCAGTGTAAACACTGCCCCCGGGATCTTTCAGGGTCTAATGGAATGGCTCCTCAGGGGGGTGGAAGGGGCCCTTCCATATTTGGATGAAGTTATAGTGGCAGCAAATGAGGAGGAGCTACTGGGAAAGTTGAGAGTGGTCCTTAGGAAATTTGAGGAAGTGGGTGCATGGGTCAAGGCTTCAAAATGCGTATTCTCAGCCCCTTCAGTTGAATTCTTAGCATATACTGTGAATGCTAGAGGTATCGAGCCCACCCCCACAAAGACCGCAGCCATTATAGATGCCATATCCCCCACGTCAAATGCCGAGCTACAGGCTTTCTTGGGGCTTCTCAACTTCTATTCTGTTTTCCTGCTCCATATGGTGTCTCTTGCAGAGCCACTGCACAGACCTCTAGACTCGGGAGCTAGATGGCACTGGGGCCCCGCAGAAAATCTGGCCTTCTCAGCTGTCAAACAACTTCTGGTATCAAACTCGCTACTTCCACAATATTCTGAGCAGATTCCCCTAGTTTTGGCGAGTGATGCCTCTGAGTACAAAACGAGTGTGGTATTAAGCCATCAGTTGCCTAATGGCAAGGAAGCACCCAATGCATTTTATTCAAGAACTCTAGCTAACCCAGAAGGGAATTACAGACAGATAGATAAAGCCGGGGTATGCCGTTTCCATCATTACTTCTATGGCCGCCAATTTATGTTGGCAACTGATCATCAACCGCTATTGGGCATACTGGCTAAGAACAAGCAGTCACATCAGGTAATGTCTTTGCACATGATGCGATTGTCAGTTTTCCTAGCCAATTACGAATATGATTTAGCATACTGGCTAAGATGAAACATAGCGCATGCAGATGCGTTAAGCTGCTGTCTGCTATCCGCCAGCCTCAAAGACCCAGACCCAGGTGCAAGACCGCCTTCTGCCGCACGAATCCCAGTGGCTGGTTAGGTCCCACATAGTTGGTCTTCTCCGGGTCCCATCGAATAAACAATGTCGTCTGGCGGGACCCAGGGGAAGAGCCTTCTCTGTGGTGGCTCCGACCCTTTGGTATCAACTCCCCCTAGCCTTTCGTAAACTCCTTAAAACCCACCTCTGTCATCAGGCTTGGGGAAACTTAGACATCCCCCCCTTGCCTATGTAATTTTGTAAATGATATGACTGTGTGTATGTATTTTATCTATTGGGTTTTTTTTTTCTTTTTAGACTTTTTAATGTAAAACTGTTATTTTAGATTTTAATTATTAGATTTGTTACCATGTATTGTTTTTATCACTGTTGTGTGCCACCCTAAGTCTACGGAGAGGGGCAGCATACAAATCTAATAAATAATAATAATAATAATAATAATAATAATAATAATAATAATAATGGCTATCTCTGAATTAAACCTGCCCATAACTGCATCCGATATAGCCATGGTCCCAGCGAGAGACCTTAAATTAATTAGGGTCCTGTCATGGATCCCTAGAGGGTGGCCACAAGGCAGGGGCCCTCATGACTTCCTTCCATTCTAAATTAGACAAAATGAATTATCAGTCTACTGTGGGCTGAGTGTGTGGTGATTCCTCAGTCACTATGTAGCCCTATATTAGACTTACTACATGTGGCATACCCTTGGGTAGTTTGTATGAAGTCATTGGCATGTAGTTATATGGCCAGGCATTGACAAGGACATTGAGATCAAAGTGGCTATATGTCACCCATGCCAAGAGCCTCAGATTTGGGAGACTCTACCTGCCCCATGGTCGAAGCTTCATATAGATTTAGCCAGCCCTATCCGTGACCAATTTTTTCTGACTGTAGTGGATGCTTTTTCAAAGTGGTTAGAGGTTTATACCATAACATTTACTACATCTGAAGCTATTATTCATGCACTTTCTAATCTAATAGTGATTTGTAGGTTCCCTGACCCCATAATTTCAGATAATGTGCCTCAGTTCACCTTGGCGGCTTTCCATCATTTCCTTGATTCTAAGGATATAAAACATGGATTAATGGCCCCCTAACATCCTTCTGGAAACGGTCAAGCAGACCTAAGTTGCAAAGCCTGCTGCAACAACATAGCCAAAAAGTCTTCAAGAGGTTGTTACCCTAATCCTATGTAGCCTCTGCTCTGGTAATCTCACACTAATAACCAGAGTATACAAAACTTTCACCAGACCAATCCTTGAATACAGCTCTTCTGTCTGGAACCCACACCACATTTCGGACATAAATAGTCTAGAAAATGTCCAGGATACTTTACTAGAAGAGCCCTCTACGCAACTAAACTTACAATCCTAGTGTTGTATCCTGTAATGGCTACCTTGTATCTCTGTAAATAGTTTGTTCCTTGTTAAAGCGCTGTCTGAGCTAGAATCAGGAAGTCGCTCCTGATTGGCTCAGACGCGCGCTGCTCTTGCTTTGGCGGGAACCGCAAATGTATAAAAGAAGCGGTTTCTCCCAAGCAGAGCAGACGGTACTAGCTGAAAGTCACTTACCTATTCTGAGCTGAATAAAGGTACCGTTCTCAACTTAACCCTGCCTCTGGGTCTACTTCACTGGCGACGACGGACGAAAGAAACTACGCGTGCAACATGAGCAATCTCCAAATCGGCCGGGCTCCTGAGTTCTTCGACCCAGAGAAGACTTCCTGGGACGACTACTTAGCCAACTTCGAGATCTTCCTCGAGGCAGCAGGAATACGGGACGCCGACGCCGATCAAAGACGGGCCATCTTCGTAAATTACTGTGGTCCAGAAATCCGCGCCCTCGCCCAGACTCTCACCGACCCGCTGCCGGCAAGATCCGTCGCTTGGGACGTCCTACAAGCCAAGCTCGCGAGCCATTTCAAGCCAACAAAACCAGCCATGGTTTTCCGGCACCAGTTCTCTAGAATGGCTCAGCGCGAAGCGGAATCAATCAACCAATTTGCAACGCGACTTCGAACGGTGCTTGCGAAATGCAAGTTTGACAACCCGGAAGCTCGCCTCACCGATGCCTTAGTCTTTGGCATGAGAAACGCCTCGGTCAGGAACAAACTCCTCACCGAAGACGAACCGACCCTACAAACAGTGATTAAGCTAGCACAAACCGCAGAGGTCGC
Organism: Erythrolamprus reginae; assembly: GCF_031021105.1. Lineage (NCBI taxonomy): Eukaryota > Metazoa > Chordata > Lepidosauria > Squamata > Dipsadidae > Erythrolamprus > Erythrolamprus reginae. The sequence goes on from NC_091953.1 coordinate 62,961,705, forward strand.
CGACGCCGCTGCTAAAGAGCTGATGGATCACGAAAGGAAAGAAGTCATCGCCAAGATAGACTCCACGTTTTCCCGCGCCGAGGACCCAGACGACCTCAGCCCACCAGCTCGCAACAAGGACAGTTGTTTCCTGCTGCAAGACCAGCCGAGACAACACAGACTTCCTCACCCCGCCGCCCCCTGCGCCGGCTGCCGAGGAAACCATCAGCGCCAATGATACATTGAAATGGACTTATCGGGTCAGGGAGAATCCTCCAGCGACGCCGAACCATCGTCCTCCTCCGAAGCCAGCGTTGTGCCCGCCAGGCTGAACCAACAGGCCGGAGCCCAAACCAGGCCCCAGCCGCGCCGGGGGAACAACAGCGAACCGACCTCCACCGTCGGTAGCGAGGACGCAACTGAACTGCGCAGGTCGGAGCGAGCCTCGCGGAGACCCAACAGATTGGACGACTTCGTCACATGGCTTTCGTGATGGATGTATCCAAACTAAGGAGGGAGGGGTGTTGTATCCTGTAATGGCTACCTTGTATCTCTGTAAATAGTTTGTTCCTTGTAAAAGCGCTGTCTGAGCTAGAATCAGGAAGTCGCTCCTGATTGGCTCAGATGCGCGCTGCTCTTGCTTTGGCGGGAACCGCAAATGTATAAAAGAAGCGGTTTCTCCCAAGCAGAGCAGACGGTACTAGCTGAAAGTCACTTACCTATTCTGAGCTGAATAAAGGTACCGTTCTCAACTTAACCCTGCCTCTGGGTCTACTTCACCTAGGTTTAGAAAGCTTAGAACTATGTCACCTTAAACACGACCTAAGCACAGTTTATAAAATCATCTGCTACAATGTGCTTCCTGTCAATGACTACTTCAGCTTCAACCACAACAATACACAAGCACACAACAAATACAAACTTAAAGTAAAGCACTCTAAACTTGACTGCAGGAAATATGAGTTTAGTAACCAACTCACTACCAGACTCTGTAGTATCATCACCTAACCCCCCAAACCTTACCCTTAGACTATGTACCATTGACCTCTCCCGAAGTACTATTGTGTATCTAAATATTGTTATAACGTTGTATACCACCAATACGTACTTGACAAAACAAATAAATAAATAAAAATGAAATAAAATAAAGTCTGCTTGGTAGCTTTGTCTTACATTACATGATTAGGTCTAACAAGATTCAAGAGCCAGTTGTGGCTAGTTAAGTTCATAACAACATAAGAATATCGCCGGCTGACTTACCGGCCCCACGGCGCTGTTGCTGAAGGGCCGGGCAGACTCGGACCCTTCGGATGGCGGCCGCCATCTTGTTTTCGGCCGAAATCTCGCGAGGCGAGATTTCGGCCGAGAATGCCCTGCCCACGTGGCTGGGCATGACGTCGGGTCCGGGCGGGGCCTGCTGGCCCTATTTAAGGGACAGCAGGCCGGGAAGAAAGCCTTTTCGCCCGGACCTGTGCTGAGGAGCAGACACTCGGCTGAGGCTGCTCTGACGCCATTTTAGGTGCCCTCGTGTTGCGGCCGCCATTTTGTGGCCGACCGAGGGAGCGAAAAGTTGTTTGCTGTATCTTCGCTGAAGCTGACGTTGGAGGCTCCAATCCTTCAGGACCTGTGGAGCTTGCTTGCGGAGGATCCCCCTCGGGCCCGAGGGGGACTGGTAACCTCCTCCCGGCCGGGAGGAGGGCGCGGTGGGGGCGTTTTGGTTTTGGGGTCCCCGGTCTTGGGCTAGTGGGAGGCTGGTTTGCAGGCCTTTTAGGCCTACCTGTGCTCTTAGCGCCTGAGGGAAGGGGCCTGGGGGTAGTAGGAGCTTCTCCCCTTTTTAGCGCTTGGCCCTAGGTAGGGCCTAGTGGTTTGGGACCCTTGCTTGCCACTCAGTCAGTGGGGAGGTCGAGCCTAGGTAGTTTGGGTTGCTCCCTGCATATTAGAGAGACTTTGGGATGGCTCCAAAAAAGAGGCCTGCCACTGCCCCTACGGCTCCCCCGGCTACGCGCCCCAGGAGGGCCCTTAGGCCTTCTGCCCGGGCTCGGGCCAGTAGGGAGGGGCCTGCGGGTGTGGTCCCCGAGCAAGGGGGGGTGGTTTCGTTGCCTCCTGCCCCTCAACCTGTTCTTTCTCCTGCCATGTCTTGGGCCAGGGTGTTGGAGAGGCTCGACGAGCTCGAGCAGTGGAGAAGCGGTGCGGGCCCCGGAGGGTCCTTGGATCAAGTTCCTGCGGCGTTGGGGAGAGATCCTGCGGCGGCCCAGGCTGGGCAGATGGCTCCTGTTGGACGACAGGCCCCGGCGGGGCCGATGGCGGCTTTCCCGGGCCCTGCAACAACGGGCCCCCCGTGGATGACATCAACCCCGTACGGGGCAGGTGAGGCTGCACCACACACTACACCACTGTCCTTCCTTCCTTCCACCACCCCGGGTTTTCCCCCGGCGGGGGTTGGGAGCGGGTCCAGTTTTTTGGGGTCCTCCACGGGCACATGTGGGCAGGTTTGGGCACAGCCGGTTCCTCCGTCGGGGCCGCCGGCGGCCGGCCCTGCTCCGCTGCCCGGGACTGGTCTTACGGGGATACCTGCGGTGCCTGGGGCAGGGGGGTGGGTTCCCCCGGCCCCTGCTGTCATGCCCCCGCTCCCCGTCTTGCCCTACCCACATGGTGCGGGAGTTTTTGGTGTGGCGGCTAACTCGGTATGGGACCCGTTCGCCTGCATTAAAGCAGGGGCTATCCCGTGCGGGTTGCCGTCCACCCCGTTAGGGTGCCACCTTCACCCTTCGGTGAAGGAGGCGATATGGCGGGGGGAATACGTGGATCTTTTTTCGCTTTTGAACCGAGAGGTTCCTAAGCAGGAGAAAGAGATTGTCCCGGGGGAGAAAACAAAGAAGACCAAAGTAACGAAATGCTTCAGCTCTTGGCTGTATGCTTTTCTTACTTATGGGTCTGTGGTGATTCAGAGGCAGCCGGCTATGGCCTCTGCCATGTTTAAGTATATAGATTTGATCGCTAGGGCCCACTTCGAATATAAGGGCACCATATGGCGCCATTATGATAAGGGTTTCCGTATGAGGATGGCGGTGGAGCCTAACTTGCCATGGGATATGGTGGTTCCGGACCTGTGGTTCCGGGCCACGCATATGTCTGGAAAGGAGGGGTGTGAGCGTACGGATAGTGGGCACTTCATGGAGGAGGAGCCTGGCGCGGCTTCGCCAGCCAAGGCGACTCCTGGTGCGGCTGGCAAGGGGGCCTCGCCCGCTTGTCATGAGTTTGCTGCAAAGGGGGCGTGTTTTCGTCCCTTTTGTAAGTACAAGCATGCCTGCGGGAATTGTGGGGGGTCCCATGCAGCTTCAGTCTGTCCCCGCCCCAAGAAAGGGGCGGAGAAGAAGGGCGGGGGTCCAGGAAAACCTCCCCCACCAGCTGGGGGAAAAGGGGCCCAGCTCAATTAATGTGTCTGTGCTCGAGGGTTGGTTGGTCGACTACCACCCTCGCCCGAGAGCCGAGCTGCTCTTGAGGGGCTTCTCCGAGGGATTTAGGATCCCTTATGTGGGTGTTAGGAAGGTTTTCATGTCGGACAACCTCAGGTCGGTTGTCGGACATGAGGACATTGTTCGGGCTAAGATTCGAAAGGAGGTTGCCGAGGGCAGGGTCCTTGGGCCTTTCCCGGAGCCCCCCTTTTCGAATCTTAGAGTGTCCCCCCTGGGGGTGGTCCCCAAAAAGGCGAGTGGTGAATTTCGGTTGATTCACCATTTGTCTTTTCCAAAAGGGGAGTCAGTGAATGACTTCATTCCTGACGAGCTTTGTTCAGTCCGGTACGCATCCTTTGATGCGGCCGTGGCCATGGTTAAGGAGTGTGGGGTGGGAGCCCTTATGGGTAAATGCGACATTAAGTCGGCATTCCGGCTCCTCCCCATTCACCCAGGCGACTTCGAGCTTCTGGGCTTCCATTTCGAAGGTGGGTTTTATGTGGACAGGGCACTGCCTATGGGCTGTTCTGTTTCCTGCTCCCTGTTTGAGAGCTTTAGTACCTTCCTGGAGTGGGTGCTCAGGAGGCGTAGTGGCCTGGGTTCGGTCGTTCATTACCTTGATGATTTCTTGATGGCCGGGCCTGCGCAATCGGAGCAGTGCTTTGCTTTGATGCGGGACTTCGAAGCCCTTTGTGCTCAATTGGGGGTGCCTTTAGCCCCTGAGAAGACCGAAGGCCCTGCCACCAGGATTACCTTCCTCGGTATTGAATTGGATTCAGAGGAGCAATCTTCCAGATTGCCCCTGGATAAGTTGGTTAAAATCAGGGCCAAGCTTGAGGCGGTCCTGGGCTGCAGGAAGGTTACTCTTCGGCAGCTCCAGGAGTTGGCCGGGATCCTTAATTTCGCCTGTCGGGTAGTGGTGCCTGGTAGGGCTTTTTCTCGCAGGTTGTATGATGCGATGAAGGGGCTACGGTTGCCCCACCATCGTACCCGCTTATGCGCTGGGGTCAGGGCTGACCTCTGCGTGTGGCGGGAGTTTTTGGAACAATTTAACGGGTTGTCTTTCTGGCGGCAGGAGCTTCTTTTGGAAGCGGAACTGCAGCTGTGTTCTGACGCCGCAGGGACTTGCGGTTTTGGGGTAGTTTTAGGTGACCAGTGGTGCTGGTCGGCATGGCCTCCGGAATGGAGTGCCTGTTCATTGGTTAAGGACTTGACCTTTTTGGAGCTTTTCCCCTTAATAGTGGCCTTAGAGCTCTGGGGAGAGCAGTTCAGGGACAAGACTGTGCATTTTTGGTGTGACAATCTAGCGGTTGTCCATGTTGTGAACGCCCTGTCCTCTAAGAGTGACAGGGTGATGCGGCTTGTCCGCCATTTTGTGCACAGGTCCTTGTCTTTGAACGCCTTGTTTTTGGCTAGGCACGTCCCTGGTTTAGATAACGGGGTGGCTGACGCCTTGTCCCGTGGTCAGTTGTCCAGGTTTCGGACCCTGGCCCCGTGGGCCCGAGAGTCGCCAGAGGTGTTTCCAGCCCACCTGTGGAGCCTGGGCGGGCTCTCGAGAGCTGGAGAGACGAGGCCTCCAGGGCGATCGCCTTATCGGTAGCTCCTAGCACCCTGCGAGCTTATCAGCGTGCAGGTAAGGAGTTTGGGGATTTCAGGCTGGGTAAGGGTTACCCCCATTGCTGGCCTGCCCCGGTTGAGCACCTAGCTGAATTTTGTGTCCTGCTGAAGGGGCGTGGCCTTTCAGTGAGGACTATCAGGGCTAGGTTAGCCGGCCTCGCCTTTCTGTCCAAGGCGGGGGGGTTTGGTGATTTTTCGGGTGATTTTCGCATCCGGAGGATGCTGGAAGGCTGGGTGAGGGAGCGACAGGGGTTCCCCTCCGACACTCGTCAGGCCCTGACGGTTCAGCAGCTGTCTCTGATTAATCAGAAGTTTGACAGTCTGTGTGCCTCTCTTTACGAGGCTCGTCTGTTTAGGGCAGCGACTTGTGTTATGTTTTTTGGGGCCCTCAGGGTCAGCGAGGCAATGGCCTCCTCGCAGTCTGACTTGTCGCTCCGCGCTTTCCAGCTCGCTGATCTGACCTTTAGACAGGGGGGTGTCTCTCTTTTGGTGAGACACTCCAAGACAGATCAGTTACACAGAGGGGTTAGACTTGAACTTAGCGCAGCCACCGATAAGTCTGTTTGCCCGGTGGCTGCTTTGCAGCAATTTTGTGTTTTGCGTGGGTCAGGGCGTGGGTACCTTTTTATACACCAGGATGGCACCCCCCTGACCCGGTATCAATTCTGGGCGATAGTGTCTAAGGCAATGTCTCAGGTAGGCATGGATCCCGCCGGCTATGGAACACATTCGTTCCGTATCGGCGCCGCCACTAGCGCGGCACTTTCTGGTTTCCCGGCCCAACGGATTCAGGAGATCGGCCGCTGGCGGTCAGCGGCATATTTGGGTTATGTTAGGCCCACTGAGGATTCTGGGCAGGGTTCAGGCTAGGTAACCTCTCTGTGTGTGTCCTCTTCCAGGTTCCCAGTCCAGGCAGAAACCGACGGCGCTGCTGTGTGGCCACAGCATGGTCTTCTGGGCCGGCCGCTCAGCAGCCAGAAGCGCCATCGGGACCCAGCTGTCGTTGGGACGGTGGGTCAATGTTGTTTGGATGGGCCGGAGGGGTATGCGGTGGGAGGGGCTCCTACCGACGTTGCTGGGTACGCAGCATCTCAGGGCGGTACCCGGCGCTGCTGGGCGGGCGGCTACCCAGGGTCGCGCCCAGATGGGACTGGGTGGTCGGCAGCCCATAGCCGCACCCAGATGGCTGGTCTTGCACCTCGGTGGCAATGACCTGTGCCTGCTTGGCGGTCTACCGTTGATCGTCCAGGCGCGCGAAGACCTGCGGTGGCTTCGCACGGTATGGCCCACCACGCAAGTGGTGTGGTCAGAGATCCTTCCAAGGATCGTTTGGAGGGACGCCATTTCCCTTAGGGCCATACACCGGGTTAGGCGTAGGGTGAATAAGGCCGTGGGAAAAACTGTCAAAGAATTAGGTGGGGTTGTAGTGGCCCATCCCCTCATCACTGTAGATCGGCCGTGGCTTTACCGGGCCGATGGCGTTCACCTGTCAGAACAGGGGAACGCCATTTTCTTACAGGACCTGCAGCGGTCTCTGCGTGAGCTGGCGCAGATAGAGGGGGGAGTCGGGGGGCCAAGATAGAGATCTGACCCCCGCTCCGTGGCAGGTTAGGGGCGGAAATCTGGGTGGTGGTTCAGCAACTGCGCGTTCTCCCTTGGGCATCTTTGGGGATGATTGACAGGTTCTCTCCAAGCCCATGGTGGGTGCTACCTGCGCACTTGGGGGGAACCTGTCTTTGGGTCCCGCTATTGAAGTCCCAGGGTAGGGGTGAGCCGGCGGGACCCCCCTCATGCGAGTGCATGGCAGGGTCTCAGGTGAGGGAGAGGTCCCTCACCTGGACCAGCATCGACTACGCCCTTAGTTGCCCAGGAATGTTGACCTTTTACGTCATTTCCGCCCCGGAAGTGTTTGTTTGACCCTGCAGGTCCACTGTTTCCGGGTCATAGTTGAGTATGTTGATTTATGCAAATTTATGCTAATTCATGCTAATTTGATTAATAAATTATGCAAATTTATTATAATAAAAATGACCCAATTTTAAATCCAGCTCTGGTGTCCGAGTCGTTACTCCGTCTCTTCTGCAACATAAGAAGAGCCATGCTAAATCAAGCCAAAGCCCATCGGGTGAAGAAGTATTTCCCTGTATTTGTCCTCGTTTTCTTACCTGTGAGCTTCAGGGAGTGGCCCCTTGTCCTAGTATTGTGTGATAGAGAAAACAATTTTACTCTATCCACCTTTTCTACCCCAAACATGATTTTATACACTTTGATCAAGTCATCCCTTAAACACCGTCTTTCAAGGCTGAAGAGATCAAAGCTTTGCAACCTGGTTTCATAAGGGAGGTGCTCCTTTCAATTAAGTTCAATTAAGTTTGGGATCCTTAATATTGTGAATTAATCTGTTTGGACTTTGACTTTGAACCATTTACTGATATTTTACCAAAAAGGTAAAAGGAATATGTGGAATCATGGCAAAAGGAAGTTGAACACTTCAGGTTCTGGTGAGCTGTGGCTTGAACTCACTGTACCTGGCACTTCTGTAGCCTCTGTGGCAATAGGCTGATGACTAGGTGAGTTACAAGATTAAGAGGCTGGAAAGAGCCCAAGTCAGTTATGGCATTTATTATTTTTGGTAAGTTTTTTAAACCTCTGATTTGTATTTTGCCTGACTATGGACCATTCAATCAAGAAATGGTTTGCCATTGCCTCCATCTTAGGACGGAGAGAAATGACTGGCTCAAGGTCACCCAGCTAGCTCCATTACCAAAGCAGAATTGGAAACTATACTCTTTGGTTTCCTTGTGGATGGTGTTAACCAGTACACTAAACTGGCTGTCCATTAGTTAATTGGGTGCCACCATATGTGCTTTGATTTGTGCTGACAGAATTATGGGCAATGCTTGCTATCCTTACTTTCATAACTAAAGTCATTACTTTTAATCATTACTTGTTAATTGATGTGCCGGTGCCTGGAGGCTGTTGGGGTCTGGATGGGTGTCAACAGTCTCAAACTCCACCCTGACAAGATGGATTGGCTGTGGGTTTTACCTCCCAAGGACAATTCCATCTGTCCGTCCATTACCGTGGGAGGGGTCTGCAACTTGGGCATCCTCCTCAATTCAGAGCTAACATTAGAGCACCAGCTTTCGGCTATAGAGAGGGGGGTGTTTGCCCAGGTTCGCCTGGTGCACCAGTTGCGGCCCTATTTGGACCGGGAGTCTCTCCTCACAGTCACTCATGTCTTCATCACCTTGAGGTTCGACTACTGCAACGCTTTCTACATGGGACTACCTTTGAAAAGTGTTTGGAAACTTCAGATCGTGCAGAATGTAGCCGCGAGAGCAATCATGGGCCTCCCTGGGTACATCCATATTTCCTCAACCTTCCGCAGCCTGCACTGGCTGCCGATAAGTTTCTGGTCATAATTCAAAGTGTTGGTTATGACCTATAAAGCCCTACATGGCATCGGACCAGAATACCTCCGGGACCGTCTTCTGCCGCACGAATCTCAGCAGCCAATTAGGTCCCACAGAGTGGGCCTTCTCCGGGTCCCATCGACTAAGCAATCTCGTCTGGTGGGGCTCAGGGGAAGAGCCTTCTCTGTGGCGGCCCCGGCCCTCTGGAACCAACTTCCTCTGGAGATCAGAACCGCGCCCACCATCTTTGCCTTTCATAAGTTGTTGAAAACTCATCTTTGCCACCAGGCATGGGAAAATTGACACCTCCCCTAACTACTGTTTTATGTACGGTTTGATTGGGTTGTGTGATTATTTTATTAATAAGGGTTTTTAAATTATGTTTTTAGATATTGGATTTGTACATTGTTTTATTGGTATGAGCCGCCCCAAGTTCTCAGACAACAATAACATCTACTATTGAATAACTCTAACTCTAATGCGAACTTTCAATGGCCTGTGAAATGTTTTTCTTGCTACCTACCATTACAACTTAGAGCATTGTCCTGGCAAAACGATGGGAAAACATAAAAGCCTGGACTGCCGATTCACACAATTTCCAGCTAAATGTGTTGTATGTCCTCATGGAGTTCCTTTGAAAGTATGTCATGTTTTAGCAATAGCACTTAGACTTGTATGTTGCTTCAGAGTAGTGGGTTCTGAATTAGTTTGCTACTGGTTTGCGCACCTGCTTCTGCACATGCGCAGAAGGGTCCTGGTGTGTGGGCGGAGCCTCCTTCCACTGCCGCTACCAGTTCTAGGGACTGGTCCAAACTGGGAGCAACCTACTGCTGCTTCATAGTGCTTTACAACCTTCTCTAAGCAGTTTACAGAATCACCATGTTGCCCCTCAACCATTTGGGTTCTCATTTTATTGATCTCAGAAGGATAAAAGGCTAAGTCAACCTTGATGCCTGTCAAGATTCAACTTCTGGCTTTCAGCAGAGTTAGAATGCAACTTAATTTTCTAAACTTTCACTTGTTCCACTCTATCCTTTATCTGTTTAATATCTCCAGTTAAGTGTTTTATCTCCTCATGGAGTTCCTTTGAAAGTCTGTCAAGTTTTAGCAATAGAATTTATATACTGCTTCATAGTCCTTTTTAACCCTCTAAGGATTAAATTCTAAGCCGTTTACAGAGTCAGCATGTTGTGCCCAACAATCTGGATCATCATTTCACTGACCTCGGAAGGATGGAAGTTCGAGTCAACCTTGATCCCTGTCAGGATTGAACTTTTGGCTATGAGCAGAGTCAGCCTGCAATACTACATTCTAACCACTGCACCACCATGGCACAGTAGTTACAATTCAGTTCAAGCTTCATTCCCATTGCCTGAAGTACTTCATCTGTTCTTATATATATATCCAAAAAAGTTCTTGAAAGTTCAACTTTATCTAATAATCTTCTTTCAGTTATATCAGTACTCTGACTTGTATCCATTATCCAAAAACATAACTAAAATTTAAAAATTAAAAGTCTGTAAGATTAATTCCATATAGTCTAGTAAATATAACTATTGCAGACAAGTTACAAGATTACAGTCTTTGCCTCCCTCCGGTAGTTAAATAAAACCTCTGAATAAATTGCAGGGAAATATTCTTTATTAATAGGAAAGAAACAGGCTTCAAGGAAATCTTATTCTGAGATAGAAATTGATAAATATAAGTCATAAAACATATTTTTCAATATTATTATTTTTTCTATAAAAATGTTCAAAAAGTTAACATAGGTTTTTTTCAATGGTAACTACTGAAACTACTAATATTGCCTAGTTCTTATAATATGTAAAATCTATTATCTAATATATCCTAGTTCTAATATTACTATCTACTATCTCCTAGTTCTAATACTGCCATACCTAATGTCTATGATCTACCGTAATATATCCTAGTCCTTATATTAATATCTAATACTTAGTTCTAATGCTATCTCATATCTACTGTACTAATATTGCCTAATAGTCATGTTTACTATCTAACATTGCTTAGTTCTAATACTATCTAATATCTTAAATCTAATATATCCTATTTCTAATGCTAATATCTACAATCTAATATATCCTAATTCTAATATGATCTGATATTTATTAGTTTTATGAGCTTGACTAGAATTACACAATGCACACAATCACTTGGTACTTAAAATGCACTTTGGACTATACAGTTTTGGAAAAAGCAGCTTTTTTTCTCCAGGCAGGATGCGACTGTTTTCTCCATGGGGAGTTGAAGAGGTGTCTTTTTGTCTCTCCTTTGGAAATCTGGCATGTGAGGGCTCGTAATTGGTGATGGTGGAATCTCCTACAAAGCTGACTATTTCTCCCTGTTGCCTGTTCCTTGGTCTTCTGCATGTTATGGGACCTGTTGAGGGATAACTCTGATGTAATTTTTTTCACATGTTTCTCACATATAGTCTCACATATTCCTCACTTCACAGTTGCTTTGCATTCAGAGTTATGATGTTTCTTCCAAAGCATTTACGTTTTGAGTATGACTCAATTCCAGAGTTCTGATGGTGTCCCATCCCCCACTTTACAAACGAGACATTCATTTAACAAATACCTCAAAAAAGTTTTAAAATCAGGTTGTTCATATGGGTGCCTTGATTTATTACCATCATAACTTATGGTGAAAATTCTGAGCTTCATTATAGTCATAATTTGAGGACTGTGTATATGGGATAGGAGCCACAAGAGAGGAAGATGTGAGATAATCTCTTCAGGGGCAAATGGAAGGGGATTGTTTCATGCTTCATGGGACAAGGCAGTGATAAATTACTCGTGTTGAAAAGTTCAGAGTTGTGCGAAGGGATTAGAAATAACTCTCTTTACTAATTCAGCATATGTTGAATGTATATGAGGGAGGTGGGATTGGGGGAAGATGTGTGTGGCTTTAGATTTGGAGCAAGAAACAGCAATAATATGATCTTTAGTGAGAGTGAATAAACAATTTCAGTGCCACAGCCAGGTTTATATCCCAAATTAAAAGGCTCCAGAAGTCATCAAAATATGTCAGACTATACATGGATTTGATTGAATATAATCTATGTAGCACACACATACACTAAAATCTTAAGAAAGAGATTTTGAATTTAGTGAACTTCCTTAGTAATTATCCCCTTATTCTCCCCTTATCTCTCACTTCTAGAGAGAATGACAAGAGTGAATCTGTTTAATCAGGACCCATGAATAATAGATAACAAGATAAATAAACAGTTCATATAATGCAGTATTTCAAGGAGAAAATACAGCAAGCATTTCCAATAGTTTTGACATGACAAAGAATTATCATATCTTTATTTCGCAATAAAGTATGAAACACTCTGTGCTACCTTTTGGGGAAGAACATGAATCGGTTTTCTCCGGCTGGCCTTTACGCATCCGGTGGGCATAAATATTTGTTATGCCGAGTTCCCGTTCTTTCTCCTAAAGAAATGCATTATTAAATTTACATTGATAATATAGTTTATTACATTAATGACAGTTCTTTAGAGTTCATACATTTCACTGTGTAACTCCCCCCAGTATTTAATTTTATCTGTATTTTAAATATTTCTTTAGGCATATTTGTACCGTTTTCCCACTCAATTTTCTATCAGTACAGGCCTTGAGTAACAGGCTTAAAAAACACATTATTTTCATATTGGCAGACACTTTTCAAATAGTACCTTTTCCTAGAAATGTGTGCAAGTGGCTTAACGTGAATTAATACTTTTCTCCAATCTACAGTTCAGAGGCTCAGTTCAAATGAGTATTAGTGACTAGCATCTTGGATGCCTTGTGTGGTAAGCCAAATTTTATTTCAGCTTCTAAATACCTTGAGTTTCAGCTTCAGTGACTCCATTTCTCTTTCTAAATTGGCAGTGATTGACTGAGCTTCAATTGCCTTTGTCTTCTCAACTGCTAACTGGTGTTTAAAAGAGGTAGTTTTCAATGAGAGCTGCTTTTCGAAATCCTAAAAAACATTACAAATAAATCATCAATAATGTTATTCAATATTTGCAATCATATTGAAGTAGAAATTAGAGGAAGACAACTGAAATTTTATTAACTGTTTCCAAAAAGACGAAAATCCTCAATTATTGAAATGGGAATCGACCTACATTGTGGAAGAATAATATCCAAAATAACATGTATAACCAATAATAAGGTCATATGAGGCTTACAATTTGTTCAATTATAATAAAACCAAAATGCTTTATTTTTCCCTTGGTATAATACCAAATATGGTAGGTTTAGTCAGTATACAGTTTTAAATGTGCTGGCTAGACTCATATTATCAGAAATGGACTTTTTCATGTGATTAGTGATTCTTTTCAAAATGTATATGGTTTGCTGATTCCACAGTGGAAGATAGGATAAGCTACATGCGACCTTCATTTGCCTGTCATGCTCCAACACACACCTGCAATGGTAGAGGCTATGCCGGCCTTGCCATTCCCATGTGCGACCCCCCCCCCAGCCCTCGACCCCCCCCCCAGCCCTCACGCAGTGGCAGGAGGAGAAAAGTTGGTTGTAAATGGGCTGAAGCAGATGGCTGGGGGCAAAAGAGGTGTGGACAAAGCTTCATGCCTAAGTGTCCTGTTCTGCTCACAGAGCCCTGCTATGAAGTTCTAAGCAATGTTCATTGCATGTTACCTGGGTTCTCTTGTCACTAGCTTCCAATTTTTGTGTAAGTAATTTTAATTTACGCTGAAGTTCTCCTCTCTCTTCAAGTTTTTTGTCTTCAGAAACTTTTTTCAATGCCTGCAAGGCATCTTTTGCTTTTAAGAGTTGAACCTCAACATCTCTCAGCTTCTTGGAAGCTCTGCGCTCTTCTTCTTGAGACTTCTTAAGATGTTCTTTTAGAGCCTGCATTTCGTTAGACTGGGTGGTCAAAAGATCGGGCAGATTAATTTCTGCATTTTCGTAATTCCTGATTATTTTCAAATGCTGAGACTGAAGACGCTTCAATGTTTTATTTTCCGTAGCAACGGTCTCCAATTTATTTTGCAGAACAGCCACTTCGTTTTTCAGTTGTTTAATTTCATGATCCTTTGCTGACAATAGATGGCAAGCCGTGTTATTTTTCTCCTGAACATTGATGTTATGGTCAGTACTAGATGTGGTCTTCTGCTGAGGTTTCTTTTTAGGCATTGTTTTACCTCCTGCATGGAAAAAAATATCAAGATAGCATATTAGATTGAGCAAAGCACTTAATTTTACATAATTCTCAGAGTTAAATGCTCAAATATGTATTCAGTGCATAGATTCACTCCCTTTTATGTAATATCTTGAGTCAATCTCTAATGCAACTGTTTGTTGATTAACCTATTGTGAAAAATCATACCTGAACTTTCATAATATTAGCTGTTGTAAGACATAACTGCTATACTCACATAATAGGCCCAAACAGTATTTTGATAGCTTTAAAATGCAGTGATTGGTCTCATTCATATAGATGGGAGGTTGAACAACTAGCCCCGTGGTACAACTGAAATAATCTGGAATTGAACACACTCAAGACTATAGAAATATTGGTAGACCTTAGGAGAAGTCTGCCCATACTTTTTCCTCTTACAATACTAGACAACACAGTATAAAGATTAGAGACCTTCAAATTTGTAGGTTCTGCCATATTTGAAGACCTAAAATGGTCATCTAACATCAAAACATCATCCAGATAGCATAACAAAGAATGGTCTTTCTGTGCCAACTCAGGAAGCTCAAACTGCCCAAGGAGCTAATGATACAGTTCTACAGAGGAATTATTAAGTCTGTCATCTGCACCTCTATAACTGTCTGATTCGTTCTGCAAGCCAACAAGACAGAAACAGACTGCAGAGGATAATCAGAACTGCAGAAAAAAATAATTACTGCCAACTGGTCTTCCATTGAGAACCTGTATACTGCATGAGAACCTGTATACTGCATGAGTAAAAAAGAGAGCCGTGAATATATTTCTTGAACCCTTGCATCTTAGACATAAATTGTTTCACCTCCTACTTTAAGAATGATGCTATAGAGCACTGCACACCAAGACAACTAGACACAAGAACAGTTTTCCCCTGAACACCATCACTCTGCTAAACAAATCATTCCCTCACTGTTGTCAAACTATTCACTAAGGCTGCATTACTATTACTATTACTCCTCTCATGGTTCCTTTCACCCATCTCCTCCCACTTATGACTGTATGACTGTAACTTTGCTTGTATATCTATGATTTATATAATAATATTGATTGTTTCCTGATTGCTTATTTGAACCCTATGACAATCATTAAGTGTTGTACCTCATCATTCATGACAAATGTATCTTTTCTTTTCTTTACACTGAGACCATATGCATCAAGACAAATTCCTTCTGTGTCCAATCATACATGACCAATAAAGAATTCTAGTCCAGTCTAGTCTAGTCTATGCTTGGACTTCAACTCTAGAATTCCTCAGCCAGACATGTCTAAAGCAGGATTGCTAGACCTGGACTCTAAGCTTTATATTAAACTGGCCAGACAGACAGATGAACAGTAGAGTCTTTAAAGTACAGAAGTGTCAAGGTAGCTAAGCAAAAGTGCAGTTATAGGACAACTGCTTGATTTTCAGCAAAGGCTTAGCTGCCATTAGTTCAGTTGAAATCTGCCAACCACCATGAATGCAGCAGTGTTCTGGATAACAAATGGCCTTCTTACCTTTTGTATGGACATCATTTTTCTTTTTCTTATCTGGTAAGATCCACTCCTTAGTTTGTAGTTGCTGGATCCATGAGAGGGTGAAGCTGCCAGGCCCTTCCCTTGGGTAGGTTTGAGGGGAATCTGAGTGAAAACCTTCCCAATTATCCCAAGAAGTTCCACAAATGCTTTCCTTGCTGCCATTGATAGCTGTTCTTGAAATGTCATCAACCAGTATGTCAAACTCAGTTGAATCAGTAAACTGAGCACTTCCAAATTGGCTGGAACATTTGCTAGAGTTACTTTCTTTACTGTTGTTGCTGCTGCTCTTAATAAACTCAGTTGGAGAATCGTTAGAGCTTCCACTTTTTCTGCATTCCTCCTGGAAAGTAGGATGAAGAACTGCATCACCGGAAGCCATAATTTTAACGCTATATATTATGGCTGAAATTGGAAACAGGTGCCACGATGCCCAGGCAGAGGCTTATGCCAGAGGTCCGTTCATGCACGTTACCCGGTTCTTGCCCTAGAAGTGGCTGTTTAGAAGTGGCTGTTTAGATCTTTATTACTATGGCAACTAAGGAACCTCTTCTCTTAGCATCATGGGACTTGTAGGGCAAAATTGAATGGAAGGAAAAGATAAAATAACAGATATCATGAAGGAGTTTTCATAATTCTATCATCTCCAGTTTTTTCCTCACTCTAGGTGTTCCATAAATTCTCTTTTTCTATTGAGCATAATACTCCTTGATCTGGGGCTATGAAAAAGGACAAGCTTGTTTTCCCTGATCTAATCAAATAGCAAAGAACTTAACCCACAGTGTTGGAGCATTTTAGAAATATTATATTTCATGCAGGGCATATACCAAATTCTATGAGGGAAGCCAAAAAAAGGTATGTAAATATATGCATGCCTACATTAGTGTGGGTTCCACCAAGTTCCAGTTCCCTGTTTATGTAGAAACACCCAGCTCACTGAGAAAAACATAATTTAGGAGTTTGGTTAGAACTCCCACCCTCCTACTACCACAAAAAGATGGCATATACCACAGAACCCTCCTTAAACATATCCACTGGGCATGCAAGTAGATGAGAAATACCTTTGTTTACATAATTAAATTTACTTTTTCTTTTTATGGTTGGCCTTATCTTGGCATGTTGGCTGAACTAGCCGTTACTTTTTCAGCAAGCTGTAATTAAACCATGGATCAGAATAAAATATTATCAGGATCGATACTTTGTCTTATGTTTTAACTAGCTTGTATTAAACCATTTTCTAAAAGATCCCAAGACTTTCCTACTAATACAATATTTTTTTTCAAAAATTGCATTCTTTAGCTTCGAAGTTTATGAAAGAAATCTTTTCAGTAATTAAGTGATGTTTATAAGATAGTTATAAATTGTCTGCAAAAAAATAAAACAAAGAACAAAATCTTATTGTAAGTTGCATGTTTTTGTTGTTGTTAGTTGCTAAGTCGTATCCACCCATTGTTACCCCATGGACAATGATCCTCCAGGCCTTCCTGTCCTCTACCATCCCCCAGAGTCCCTTAAACTCACACCTATTGTTTCTCCCTTCTTCTATTGCCCTCAATCTTTCCCAGCATTAGGCTCTTCTCCAGTGAGTTCTTCCTTCTCATTAGATGGCCAAAGTATTTGAGTTTCATCTAAGCTGCATATAATGATGATGATGATGATGATGATGAGATGCTTGGGCTTGTATTATTGTAATATGAAATCCAGCATATAAATCATGTTTGTTGTGTATTACTATTTTTTGGGAATAAAATAACAACAACAAAAACATAGTTGGAAGGGAACTTGGAGGTCTTCTAGTCAAACCACCTGCTTAGGCAGGAAACCCTACACTACTTCAGACAGGTGATTATTCAAAATCTGCTTAAAATCTTCCGGTGTAGGGGCTTTTACAAGTTCTGGAGGCAAGCTGTACCACTGATTAACTGTTCTGACTGTCAGGAAATTTCTCCTTAGTTCTAAGTCACTTCTCTCCATGTTTAATTTCCACCCATTGCTTCTTGTTCTACCCTCAGGTGCTTTGGAGAATAGGTTGACTCCTTCTTCTTAAAAGAATAATCAGCAGAAACAAAAATGACTTATGATCAGAAATTAAGAATTGTAAAAGTATTGTTTTATAACTCTATAAAAGTATTATGTTGTTCCATACCTCATGTAAGATAAATTGACTTCCTTCAAGCTCACACTTTCAAAGAATCATGACTTTTAGACTGATGTTTACTTTTTTTTGCTTTTAACAGCTTTTAAAATCCCAGCTGCTGTGGCCTAGAGGTGGAGCTCTTACATTAGAATCAGGAGGTTGTGAGCCTGATCCTAGGTGGGGGCAGATTTAGGGTCTCCTGCTTAGGCAGGGGGTTAGACTAGATGACCTACAAGATCCCTTTCAAATCTGTTAATCTGTTAACTGCTATGAAAAGATAAAAAAATAAATAAACATGACACATTCATGACGGACATTAGTGATAGGCAGTATGATAACAAGTTTTGAGTAATTGAATTTATATGCTGACATATCTCTTTTATTGCATTTTATTGTTTATTATTGCAAACAGTTTGAATGAGGCATGAGACTTGGGCACAGAATTAAACTGGTGGATTTTTGGCTAGTCACTCTGTCTATTGTCAAATACAGAGGAATACAAAAGGATGAAAAACACACTCTCATTGTTTCAACCTATGTGTTGAATGTATATGAGGGATATGGGTTTGGGAAACGTGGCTTTAAATTTGGAGGACGAAACAGCAAATATAGATCTTGATTAGTATTTAGTTCTAGTGATATGGACACTACGCTACAAAATGTGAGATTTTGGCCTAACCGAAGGAATGGAAGCCACCATGTCTGGGATCCAAAAATGAATTCAAAGGCTGGGTGGGCTTCAGGACCCCTTTTCATCCCCCAATGTTGGTGTGGAGGGGCGGGCCCAACTCCTTTGTTGGCTGCATTTGCGGAGGGGCTTGCCATGGGCTCAGGGCCAATTATTTCCCTTTTTTCCTCTTAATGACTTGGTTCTTTTTCCTGGCTTTTCTCTACAGTGCTTATTTGCCTTAACAACTTTTAGTTCAGTTGCTTTGGCCTGGTATCACATGTTCCTCGCATAACCAACAGTTGCTTTGCCTTCAGAGTTATGGTGCTTCTCCTAAAGTATTTAAGACCCAATTCCACTGTTTTAGTTCAGTGGCTTCGGCCTAGTCCCACATGTTCCTCGCTTAAGCAACAGTTGCTTTATGATGCTCCCCCAAAGTAATGTCCCAGTTCTAGGGTGTGAAATATGAAGTATTGCCTTTAACATAAAATAAAATCTTATTAGTATTTTTTTCTTTATATGTTTTGTTTTGTTTTGGTTTCTTTTATTTTCTTTTTTCTTTTTATGTTTTGTAAATGTGTAGATGTATATATATATTTTTTAAATCAATAAAAATTTATTATTAAAAAAACCATAAAATAAAGTCTAAATATAAAGAGAGTTAATGAACTTCTTGAAAAATTAGTATTGTTCTTATAGTAAACAATATGGTTCAGAAGTTTCCAGAAAAGAGAAGTGAGGGCGGGGGTGGGGGTGCTTTCTGAGCAATAGCTGGGGAGATTTTGCCCTGCAACTAGGGTATCTTTGTTAATAAGCATTCCAGATAGGCTGTAAGCTTATTAGTATCCAACCAATGGAAAATCCGAACAGTGGTGAGGGTGGAGGGTGGGCCAGGGGAAGGGGTATAAAATCCGATTGCATGCTTTGTTCTGAGTCCAATTCATGGGCACACGTATTGGCAAATATATAGTAAACCTTTGCTAATTTTTGGTACTGGATTGCCTTCATTATTGCTTACGCTTCCAGATGCTATTGGCCATTGAAACAGCTGTAAGAACTGCTGAAAGTGGCTGGACTCATTGCACCAGACTTAAGGAACTGGTCAAGATCTCCACAGGTGAAACAGTGGAAAGTGCAACCTTTAAGCAACCCTCTCTGAAAATAATAAAACAACAAAGTAGATGTTTGCTTTCCGACTATAGTACATCTGAGTTACTCGGTGGGATGTCCAGTTGTGTCCTATGTGGTTTATGTGGTACTAGGAATAGGGAACAGAGATGATCATAAGCTCTTACTAGCTCCAACTTTCCACAAATCTGACAGAAATTTATTCTGGGTATTCATAAAACTACCAAGCCTCACGTAATCAAATTCAATGTATGCCACTTAATAAATTGTGGGGATTTCAGCAACCAAATGCAATATGCAAATGAAGAGAAATATTTGTGTGTAAATGCAGATTCTTCCTGTTGGGGGGATATATAGTAGACAACAGGGACTTTTAATCCTAACTCAGGAATTGCATCAGAGTGGGGGAGGGGGGGGAGAAAGTATGAAATATAATTAGCATAACCATAAAATGTATGAAGCAAATAAATATTAACTGTATAGTATGGGGATCAATATGCCAGGAAGAGATACTTTATGATGTTGTTTTAGGATTAGGATGGTTAAAGCAAAAGGAATTAGCAAAAACATAGAAGTAAAATGCCTCAGATTAAACCTTTTGCTCCACCCAATGGTACCAAATTAGTCATTATAGTGGAAATAGACAATCTGAGACAAATTTTTGAAATTGAGACTAGATATAGTACAAATGCCTGGGTAAAAATGGGTAAAGTATTCGAAAATGATGAGTAGCCCACAGGTAGCATGAGATGCATATTGGCTCTTTTTCAACATAGAACAGGTTCAGGAAATGAAAGTTATAAATCCCTTTCTCTCCTTTGTCCACCAGTAAAACATCTAGATACTAAGAAAGCACCTACATTCTTTGAAGCCTTTGGTAACACACTGCATACCTCAAAAGGTAAGGTGTGGGTTCTGTCCAAATGGTAAGAGAACTGGAAGCATATGTAGAAACAGTAGATGTAGCCACAGAAACCCCAAAAGAAATTATGGTAATCCAGAATGGCCATTCCTAGAACTGTTTTATGGTGGTATTGTGGGGGTTAAATACCACTATTAAGACATGTTCTTCCCCCAAATTGAATAGGTACTTGTGCAATTGTCCAACTGGCTGCGCGGGAACCATTCACAACAAATTTCTCATTTAAACCATGAACATAACAGTTATGACACTTATTAGGGTATAGAAGGCAATAAAAAGTAGAAAAGTGGGAAATTAGAAATTAGGAGATATGAAGTATTGCCTCTAAAATAAAGTTTAATTATAAAAGAGAGTTAAGGAACGTTGAAAAATTAATATTTCTATTACAGTTAACAATATGGTTTAGGAAAGTCAAGAAGGGGGTGTTTTCTGAACAGTAATTAGAGACAGGTGTTAGTATCTTGTGCTTGTTAGGTTCTTGTTACTATCCAGCCAATGGGAAACCAAAACAGTGTTGCAGGTGGGGGTGGTATAAATAATACATGTTGCATGCTCTGGATCCAGCCATTTGCACCTGTATTTGCAAATAAGTACTGGATTGCCTTCATTGCCTTATTGGTTACCTATTTCTAACACAGGGTTCTGAAGCCGTTCTTCGCCCCCGTCACATGATTCTGGCAAATTGCAGTGGTACTTGGGCCAGGTTCCGCAAAAAATGTCCAAAACAATCCATTGACTTGGTTAACAGCACAGTGTTTGTTTAATGATCACAGGATTTGCTTTAAAAATAAAATGTTTAGTTAAAACTGATCACCAGAAAAAAAGTTGTAAAATCAGAGTGGTCACATAAATGCCTTGATTTACATCCATCATAACTTATGATGGAAATTCCGACGTCCATTAAAGTCATAATTTGAGCACTGTGTATATTGGATAGCAGCAGAGTCAGTGAAGGGCTACCAAAATTTTTACTACCACACTGTGGGCGTGGCTTATGCAGGATGCCCTGCATTTCCTTTCAACATCTTTCAGTGCAAATTAGGTGCTCTGGGGTGGAACTCCAGTTTCGCTACCCCACTGTGTTGCCGTCTGTCCGGGCAGTAGCCCATCCCTGAGCAGAGTGATAGGAGGATGTTAGATAATCCCTTCATTGGTGGATGGCAGGGGGATTATTTCATACTTCATGGGACAAGGCAATGATAAACTACTCCTGTATTCCACTCAAAAACACAGAGGTACACAAAAGGGTGAGATTACACTGTCAAAGTAATTATACTGACAGTGAGATACTGTCATTAGTTCAAGCTAATGTAAGATGGCTCAAGCTCACCCAGCTAACTCCATTCGCAAAGCAGAATTGGAAACTATAGTCTTTGGGTTCCTTGTGGATGGTGTTAACCAGTACACTAAACTGGCTGTCCATTAGTTAATTGGGTGCTACCATGCGGGGTTTTGATTTGTGCTGACAGAATTATGGCCGATGCTTGCTACCCTGACTTTAATTACTAAAGTCATTACGGTACTTTTAATCATTACTTGTTACTTGTCCAACAATTCCTGTTAAGTCTGTGATCTTATCCTGCTTATTCATTTTCTTCTACCACTTCGATTGAGTCACACAAGGAAAGAGTAATCATTCTTTTTTTTTTTTTTTTGGTCCCAGAGTGATTGATTAATAATACCACGGACTCTAAAAAGGATTAATTATCTGTAGAATTTGAAGGTATTTATTTTCCTTACAAGCCATTGAGGTATAAAGGAGAATTTGGAACTGGACTGAAGGCCTTGAAAATCATATTGTGTTGATAGAGCATCTATAACCCTTATAGAGCAAGACAGCACAAACTGTCTCTATTACAAGGGTTGTGTTTTCTCGGAGAATAATGAATGTATGTATGAATGTAATTCATTTCAAGTAGGAAAGAAAGAGGCTTCAAGGAGAAGTAGAAATTGATAAGCTTAAGTCACAAAACAACTTTTTCAAAATTATTTTTATATTTATGTTTTATAAAAATGTTGAAAAAGTTCAGAATTTTATTTCTGCTGCTTCTTTCCATGGCAACTACAGAAACTACTAATATTGCCTACTTCTTATACTATCTAAAATGTATTATATAATATATCGTAGTTCTAACATTACTATCTACTATCTCCTAGTTCTAATACTACCATACCTAATATCTATGATCTACTGTAATATATCTGATTTCTAATACTATTATCTAATATCTAATACTGTTTAGTTCTAATACTATCTCATATCTACAGTACTAATATCGCCTAATAGTTATGTTTACTATCTAACTTCGCTTACTTCTAATACTATCTAACATCTTAAATCTAATATATCCTATTTCTAATACTAATATCTAATGTAATATCTAATGTAATATCTAATGTAATATCTAATGTAATATATCCTAGTTCCAATACGATCTGATATCTTTTAATTCTATGAGCTTGACTGGAATCACACAATGCATAAAATCACTTGGCACTTAAAATGCAGTTTGGGCTCTACAGTTTTGGAAAAAGAAGCTTTTTTCCTCCAGCCAGTATGCGACTGTTTTCTTCATGGGGAGTTGAACAGGTGTCTTTTTGTCTTTCCTTTAGAAATCTGACATGTGAGGACTTGTAATTGTTGATGGAATCTCCTATTAAGCCGTCTATATCATCCTGTTGCCTATTCCTTGGTCTTCTGCATGTTATCTTTGGGTTCACTATGGGACCTGTTGAGGGATAACTCTGATGTAAATTTTTTCACAGGTTTCTCACATATAGTCTCACATATTCCTCACTTCACAGTTGCTTAGCATTCAAAGTTATGATGCTCCTCCCAAAGCATTTACGTTTTGAGTATGACTCAATTCCAGAGTTCTGATGGTGTCCCGTCCCCCGCTTTACAAATGAGACATTCATTTAATAAATAGCACAAAAAAGTTGTAAAATCAGATTGGTCATATGGGTGCCTTGATTTATTACCATCATAACCTATGGTCAAAATTCTGAGCTTCATTACAGTCATAATTTGTGGACTGTGTATATTTGATAGGAGCAACATGAGAGGAAGATGTTAGATAATCCCTTCATTGGCAAATGCAGGGAGATTATTTCATGCTTCATGGGACAAGGCAGTGATAAATTACTTCTGTTCAAAAATGCAGAATTGTATGAAGGGATAAGAAATAACTCTCCTTATTAATTCAGCATATATGTTGAATGTATATGAGGGAGGTGGGATTTGGAAAAAATGTCTGTGGCTTTAAATTTGGAGCAAGAAACAGCAATAATGTGATCTTTAGTGAGAGGGAATAAAGCAATTTCAGTGCCACAGCCAGGCTTATATCCCAAAATAAAAAGCTCCAGAAGTCATCAAAATTTGTCAGTCTATACTTGGATTTGATTGAATATGATCTATATAGCACACACATACACTAAAATCTTAAGAAAGGGATTTTGAATTTAGTGAGCTTTCTTAGTAAATATCTCCTTATTCTCCCCTTATCTCTCACTTCTAGAGAGAATGACGAGAGTGAATCTGTTTAATCAGGACCCATGAATAATAGATAACGAGATAAATAAAGAGTTCATATAATGCAGTATTTCAAGGAGAAAATACAGCAAGAATTTGAAATATTTTTGATGTGTCAAAGAATTATCATATCTTTATTTAAAAATAAAGTATGAAACACTATGTGCTACCTTTTGGGGAAGAACATGAATCGGTTTTCTCTGGCTGACTTTGACGCATCCGGTGGGAATAAATATTTTGCCCTGGAAGCGGAGTAAAGACGCTGAGACATATTGTGGATTAAATAAGGGTCATTTTATTAAATTAACATAAATTTAAATAACGTAACTTTAAATATGTAAATTTAAATATTTAAATTCAACATAACTAAGGACCTGCAGAGGCCAAAACTAACGAAGCGGAAATTCCTACCAGAAACTTCCTTGGCAACATTGGGCAAAAACTCCTTGCTGAACCAGGTGAAGGCAGCCACCTTCACCTGGATCCAAGCGACACCCCTTCGTCGTGTGGGAGGAGTTCACCCTCCAATCCTGGTGGGAAATTGGATCCGGTGATTCCCATGGACATCCTCTCTCCAATACCCAACGTTGTTCCAATCTCTAGTTCCTGGAGAGAGGCGGTCCATCACCCTTTAAAGGATGCCCAAAGGAGCATGCGCAGTCACTTCTAATTGCCCATTTCCGCCCCTAACCTGCCATGGAGGGGGGTCAGATATCAATCTTGGCCCCCCGACCCCCACCCAGCCTCCTAAACCAATTCCTGGAGGCAGTTCTGCAGGTCCAACAGGAGAATGGCATTCCCCTCATCTGAGAGGTGAACGCCGTCGGCCCGGTAGAGCCGGGGCTTTCCAAATTTAATCAGGGGATGTTTCACTATGTATCCCCCCAGCTCCCTAACAACCTTCCCAAAGGTTTGGTTGACCCTCATCCTGGCCATGTTAACAGCTTTGGGGATACAGAGTTCGGCCAGCCAGTCTGGGGACAAACAGACCACACGACACGTGTGTCTGAAAAACACAGCAGCGATGGCCCGGGGGTCATCGCGGGCTTGGGTGCTCACCGCCAAGCCACTCAAAAAACACCAAGCTCATTGCCTCTGAGGTGGATCACAACAACTCGGGGGCACTCTCCGAACGGCACCGGCCAAAAAACCAGGGGGCGAAGCCCTTCCCAACGCAGCACCTGCGGCCCAACCAATGACATCCGTCCTCAGACCCAGGGACAGCTGCGATCCAACGGGAGACTTCGCAGCAAACCTTCCGGCCCAAAACGAAACTGTGGTCACAGAGCCAAACACGGGTCAGGAACCAGAAACGGCTGAAAAAACAAGCAACAATTAAAAACCAACTGATAACGGGGACCCTATTGAGGGGGCCTAGATACAAAAGAATGCTGCGGACCTCCAGCGGCCAATGGCCATGATGTGGTGGTCCGCCAACCAGCTGCTGCAGCTGCAGAGGCGACGCTTATACGGGATGGACGTGTGCCGAACCTAGGGATCTGAATGTATCTGCTGGTAGACCCTGGATGTGCCGTCCATGTTTCCCTGGCCTTCACCGCGACTGCGCGAAAGGCAACAACGCTGCCACCGGGCACATCGGCTTGTTTGTCGTTGGCGCTAATGCAATCTCCGTTCTGTGACCATCTGGTCCCTTTGGACTGGCGCAGGCGGATGGAGACCTATCTCCTGGTAATGCACGCGAACTAACATCCCTATTAGAGATGGCCGGAACCTCACCTATCCTGAATGTTCCATTGCTACTACAGGGGAAAGAATTCTCGGATGTAAGATCCCTGTAAATACCAGCCACTGCCCAGGCAGCTGGCCATAAGGAGTGGCACCACCTATCTCCCAGTATCACTCCGAAGCCAAGGGGCCCATCGGAGTGCAAAAGCAAGTCTGCTTGGAAAAGCAAAACTTGCCGCTTAAAGGGGACCCTGTTAAAGTGGGAAAGTAATGCTGTCAAACTTGCAATTCTTCCCTGGTCCCTGCATTGAGCCTCACAGATGGTGTGGCGAGCTCAAGCCCTGCATGAAAGAGTACAGTCAGCGTAAAACGCCCTACCGGGTGCGATCACCCAACAAGCGAAATTAAGTAGCCTGTGAGCTCCTGGAGTTGCTTGAGGGTTACCTTCTCCAGGCAGGACACATGCTTGGAAGAGTTTAATTCTATGCCTTAGAAGGAAATCTGGAGGATGGCCCTTCCGTCTTTCTGGAGCTAGGGGAACCCCAAGGTAAAACTTAATGCTGCTGTTAAGGCTTGGAATATTCACATCACGCTTTCTTGGGTACTACTCCCGGGGGGGGGGGATACCCTCAAGTTAGGTATGGGGGGAGGAAGGAAAGGGGCCTAGGCCTCTTCCTTCATCAATCTCTTAATTTAGCCCCAACTAGGTCCTTGTCCCCAGGTACGACCTAAGCCCGTGAAAGAAAAGCCCTGCTTGGCCCCTGGTAAGGAATCCTAAAACCCTCCAAATGCCCTGAAGGATAGCAGCCACGCACTCGGGCGGGCGATATCCCCGCAGGAGGCTGGCCAAGCGGTCAAGCTTGACTGGGTTGGGGCCCTTCAGTCGCAGGAACGGCTTGCTTATTCCTGTCCCCGTTGCTCCTGTTCCTATTGGGGTGTGTACATGTATGTGTGGCTTGGGAGCCCCACATTTGCCACAAGCGTGCCGGAATTTGCAGGAGGAGCGTGCACAAGAGCCCTTGGCGCTAAACTCAAAACAAATTTGGGTGGGTTGAACACCCTGCTCCGCACCTGTGTGGGGGGCGGCCAGCTCCTCCTCCTCCATCAAATGACCGCTGTCGGTCCTTTGTCCGCTTTTCTGAGCATGAAAACAGAGGTCGGGAACCTTCCGGTCCCAAGGCAGGGGGTTATCAAAAGCCACCCTCATCCTGAACGACTCGTCGTACCTCTGCCAGGCATCTCCCTTCGTCTCAAAATGCGCCATAGCGATGAGGTCAATGTACTTGAGCAATGCCGTGGCCCTGCCTGGTTCCTTCTGAATAATTATGGTGGCATAAGTTAAGAAGGCATAAAGCCAGGACCTGAAGCATCGCGGCACCTTAACTTTCTTGGCCCGATCAGTTCGGGCCTCCTCGTCCCTATGAAACAGGGTATACAGATCAATGTATTCCCCTCGCCAGATTTTCTCCCTAATGGAAGGGTGCAAATGATATCCCAAGGAAGTAGAAGGGAGGCCACAGGGGATCACCCCCCCCCACCGCCGCTAGGGGGTCAGTTGAGGTAGCTACGCTGGTGTGAGCCGCAGTGAAAATGGCAGCAAGGGTGGCCTTTCCCTGTACGGTTAGAGACCCACCTGCCACTGCGGGAACTGCCTGGGTCCCCACACTACCTGTGCTCGCTAATGGTACAGCTTGCACTGAAGTTCTGGGCATCAGCTGAAGCCACTGAGCGGGGAAACCAATACCCCCACTCCCCCCTACTGTTGTCACCATGTTCCCCTGTGACGCCCCGGCCGGGACCAGAGACGGTTGGGCGGTGGTTCCCCAAACTTGTGGGCACACCGCAGGGGTGCTGGACCCCAAAGCAGGGCCTAGACCGGTTGGCCCCGCCGTGGGGGTTAGGGTGGCTAATCCCTGTAAACCCGGTGTGGGTGCATTGGTAATTGACTCACCCCTGCCATCCAGTGGGGACCCAAGGGACACGGCGGTCGAACCGGGATCCTGTGCTGCTGGGCCACTCTGGTCTGGAGCTGGGTCTTGGTATCCTTCGGGGTCCATAGGGGCTCCCAGAGAAGCCGAGGGTCTTGATCCGCTGCGTGCTCCAAAGGCGGCTTCCCAGAGCAGGTCCATTCGATCTAGACGATCCAACAAAGCAGAAAATGACTGGGCAGATATGCCTGGGCCAGGGCCTACCGTGGCCCGGTGTTCAGGAGGGGCCTGTGGCTGGGGGGTAGGAGCTGCCATTCTGGCCTCCCTAACCCGCACCGAAGGAGCTCGTGCCCTGCTAGGGCGAGAACCCAGGGGTCCCTGGGTGGAAGCCCGCCTCTTGGGGGCCATGCTGGAGCAGGTCCCTAAAAGAAGAAAAACCTCCAAAATTTGTACTTTAAAATGGAGCTAATAGGCCTGAAAAAGCAGGCCCAAATCACCCCAGCCTCCCGGATAGGGGGTCCCGAAGGCCCCAAAAGAAGGGGAAAATGAGCTGAATTCAGTGAAAAAGCTCACTAAATAAAAAACTCCACAGTAAAAACCCTGAAAGCTGCTTGCAGCTTGCCCTTTAACCACTATACCACCGAAGCCATATCCCCTTAAGGGGAATAGCCTTAGGTGGCCCACCACCCTTACTGCCCTTCCTAAAAAAAACCCTCCCAAAGTGGGAGGGCGGGTAATGGAGGGGGGTATAAAGGCCTCTCACCCTCGGTGGTTGCCCCTAATAGCCCACCCTGAACCAGGCCTAAAGTTGGGGGGGGCGGGGGGGATCGCGGGGTGTGTGTTGTGTGGGGGGCTTAAGGCTCCCTCCCCACTACAATGGGGAGTAAGCCAAGCCTACTCCCCAGAGTGCTTAGTTAAATAAATAAATAAATTAAATAATTGAATCAATTAAATTAAACTAATTAAACTAAATTAATTAAAAAACGAAATGTCGCGGGGGGGGGTGTTGCAGGGGGGGTTAAGGCTCCCTCCCCACTACAATGGGGAGTAAGCCAAGCCTACTCCCCAAAGTGCTTACAATTAATTAAATTAATTAAACTAAATTAATTAAATTAATTAAAAAATGAATCAGAGGCCAACCGGCCTCTGATTCAGCAAAATCCAACCTGAGTGAGGCCTCGATAGGCCTCGCCACATGTCCCAGTCTTCGAAGCGAACAGAAAAAGCCTCTGTTCGCTTCCCAAGTGAAGAAAGCAAGGGGGAGGTCCTGTTCAGATCGCCCTTAAATAGGGCGATCCAGGACCTCCCCCAGGGACCAGCAGGTGGCGCGCTGACCTGGCGCGCTGACAAAAGCCAAACTTCCGGGTTTTCAGGAACCCGGAAGTTCGGGGCTCTATAGAGCTGCCCGCAGCGTCCCCCTGCTCCGGGGGCAATTTTGGCCAGCGGTTTAAGTCGCTGGTAGTGCATTTTTATGCCTAGTTCCCGTTCTTTTTCCTAAAGAAATGCATTATTAAATTTATGTTGATAACATATTACATTAATGACAGTTCTTTAGAGATCGTACATTTCACTGTGTAACTCTCCCCAGTATTTCATTTTATTTATCTGTATTTTAAATATTTCCTTAGGCATATTTGTGCCGTTTTCCCTCTCAATTTTATATCAGTACAGGACTTGAGTAACAGGTTTAAAAAACATATTATTTTCATATTGGCAGACACTTTTCAAATAGTACTTTTTCCTAGAAATGTGTGCAAGTGGCTTAATGTGAATTAATACATTTTTCTAATCTACAGTTTTGATAGTTAAAAGCTGACAGAAAGACCCACAAAACAAGATAGGCTCAGCTCAAATGAGTATTGGTGACTAGCATCTTGGATGCCTTGTGTGGTAAGCAAAATTTTATTTCTAAATACCTTAAGTTTCAGCTTCAGTGACTCCATTTCTATTTGTAAATTGGCAGTGATTGACTGAGCTTCGGTTGTCTTTTTTCTCTCAACTGCTAACTGATGTCTAAAAGAGGCAGTTTTCAATGACAGCTGCTTTTCCAAATCCTAAAAGACATTACAAATAAATCATCAGTAATGAATCATCAGTAATGTTATTCAATATTTGCAAATAAATCATCAGTAATGTTATTCAATATTTGCAATCATACAATATTGAATAAGAAATTAGAGGAAGACAACTGAAATTTTATTAAATGTTTCCCAAAAGACAAAAATCCTCAATTTTTGAAATGGGAATCGACCTACATTGTGAAAGAATAATATCCAAAATAACATGTATAACCAAAAATAAGGTCATATGATGCTTACAATCCATAATGCAGATTAAAGAGAAAATAAATGGTTAGATTTTGTTCAATTATAATAAAACCATAATATGCTTTATTTTTCCCTTGGTATATGCCAAATATGGTAAGTTTAGTCAGTATACAGTTTTAAATGTGCTGGCTAGGCTCATATTATCAGAGATGGACTTTTTCATGTGATTAGTTAAAGCAAGAGTGATTCTTTTCACAATGTGTATGGTTTGCTGATTGCACAGTGGAAGATAGGATAAGCAACACGCCACCTCCATTTGCCTGTCATGCTCCCCCACACACCTGCAATGGTAGAAGCTATGCCGGCTTTGCCATTCCCCTTTGCGACCCCCCCCCCCAGCCCTCCCAAACTGGCAGAACCCATGCCAGCCTTGTCATCGTCCTCTTTTGTTGGAACTTCTTTATGAATCCCCTTTGAGTTGCCTGTTGTTCTAGTCCTGGAGCTCCCAACACACTCTTGCCTGTCTGCTCCCCAAGGGCCATGGCGTCTGCTACTCACCCTCCCTCGGAGCCTGGTGACATATCTGCAATGTCCAAGGGAGTGTCATAGGAGGAGAAAAGCTGGCTGTAAATGGGCTGTAGCAAGTGTCTGGGGGCAAAAGAGGTGTGGCCAAAGCTTCATGCCTAAGTGTCCTGTTCTGCTCACAGAGCCTTGCTATGAAGTTCTAAGCAATGCACATTGCGTGTTACCCGGGTTCTCTTATCACTAGCTTCCAATTTTGGGGTAAATAATTTTAATTTACGCTGAAGTTCTACTCTCTCTTCAGGTTGTTTGTCTTCACAAATTTTCTTCAATGCCTGCAAGGCGTCTTCTGTTTTTAAGAGTTGAGCCTCAACATCTCTCAACTTCTTGGAAGCTCTGCGCTTTTCTTCTTGAGATTTCTGGAGGTTTGCTTTTAGAGCCTGCATTTCTTTAGACTGCGTGGTCAAAAGATTGGGTAGGTTGGTTCCGGTTCCGGTGTGAGCGGTGTGGAGATGGTGGTCCGCCGCTCCTCTGAGACTACGGTGAAAAAATCATCAGGAATGAATCAATCCAGACTTGAAATAGCCCGAAGTCGATCTGCTACCTTGTCCCCCATTGGGGGGGCTAGAAACTAAATGCTTTCGCTCTGCTGTAGGGGCGCCAGAGACTGCGACGCCGATGCAAAATGTAAAATGCTGAAGGGGAGGAAGTGAATTGTGAAAGCAGAGAGCCAGACCGAGCCAAGGCTCCTGGTGAATGAGAGTGACCAGTGCCAGTGCCGAGGCGGTGGAGGTGAGGGGACGATGGAAAGGAGGGGAGCGGAGCAGAGCTGAGGGGAGCAGAGAGGAGGGGAGCAGAGACCAGCGCTGAAACTGAGGTGACCCTGTTTGCTTGTGAGACCAAAGATGCTGAGGATCCAGGCCACTGGGAGCGACCTGATGTCGGTGCTGGAGGACGTCTGCGGAGATATGGTGGGTGAGGAATATCCAGGAACAGTGGGTGAGAGGGGGATAAAGTGGGATGAAGGAGACAGACGGCCAGTATGAGTGCCTATGGAGTAGGTGTTGCTAGATATAAGAACAACTGACTAATGTGACCAGAGTGACTAGAGGGAGTGAGAATGATGGAATTAACTGCCTAGAATCATCATGGCCAATTAGATTGGGGATATTGTTTAATGACTAACTTTTGTTTTTGTCATCGTTTGTCATCTTCCCCCCCATCTTCCCATCTCCTTCCTAATTACTCCTAAGACCATAGAACTGCGCCCCTAGTGGGAAGATTGTAGAAAACAGCAGACTTTATGACTCTAAGACTATATGGAAGACCTATAGAGGACATCATACCTGGATTGATTGATTGACTGATGATTGATAGCGACCAAGATCTGATTTTATATTCTTTATATTAACTTATTACGAATTTATAATTTTATATCTTATATATTTGTAACATATTTTATTAGTGCATTAATCTATTGCTAATTTAATCTATTTTTAATTAATTGGGGGGTTTCTTAACTGATGGATAACTGGGCTGGGTGCAATAATGTTTATGGGATGAATGATTGGTATGAGTGGGATGGTTGGGGTGGGTGGGGTTATGCCAGGGATGAGATGAATGGAAATAGTATGAATGATATATTTGGCCCACCTGACGCTGGAGAGGCAGGAGGGGAGGAGGCACCGATCTCTGGGGTGGCAGAAGGTCGGAATATCCCGGTGTTGCTAGGTAGATGCAGATACGGCAGGAGCCACGGAGTTAGCTGCTCCAAAGGAATGAGGGATAGCTGTCTAATAACGATTCCTTGTTCTGGCTCCGTGAGCTCAACCGTGGGCACTGGTGATGAGTGTTTTTCTGGCCCTGGGCTCAGGTTGCTGCTACTCAATGCCAGGTTGGTGGTAAATAAAGCTCTCCTCATCCGGGATTTAATCCTGGATGAGGAAGCCGACCTGGCATGTGTAACTGAAACCTGGCTGGGCCCGGAGGGAGGAGTTCCTCTCTCTGAAATTTGCCCAGCTGGGTTTCAGATATGGCATCAACCTCGACCCCAGGGAAGGGGGGGAGGAGTGGCTATTATAGCCAGGGAGAGCCTTTGCCTGCGTAGACTCATTGCTCTGGAGATTGTGGGTTCCGAGTCCCTCCTGGTGAAGTTGGACTTAGGGGTTCAGGTGGGCTTGCTTCTCATGGACCTGCCTCGCAGCTGCGTGGCACAAGCCCTGCCTGTACTACTCGAGGAGGTAGCCGGGCTGGCGGTGGGGTTCCCTAGACTTATTGTCTTGGGGGACCTCAACCTGCCGCCGCTCTGTGAATCCTCTGGACCGGCACAGGAGTTCATGGCCGCCATGGCAGCCATGGACCTGACCCAAGTAGTACAGGGTCCGACTCATGAGGGGGGGCACGCACCCGACATGGTATTCCTCTCTGAGCAACTGAGCAATGGCCTGAGACTAAGGGGCTTAGAAGTGTTGCCTTTGTCATGGTCAGACCATTTTCTACTGTGGCTTGACTTCCTGGCTCCAATCCTCCCCCGCAGGGAGGCGGAACTGATAAAGTTGTTCTGCCCCAGGCGCCTGATGGATCCAGAAGGCTTTCAGAAGGCGCTTGGGGTTCTTCCAGATGCACTCGTCCACAGCTCGGGAGAGTTTCTGGCTGAGGCCTGGAACAAGGCTGCAGCGGAGGCCCTTGGCCGAATTGTGCCGCTGCGACCTCTCCGCAGCACTAGACCCCATAGAGCTCCATGGTTCAACAAGGAGCTCCGGGAGTTGAAACGCCAGAAGAGACATCTAGAGAAGCGATGGAGGAAGAGTAAGTCTGAATCCGATTGAACACTTGTAAGAGCTCATATTAAGACTTACAAAGTGGCGCTCAAGGCGGCAAGATGCGCGTATCATGCCGCCTTGATTGCATCAGCGGAATCCCGCCCGGCCGCTCTATTTAGGGTAACCCGCTCCCTTATTAACCAGGGGGAAGTTGGGGAGCCCTTGAAGAGTAGTGCCAAGGATTTTAACACATTTTTCGCTGATAAAATCGCTTGGATCCGAGCGGACCTCGACTCCAATTGTAAAACAGAGTCGACTGACAACGAGTCAGTCAAGGTGGCTGGGGCTAAACGTCTTTGTCCATCTGTCTGGGAGCAGTTTGACTTGGTGACACCTGATGAAGTGGACAAGGCCATTGGAGGTGTGAGTTCCGCCACCTGTCTACTGGATCCGTGTCCCTCTTGGTTGGTGTCGGCCAGTCAAGAGGTGACACGGAGCTGGGCCAGGAGATTGTCAACTCCTCCTTGGGGAGGGGGTCCTTTCTGGCTCCTTATAAGGAGGCACTTTTGCGCCCCCTCCTCAAGAAGCCTTCCCTG
Source organism: Erythrolamprus reginae (assembly GCF_031021105.1). Lineage (NCBI taxonomy): Eukaryota > Metazoa > Chordata > Lepidosauria > Squamata > Dipsadidae > Erythrolamprus > Erythrolamprus reginae. Next base: position 62,995,042 of record NC_091953.1, read on the forward strand.
GACCCAGCCATGTTTAATAACTACCGTCCAGTCTCCAACCTTCTCTTTATGGGGAAGCTTGTTGAGAAGGTGGTGGCGCTCCAACTCCAGCGGTCCTTGGAAGAAGCCGATTATCTAGGTCCTCAACAGTCTGGATTCTGGTCCGGCTACAGCATGGAAACTGCTTTGGTCACGCTGATGGATGATCTGTGGTGGGCCCGGGACAGGGGCTTGTCTTCTGTCCTGGTGCTTCTTGACCTCTCAGCGGCTTTCAATAACATCGACCATGGTATCCTTCTAAGCCAGCTAGAGGGGTTGGGAGTGGGAGGCAATGTTCTTCAGTGGTTCTCCTCCTACCTCTCTGGTTGGTCGCAGTCGGTGTTAGTGGGGGGTCAGAGGTCGACCTCTAGGTCTCTCCCTTGTGGGGTGCCTCAGGAGTCGGTCCTCCCCCCCCTGCTATTTAATATCTACATGAAACCGCTGGGTGAGATCAATCAAGGGCATGGGGTGAGGTATTATCAATATGCCGATGATACCCAGTTATACATCTCCACCCCATGTCCAGTCAACAAAGCAGTAGAAGTGATGTGCCGGTGCCTGGAGGCTGTTGGGGCCTGGATGGGTGTCAACAAACTCAACCTCAACCCAGACAAGACGGAGTGGCTGTGGGTCTTGCCTCCCAAGGACAATTCCATCTGTCCGTCCATTACCCTGGGGGGAGAATCATTGACCCCCTCATAGAGAGTTCGCAACTTGGGCATCCTCCTCGATCCACAGCTCACATTAGAGAAACATCTTTCAGCTGTGGCGAGGAGGGCATTCGCCCAGGTTTGCCTGGTGCACCAGTTGCGACCCGATTTGGACCGGGAGTCACTGCTCACAGTCACTCATGCCCTCATCACCTCGAGGCTCGACTACTGTAACGCTCTCTACATGAGGCTATCTTTGAAAAGTGTTAGGAAACTTCAGATCGTGCAGAATGCAGCTGCGAGAGCAATCCTGGGCTTTCCCAAATATGCTCATGTTACACCAACACTCCGCAGTCTGCATTGGTTGCCGATCAGTTTCCGGTCACAATTCAAAGTGCTGTTTATGACTTATAAAGTCCTTCATGGCATCGGACCAGAATATCTCCAGGACCGGCTTCTGCTGCACGAATCCCAGCGACCAGTTAGGTCCTGTCAACTAAATAATGCCGCTTGGCGGGACCCAGGGGAAAAGCCTTCTCTGTGGCGGCCCCGGCCCTCTGGAACCAACACCCCCCAGAGATTAGAATTGCCCCCACCATCCTTGCCTTTCGTAAGCTACTTAAAACCCACCTCTGCCGTCAGGCATGGGGGAATTGAGATACTCTTTCCCCCAGGCCTTTACACTTTTATGCACGGTATGTCTGTATGTATGTTTGGTTTTTATATTAATGGTTTTTTAATCGTTTTTAGTATTGGATTATTATTGTACACTGTCTTATTATTGTTGTTAGCCGCCCCGAGTCTCCGGAGAGGGGCGGCATACAAATGCAATAACTGAATGAATGAATGAATGAATGAATGAATAAACAAACAAACAAACAAACAAACAAACAACAAACAAACAAACAAACAAACAAACAAACAAACAAACAAACAAACAAAATAGATTAATCTCAGCATTTTCATAATTCCTGATTACCGTACTTTCAAATGCTGAGACTGTAGATGCTTCAACGTTTTGTTTTCTGTAGCAAAGGTCTCCAATTTATTTTGCAGAACAGTCACTTCATTTTTCAGTTCTTTAATTTCATGGTCCCTTGCTGACAATACACGGCAAACCATGGTATTTTTCTCCTGAACATTGATGGTATGGTCAATAGTAAATGTGGTCTTCCGCTGAGGTTTCTTTTTAGGCAATGTTTTACCTCCTGCATGGAAAGAAATATCAAGATAGCATATTAGATTGAGCAAAAGCACTTAATTTTACATAAGTCTGAGAGTCAAATGCTCAAATATGTATTCAGTGCATAGATTCACTTCCTTTTATGTAGGGCAAAATTGAATGGAAGGAAAAGATACAATAGCAGATATTATGGAGAAGGTTTCATAATTCCATCATCTCCAGTTTCTTCCTCACTTCCATAAATTATCTTTTTCTATTGAGCATAATACTCCTTGATCTGGGGTTAGGAAAGAGGATAAGCTCATTTTCCCTGATCTAATCAAATATCAAATAACTAAACTCACAATTTTGGAGCATTTTAGAAATATTATATTCTATGAGGGAAGCAAAAAAAAAAGTATGTAAATATATGCATGCCTACATTAGTGTTGGTTCCACCAAGTTCCAGTTCCCTATGTAGAAACACCTAGCTCACTGAGAAAAATATAATTTAGGGGTTTGGTAATAGAATTAGAACTGCCAGCCTCCTACACAAAAAGATGACATCTACCCCAGAATCTCTCTAAACCTCTCCACTGGGCATGCAAGTAGATCAGAAGTAGCTTTGTTTAGATAATTAAATTTCCTTTTTCTTTTTATGGTTGGCCTTGTCTTGGCATGTGGGCTGAACTAGCCATTACTTTTTCAAAAAGCTGTAATGAAACCATGGATCAGCATAAAAAATTATCAGGATCCATACATTGTCCTATTTTTTAACTAGTTCATATTAAACCATTTTCTAAAATATTCCAAGGATTTCCTACTAATACAATAAAAAAAGTATAAATTGCATTCTTTAGCTTTAGCTTTATGAAAGAAACCTTTCAGGAACTAACTAATGTTTATAACATAGTTATAAATGGTCTGCAAAAAACCAAAAAAACCCCCAAAAATCTTATTGTAAGTTGCATGTTGTTTTGTTGTTAGTTGCTAAGTCGTGTCCACCCATTGTGACCCCAAGGACAATGTTCCTCCAGGTCTTCCTGTCCTCTACAATACCCCAGAGTCCATTAAACTCACACCAATTGCTGCAATGACTCCATCCAGCCACCTCCTTCTCTGTTCTTCCCTTCTTCTGTTGCCCTCAATCTTTCCCAGCATTAGTCTCTTCTCCAGTCAGTTCTTCCTTCTCATTAGATGGCCAAAGGATTTGAGTTTCATCTAAGCTGCTTATAATAATAATAATAATAATAATAATAATAATAATAATAATAACAACAACAACAACAACAACAACAACAACAACAACAACAATAATAGTGGTGGTGGTGGTGGTGGTGGTGGTGGTGGTGGTGGTGAAGATGAAGAAGAAGAAGATAATGATGATATGCTTAGGAACTGTTTGACTTGTAATATTGTGATCTGAAATTCAGCATATATATCACATTTGCTGTGCATTACTATTTTTTGTGAATAAAGTAACAACAACAACAACAGAATTGGAAGGGACCTTGGAGGTCTTGTAGTCAAATCCCCTGCTTAGGCAGGAAACCCTGCACTACTTCAGACAGGTGATTACGCCCAGCTGATGCCTCCCAGCAGCCACCAACAACCAGGAAATAGCCTCCACCAACCTGGGATTTCCTCCGGTACTCCCCAAAGCCAACGCTACCAGCCTGAGCCCCTTTCACCCAGGTGATTCCTCCCACCCTACCCTCATGGAGCGTTCAAAAAACCTTCGTGAGACAGACACCCATCTGATTTCCTACCCTGGAGCCTCCGTTAGCTTGGTATGCCCACCCTCCTTAAGCTGCCTGCTTGAGCCCCTGCTGCCCAGCTGTTTCCTCCCCCCTCACCTTTACAGAGCCATCAGGTAATCTTCAGGAGGATTCCACCTCTAAACTCCAGAAGCCCAGAGATCTCTCCTCAAAGCTCTGATTCCTGAAAACCCATCCTGAAAATCTAGCTTCTGTTGAAAGTTAAATCCACCATTAAAGAAACTTTAACCTCGTGGCTTCAAACAAAGCCACTCTTCTAACAAAGAGACCACATGATCCCATAGGTGAAAGAGACCAAATAACCAAATAATTTAAATAAATAAATCAAGTGGCTGCGAGGGGCACTGGAGCTCAGCAGAATCATCTCAGTCTCCAGAGACTACCATAAACTCCAGTAGCCCAGCCTAATCATCCCTGATTGCTCCTAGCTTCAGAAACACAATAGATCCATCAGCAAGCCCCAAGATACTTAACCTCACTGACTTTAACAAAGAAATATTTACTACCTACTATCTAACAGCCCTATCTATTGGCAAACACTATTTTATTAACAAGAATGCCAAACAGAAAATCAAAAAACGCCACAACCCCCACCCCAAAAGGATGATGATTTTACCAACACTGATGATTTATGCTACAAATGCATCAAATCCACCATACAAAAAGAAGAATGCACTAAATGCCAAATGTGCCATAATTACATCCACAATAACTGCCTGGAAATTAGCAAAAATGTCACCAACTTCCTACAAAAATCTTCCTCATGTTTACCTAAAATGAATGACCTAATCACCATGTCAATAAAATTTCCAAACCTGGAAACAACCATAGCCTCACGAAAAGTCCTCATAGATTCCATCGAATCACACATTGAAGAACGATTGCAAGCCCACATTGAAGAAAGCTTGCAAGCATGCTTCACATCTTTGGATAATAAAGTCACAGCACAATCTAAAGGAAACCCAATTCATCTAAATCATACTCCAACTCAACAACAACAATCACCACCTGAACCATATGCCCATCAACTGCCACGTCCACCATATGTTCAGTCACAACATCCACTACCTCAACTATCATCAAACCATCCTAATGACATTTCCCTACTCATCAGAGACACCCTGGAACGTGAACAAAAACGGAATAATGCCATTGTATTTGGGCTCTGAAGAGTCCGGAGGCAGCAGGGTTAACTGACGGTTCCTTTACTTCAGCTCTTAGTGAAAGTGACTTCAGCTGGAACGCGTTTGAGTTTTACAGAGAAAAGACGCTCCTTATATACATTTCAGGCTCCCGCCAAAACTGAGCTGTCAGCGCCTTAGCCAATCAGGCGCGACTACTATTTTTAAACATTTCCCTTAGAGACAGTTATTTACATAGGGATTTAACACCCCTCCCTCCTTAGTCAGGAAAAAAAAAAGTTATTCAGCAAGCCATGTGACAAAGTCCTCCAATCGGCTTGGTCTGCGTACAGTCCTTTCGGACCTGCGCAGCTCAGTTGAGTCTTCGCAGTCGGCAGAAGAGGAGGTCGGTTCGTCAGTACCTCCACTGATCGTCCAGGGCCGAGGCTGTGCCCCGGCCCCCAGTGTTGAGTCGGCAGGCACAACACCTACCTCCGATGAGGAAGATGGGTCGGCTTCGCTGGAGTCTCGGTGAGTCGATGTTAAAGTCCATAAAAGTTGGTTGCGTATTGCCGTCTAGCGGGGGGAAGAATCCGTATTAGAGTGGTCTCTTGGCGCCTCCGTAAATGGTCGATGTGCCTTTTCCACATTCGGCCATCGTCCAAACGAACAATATAAGTTTTTGGCGCTGTCTGTTGCACAATTGTTCCCTTTAACCAGTTCATTCCCCCATCAAAATTCTTAGCAAAAATACTGTGTCCTAAATACAAGTGTCTTTCAGGATTTACAGACATATAATCATTTGTACAATACATAGGATGCAGTCTATCAAGTGGGGATCTAAGTTTTCTCCCCATTAGAATTTCAGCAGGACTTTTGTGGGTGGTAGCGTTAGGGGTGATATGTTGGGTCAACAAGAATTGGTCAAGGTGTTCTTGCACCTCCCCAGGACCTGATCTGCGCAAGGCCTCTTTTGCCACACGTACGTACCTCTCTACCAACCCGTTAGCCCATGGGGAGTAAGGCGAGATGAGGGCATGCCTGACCCCCAACTGATCTAAGAACAATTCAAATTGCCTGGCTGTCAATTGGGGCCCATTGTCTGACACTAAAATGTCAGGACAGCCATGGGTGGCAAAAAGATGGCGCAGAGCCTTAATAGTAGCACTTGTGGTGATGTTATTCATAACAATAATCTCGACCCACTTAGAATATGCATCAACAACTATCAAGAAGTATTGGGACCCTACTGGGCCTGCAAAATCGATATGGATCCTGGACCAAGGCCCCTTAGGTTGCTCCCAATCCATTGGCGTGGTCTTGGGGGGATTTGGCCTTGACTCTTGGCATGGGTCACACTTGGCTACCCACTTTTCAATTTCTGCATCCAGACCAGGCCACCATAAGTGCCCCCTAGCTAAACTTTTCATCCTCACGATGCCTGGATGCCCCACATGTAACAGAGTTAAGACTTTGGTTCTTAGACTTACAGGAATTATGACCCTGTCTCCCCACAAAAGACACCCTTTTACATATGACAGTTCAAGTCTCTTACTTTTAAAATCAGTCAAGTCTTCTCCTAGGGACTCATTATGCCAACCCCTTAATACACAATTAATCACTTTTTGTAACACTGGGTCTCGCTGAGTGTGTTCAGCTACCTCTTTTGCGGTTGTTAGTGGGTTGTCTTCAAGTTCTAGAATCAGTACATCTGCAGAGGGGGCCAGGTCCTCTACTGTTTCTACTATGGGGCACCTACTTAACCCATCTGCGTGATTGATTGCTGTCCCTCCTCTATGCTTAAGCTGATAATTGTAACCCGATAGGAATATAGCCCATCTAATTAGTCGTGGTGACATAAAAGGAGGTGTGGGTTTGTTTGGGGCTAGAAGGCCTAGCAAAGGTTTGTGGTCTGTTATTAGTTCAAATTTTCTGCCAAATATATAATTGTGGAATTTTTTAACTCCATCCACCAAGGCCAAGGCCTCTTTATCTAATTGGCTGTAATTCCTCTCAGTGCTGGACAAGGTTCTAGAAAAGAATGCAATTGGGGCTTCTGTGTCATTAGGCAAGACATGTGCCAGGACACCCCCGACCCCATATGGGGACGCATCACACGTAAGCCGTACGGGTAGCAAAGTGCTATACTGTACTACTACACTTTTAGAAGTCAATAAGTTTTTTATTTTTGAGAAAGCTTCGCGCTCAGTTCTCCCCCATGTCCAAGGAGTTCCTTTCTGTAGCAGCTGGTGTAGAGGCTCTGCTGCTGTTGCTTTCTGCTTTAAAAAAACAGAATAGAAATTTAGAAGGCCTAAAAATGCCTGTAATTCTGTTTTAGTTTGTGGCTCTGGGGCTTCTTTGGTGGCCTTTATTTTCTCAGGAGTTGGATGGATGCCATCTCCATCGATCCTATACCCTAAAAATTCTACACTGCTGGTTCCCCAAACGCACTTGTCTGGTTTGATTCTGAGGCCTTTATTCTGTAGTCTAGTTAACACTTCCCTTATTCTTTGGTTTAACTGGGATTGATTTTCCCCTGAAATCAAAATGTCATCAAAATAGGGAATGGTGCCTTTTATTCCTGCTAATAACCTTTCCATAAGGCTTTGAAAAATCCCAGGGGCCACGCTTACCCCGAACTGTAACCTCGTGCATTTAAATGCACCTCTATGGGTGACAATAGTCTGTGCGAGGGCGGTAGGCCCATCGACAGGTAGCTGTTGATAAGCTTGCGCCAAATCGATCTTGGCGAACACTTTCCCTTCCCCCAGGGAATGAAGCAGTTGTTGAACAACTGGAATGGGGTATGGATGGTGTTGTAAGGCCTTATTGAGCGTCGACTTATAGTCAGCGCAAACCCTTAGTGAGCCATCAGGCTTTAGGGGACTAACTATGGGTGTCTCCCAAGGCCCTTGGTCCACAGGGACCAAAATGCCTTGACTTATAAGCTTGTCTAGTTGGAGATCCAGCTTAGGAAGGAGCGGCAGGGGAACCCTACGAGGCTTGAGCCTTACAGGGGGAACTTTGGGGTCGATCGAGAAAGAGATCGGTGGTCCCTTGTAAGAACCCAAAGTGGAGCTAAAAACTTCAGGGAACTCCTGTAAGAAGTTAGGAATTGCATTCGCTTTGACATTGCAAATACCAGAGATTTCAATACCCAGGGGAGCCATCCATTCTAAACCCAAAAGGGAGTGCCTAGCTCCTGAGACCACAATTAAAGGAAGGTTACATTTCACATTTTTGAACAAAATTGGTACCATCAACTTTCCCCAATACAGGAATAATTCCCCCTTGAAAATCCTTAATAATTAAGGCAGTAGGATTAAGAGCAGCTTTTGTGAGATGAGGCATATACAATTTTAGTTTCTCCCAAGGCATTATTGTATATTTAGAACCAGTGTCTAGTTCCATCTTGCACGGCTGTTTGTTAAGGAGCAGAGAAATTACAATTTTGCTCCTGTCATTTGTTACCGTGCTATTGATGGAATAGTTGAGGTTACCTCTTGCGTAGTCGCGGTTGAAGTTGGAGTAGTTTTTTCGGCCGAAAAACCGAGGAGTTCGGTTTTCGCGCGGCTGGGCTGGTTGGTTCTGGAACCGAGGAAAACGCTGGGCAGAGAATGATTCCTCCGGCATGGGGGCTCTGCAGGCTTCGGCGATATGGCCCCGGCGGTTGCAGCGGCGGCAGATTGCGTCTCGGAAAGGGCAGCGTTGGCGCGGATGGTTTCCCCGGCAGCCGGAGCAAGGAACGATGGGGCGAAGTTGTCTCAGTGGTCTCGAGTGGTCCTGTTGGAGCAGAAAACAGCTGTCTTCAGAGGTGGCAGGTTGACCGAGGTCGTCTGGAGACTCGGCGCGGGAAGTAGAAGAGTCGATCTGAGCGACGACTTCCTGCTTGTCATTTTTCTTTAGTTCCTTGGCAGCAGCTTCGGCGACTTCTGCTGTCTGTGCCAGTTTGATGGTTAAATGAATCCCTCCCAGACTCCGTTATCACAGTGACTATCAAGTTTACTGTTCTGACTACGAATCCCGCAGAGGAGGTGGTGTTGCAATCTTCTACAAAAAATCACTCAACCTTAAAAAAGTGCAAGTTAAACAAGAACTTTATCTTCCTGAAACCATCATCTGTGAACTGACTTTAGATACCACACTTCACTTCTTTCTATGTTATAGAGCTCCAGATTATGATATCACACCCACGAACAAACTAACCTCACTACTAACGTGGGCAAGCTCCCACCCTCATCCTCTTATATTTCTGGGAGACTTAAACCTTCCACATATAAACTGGACCCTAAACGAATGTTCCACTGAACCCATACATTTAACCCTTTACAATGCCATTACTGGCCTAGGACTAGATCAACTAGTAACAAACAAAACTAGAGTTAACAATTGTCTTGACCTAATCTTCTGCAACAGTCTACACTCAATTTACAGACTACAAATAAAAGAACCCTTTTCTAACAGTGACCATGGCATGATTGACTTTTACCTAAACATACACCCTCACAAACACATCTTAACGAAGGGACAACCAACTATAACTTCAAAAAGGCCAATTACGACCTCATCAAAGCCTACCTCTCACCTCTCGACTGGCACATAATTTTCTCTGATTGCATCACTACTTAAGACTACTACAATATGTTTTTACTTGAAATCCAAAGAGTCATCAAATTATACGTACCACTAATATTCACCAAAACTAAGAAAAACAAATTACCCATAAAAATAAGAAAGCTCCAAACCAAAAAAAGAATTATTTGGCACAAAAATAAAGCAGGCCATATTTCAAACTTTAAAAGTCGCTATAAAATTTAGTGTCACCAAATAAAGACTGAATGTACCAATTATCACATCATCCAAGAAGAAAACCTTCTATGAACAAAGTCTACTTGTGCCCTCTATAACTTTGTTAACAATAAACTCAAAGACTCTAGACCCATCCCACCCCTTAAAGGACCAAACAACATAGACCGTAATGATGAATCAGTCAAAGCCAACCTCTTTAACACCTTCTTCAGCTCAGTCTTTGTTAACAACAATGGCTCATGCCCAACATTTCCTAACTGCACCACAAATAACCTTAATGATCTTACACAAATTTATTTTACAGAAGATAATGTTAGAAAGGCATTACACAACCTAAAACCATCTTTATCTATTGGACCAGATGGACTATGTGCATACTTCTTAAAAAAGCTCTCCTCTACCTTGGCTGAACCTCTGAGCATAATTTTTAATAAATCTTTCAGTACTAGCTCCCTACCCACACTATGGTCATTTGCCACAGCCATCCCTATCTTCAAAAAAGGAGATCCAAGCAACGTTGAAAATTACAGACCTATCCCTTTGTGTTGTGTCAACTGCAAAGTTATGGAATCAATCATAAACCAATTCATTACATTCCACCTTGACGTTAATAACCTACTTTCCAATAAACAATTTGGTTTCAGAAAAAAAATATCCTGTAATCTACAACTCTTACACTATAAAAACATTTGGACCACTCAACTTGATCAAGGTAATCCAATTGATGCAATCTATATCGACTTTTGCAAAGATTTTGACTCAGTTGTCCACAACAAACTTCTTCTGAAACTCAAATCCTACGGCATCTCTGGACTACTACACAATTGGTTAACAGCATTCCTATGTAACAGACAACAAGTGGTCAAAATAGGAAGTGCCACTTCTCTTCCTGCTCCTGTTAACAGTGGTGTCCCTCAAGGTAGTGTTTTAGGACCCATACTATTCATACTATACATAAACGATCTTTGCGATTGCATCACTAGTGATTGCGTTCTCTTTGCAGATGATGTCAAACTATTTAATACCACCGACAATGCTGCTATCCTTCAAAAAGACCTTGACCACGTAGCTTAAAACCTGGCAACTTCAAATCTCCACCACTAAATGCTCTGTCTTACACATTGGTAACAAGAATCAGAATACTAAATATAAACTTGGAGGAATTGAACTTATTGATAACCCTCAATCTGTCAAAGACCTTGGAGTACTCATATCCAATGACCTAAGTCAAAGAGCCCATTGCAACAGCATTGCCAAAAAGGCTTTAAGAGTTGTTAACCTAATGCTTCACAGCTTCTTCTCTGGTAATTTTGAACTGCTAACAAGAGCTTACAAAACATTTCTCAGACCAATCCTAGAATACAGCTCACCTGTATGGAACCCCCATTGCATATCTGACATCAAGACAATTGAGAGTGTCCAGAAATATTTCACAAGAAGAGTCCTTCACTCCTCTTCTCACAACAAAATACCTTATTCTGCTAGACATGAAATTCTTGGTTTAGACAACTTGCAACTCTTTCGTCTCCGTTCTGACTTAATTATAGTTCATAAAATCATATACGAAAATGTCCTACCTGTTAACAACTACTTCACCTTGAACCGCAACAACACACGAGCACGAAATCGATTTAAACTAAATGTCAACCGCTCCAAACTTGACTGCAAAAAATACAACTTCAGCAACAGAGTAATCAACGCCTGGAATGCACTACCTGATTCTGTGGTTTCTACTCTTAACCCCAAAACCTTTAACCTTAAGACTATCTAGAATTGACCTCTCCCCCTTTCTAAGAGATCTGTAAGGGGTGTGCATAAGCGCAACACTGTGCCAACCGTCCCTGTCCTATTGTCTTCTTTTGTTATTTTTATCATTACTTATATAATGTTTTATTTGTACAAATTACCACCCTATAATTGTTTGACAAACTAAATAAATAAAATAAATAAACATCCGCTTAAAATCTTCCAATGTTGGGGCATTCACAACTTCTGGAGGCAAGCTGTTCCACTGATTAACTGTTCTGACTGTCAGGAAATTTCTCCTTAGTTCTAAGTTACTTGTCTCCTTGTTTAGTTTCCACCCATTGCTTTTTGTTCTATCCTCAGGTGCTCTGGAAAATAGGTTGACTCCTTCCTCTTATAAGAAGGCAATAATCAGCAGAAAGAAAAGTTACCTATGATCAGAAATTAAGAATTATAAAAGTATTGTTTTATAATTTTATAAAACCATTATGCTGTTCCATACCTCATGGAAGATAGATGGACTTCCTTCAGGCTGTGAGATTTTGGCCTAATCAAAAGAATGGAAGCCACCATGTCTGGGATCCAAAAATGAATTCAAAGGCTGGGCGGACTTCAGGACTCCTTTTCATCCCCAGTGTTGGTGGGGAGAGGCAGGCCCAACTCCTTTGTTGGTTGCATTTGGGAATGGGCTTGCCATGGGCTCAGGGCCAATTATTGTCCTTTCTTCCTCTTAATGACTTGGTTCTTTTTCATGGCTTTTCTCTACATTGCTTATTTGCCTTAACAACTTTTAGTTCAGTGGCTTCGGCCTAGTATCACATGTTCCTCGCTTAACCAACAGTTGCTTTGCCTTCAGAGTTCGCTACGGTTCTTGCTTGCTCCGGTTCGGTGAGAGTCTGGGCAAGTCCACGGATTTCTGCGCCGCAGTAATTAAGGAAAATAGCCCGTCTGCGATCGGCTTCGGCGTCCTGTATTCCCGCCGCCTCGAGGAAGATCTCGAAGGTGGTCATGTATTCGTCCCAGGTCGTTTTCTCGGGATTGAAGAGTTCCGGAGCCTGGCCGATCTGGACTTTGTTCATTTTGCACGCGATGTTCTTCCGTCCGTTCGTCGCCAGTGAAGTAGACCCAGAGGCAGGGTTTTGAGCAATCGGTACTTTTATTCAGCTCAGAGAACAAGTGACAGCTCAGCAAGGCAAAGTGACAATTCAGCGAGTACCGACTGACTCTGCCTGGAGAAACCGCTCCTTTTATACATTTGCGGTTCCCGCCAAAGCTAGAGCCGGCCGCGTCTGAGCCAATCAGGAGCGACTTCCTGCTTGGGCTCAGACAGCGCTGGAAAGAGGAACAAACTATTTACAGAGTTACAAGGTAGCCATTTCAGGATACAACACTTCTCCTAAAGTACTTATGACCCAATTCCACTGTTTTGGTTCAGTGGCTTCGGCCTAGTCCCACATGTTCCTCGCTTAACCCACAGTTGCTTTATGATGCTCCCCCAAAGTAATGTCCAAGTTCCAGAGTGTGAAGTATGAAGTATTGCCTCTAGCATAAAATAAAATCTTAATATAAAGGGAGTTCTTCTTGAAAAAATAGTATTGTTCTTATAGTAAACAATATGGTTCAGAAGTTTCCAGAAAAGAGAAGCGAGGGCAGGGGGAGGGGGGGTGTTTTCTGAGCAATAGTTGGGGAGATTTTGCCCTGCAACTAGGGTATATTTATTAATAAGCATTCCAGATTGGCCTGTAAACTTATTAGTATCTAACCAACGAAAACACAAACAATGGTGGTGGTGGGGGGGCAGGGATCTAAAAACCAGTTGCATGTAATCAAATTCAATGTAGGCCACTTAATAAATTGTGGGGATTTGAGCAACCAAACACAATATGCAAATGAGGAAAATATTTGTGTGTAAATGCAGATTCTTCCTGTTGGGGGGGATATATAGTAGACAACAGAGACTTTTTTTATCCTAACTCAGGAATTGCATCACAGTGTGGGGAGAAAGTATGAAACATAATTAGCATAACCATAAATTGCCCCAGAAGTGGAGTAAAGATGCTGAGACAGTGTATGGGTTAAATATAGGGTCACTTTATTAAATTAGCATAAATTTAAGTAACGTAACTTTAAATACGTAAATTTAAATATTTAAATTCAACTATAAACAAAGGACCTGCAGAGGCCAAAAACTAACGGGGCGAAAATTCCTGCCAGAACCTTCTTGGGTAACATTGGGCAAAACTCCTTGCTGAACCAGGTGAAGGTAGCCACCTTCACCTTGATCCGAGCCACGGCCTTTGGCGTGTGGGAGGAGCTCACCCTCCAATCCCCGAGGGAAATTGGATCCGGTGAGTCCCATGGGCATCCTCTCTCCAATCCCCGAAGTTAATAACCTATAGTTCATGGAGAGAGGCAGTCCATCATCCTTTTAAAAGATGCCCAAAGGAGCATGTGTAGTCGCTCCTACTGCCCATTTCCACCCCCACCCTGCCAACCCCAGTGACCAGAGGGAAGCCTAATTACAATATCTATATAGCGCCACACCCCCTAACCATTCCATCTGTACTGTCAGTGTAGAATAGGCGGAAAAACGGCCGCCTCTAAAGTGGAAGCCGCAAAAAATTCCTATTTGGCCCCGAAACAACCTCCTTCGGACACACTGTTGATAGCGGAGGGCGGGCGGGTGTTTGCTTTGGGACTCCGGCAGAGCAAGGAGGAGGTCCTGCTCAGACCGCCCTTAAATAGGGTGATCCAGGACCTCCCCCCCGGCCCTGCATGAAGCGCGCCACCTTGGCGCGCTTCCAAAAGCCGAACTTCCGGTTTCGCTGGAAACCTGAAGTTCGGAGCTCTGCAGAGCTGAAGGCAGCGTCTCCCAGCTCCAAGGGCAATTTCGGCTGGCGGTTTAAACCGCCGACCGGGCAAAAGTGTGAATCAAATAAATAATAACTGTATAGTATGGGGATCAATATAGCAGGAAGAGATACTTTAGGATGTTGTTACAGGATTAGGATGGTTAAAGCAAAAGGAACTAGCAAAAACATAGAAGTAAAATGCCTCAGATTAAACCTTTTGCTCCACCCAATGGTACCAAATTAGTCATTTAGAGTGTAAATAGACAATTTGAGGCAAATTTTTGAAATTGAGACTAGATATGGAAGTACAAATGCCTGGGTAAAATGGATAAAATACACTGTACAGAATTCAAAAGAAAGAAAATGTTATGCTTGTGGTCAGGCGAAATCATTAGCCCACAGGTAGCATGACATGCATATTGGCTCTTTTTCAACATAAAACAGCCTCAGGAAATGAAAGTTATAAATCCCTTTCTCTCATTTGTCCACCAGTAAAAGTCTGGATACTAAGAAACCACCTATGTTCTTTGCAACCTATGGTAACCACACTGCATGTCTGAAAAGGTAAGGTGTGGATTCTGACCAAATGATAAAAGAACTGGAAGCATATGTAGAAACAGTAGATGTAACCACAGCAACCAAAAAAGAAATTGTGGTACAGTGATCCCTCGATTTTCGCGATCTCGATTATCGCGAAACGCTATACCACGGTTTTTCAAAAAATATTAATTAAAAAATACTCCACGGGTTTTTTGCTATACCGCGGTTTTTCCCACCCGATGATGTCACTCTCTTCCTTCCTTTCTCATCTTTCTTTCTCTCTCTTTTTCTCTATCTTGCTTCTTCCTCTCTCACACTCTCTTCCTCCCTCTCTCATCTCTTTCTTTCCTTCTCTCTCTTTCTCTATCTCTCCCCCTCTTGCTCTCGAGCAGCGGGCGGCGGGCGGGCGAGCGGCGGGCGGGCAGCAGCGAGGAGCCAAAGATCGGGGTTTCCCCTTTGCGTGGGCGGCGGGGAAGACCCAGGGAAGGTTTCTTCGGCCGCCCGGCAGCTGATCTGCTCGGCAGCGCTGCTGCAGGAGGACCCGTGTCCGAAAGCCGGTGAGAGGGGTGGATCGGGCGGGTGGGCGAGCGGCGAGCGGCGGGCGGGCGGTAGCGGCGAGCGGCGGGCGGGCGGTAGCGGCGAGGGCGCCGGACGCGCTGGGGGGGCGGGGGCAGCCAACATTCAAAGCAATCTTTGTCGGCTTCCGCACTTTCATCGCTCCCCGGCTCCACCATCTGCGCATGCACGGCCATGGAAAAAGGGCACGCATGCGCAGATGGTGTTTTTACTTCCGCACCACTATACTGCGGAAAATCGATTATCGCGAGAGGTCTTGGAGCGTAACCCTCGCGATAATCGAGGGATCACTGTATTCCAAAATGGCCATTTGTAGAACTGTCTTATGGTGGTATTGTGGGGGTTATATACTCCAAGTTGGGCGAAGAAGACATGTTCTTCCCCAAATTGGATAGGTACTTGTGCAATTGTCCAACTGGCTATCCCTTTTATGTTGGCATTTGAAAACCATATGGTAATAAAAGAACATCATAGAATAAAAAGAAATGTATTAGGAATGTCTGTCAATGACAAAGTCTATTTGGATGCTATTGAGATTCCCAAAGGGCTTCCTGATGAATATGAGGCCAGAAATTCGATAGCTTGATTATCAGATAGTTTGAATCACTGCTCTGGTGAGTGATTGTAAATAAAAATGTAGATTGAATCATTTATATTTTATTTATTTATTTATTGGATTTCTATGCCTGTCTCTTCTATGCCTATTTCTGTTGCTTATATCTATTATAATAAACAGAGATTCATTAATTACGCTAGACATGATGCCAACTGTAGAGTGATGCCACTAGTAAAATGACTTGGGAAAAATACAATGGCACTAGATATGATATAAGCAGAAAAAGGAGGAGTCAGGAGGTAGGTACTGTACTTTTATTTCAAATAACACAGCATCGGATGGAACAATCACTAGGGCCTTACAAGGTCCCACTACATTAACAGAGTAATTGGCTGATAATTTTGGAACAGATACCTCCCTTACTGGATGGCTCAATTCCTGGTTTGGAAAATGGAAGGGGGTTGGTTCTATCATTACTGACTTCAGTAATAGCAGTTTTTTAAAAAAATATTCTGACAGCTTTCTTTTGCTGTATAATACCTGCGTCTGAGGATTAACTCAAAGATTTATAGTAACAACCATAACTAAGAGAATGTCCCCAGGAAAACCTCCTCTCTATAGGGAAATAGATTTAATGTATATGAGAGGAGAAAATGACCAAAGTAGTGAAAAGTGATCACGAAAATGTGAATAAAGTTATGACATTTATTAGGGTTTAGAAGGCAATAAAAAGGAGCAAAGTAGTGAAAAGTGATCCGACCTCCATTAAAGTCATAATGTGAGCACTGTGTATATTGTATAGCAGCAGAGTCAGTGAAGGGCTTCCAAAATTTTTACTACCACACTGTGGGCGTGGCTTGTGCAGGATGCCCTGCATTTCCTTTCAACATCTTTCAGTGCAAATTGGGTGCTCTGGGATGGAGGTCCAGTTTCGCTACCCCACTGTGTTGCCCTCCATCTGCGCAGTAGCCCATCCTTGAGCAGAGGGATAGGAAGGTGTTAGATAATCCCTTCATTGGCAATGGCAGGGGGGTTATTTCATACTTCATGGGACAAGGCAATGATAAACCACTCCTGTATTCCACTCAAAAACACAGAGGTACACAAAAGGGTGAGATTACACTGTGAATCTAATTACACTGACAGTGAGATACACTGTCATTATTTCAACCTATATGTTGAATGTATATGAGGAAGGTAAGATAAATTGCTTGATTTTGCTCCCCTACTCACCAAATATTTCATTCCCAACGTCAACATTCTCCCTCACCTTTTTAGCAGTATTATTGAACCCAGGCAGCAACATTCCCAGTAGAGTCTGCCAAATTAAACTCTTTGTTTACTAAGCAAATTTATGCTTAGTTCCCAGAAAAGAAGACTGGAGGGGAAAGGGAGAGAGGGAAACAGGCAAGGAGTCTCCATGCTGCTCAAGTCAATTTAATCAAACAAAGCTGGATTTTCAGCCCAAGGGACATATACCAGGTAACTTTAATCTCCACTTCAATTCCAAGGCCAACCCTTGCCCTTGCCCCCAAAATGTATCTGATACCAGTGGTGCCGCATTTTTTACACTCGCTGTGGGGTAAGGTAGGTCTTTGCTCACCTCAGCCTGATACAGGATTACCAGCAGCTGCCTGTTCATGAGGAGGCTGCAAAGCCACAGACAATTACCATACACAGGGGGGCTTTTTGTTGCAAAAGGCTTCAGTTCAGTGTAAGCACTGCCCCCGGGATCTTTCAGGGTCTAATGGAATGGCTCCTCAGGGGGGTGGAAGGGGCCCTTCCATATTTGGATGAAGTTATAGTGGCAGCAAATGAGGAGGAGCTACTGGGAAAGTTGAGAGTGGTCCTTAGGAAATTTGAGGAAGTGGGCGCATGGGTCAAGGCTTCAAAATGCGTATTCTCAGCCCCTTCAGTTGAATTCTTAGCATATACTCTGAATGCTAGAGGTATCGAGCCCACCCCCACAAAGACCGCAGCCATTATAGATGCCATATCCCCCACGTCAAATGCCGAGCTACAGGCTTTCTTGGGGCTTCTCAACTTCTATTCTGTTTTCCTGCTCCATATGGTGTCTCTTGCAGAGCCACTGCACAGACCTCTAGACTCGGGAGCCAGATGGCACTGGGGCCCCGCAGAAAATCTGGCCTTCTCAGCTGTCAAACAACTTCTGGTATCAAACTCGCTACTTCCACAATATTCTGAGCAGCTTCCTCTAGTTTTGGCGAGTGATGCCTCTGAGTACAAAACGAGTGTGGTATTAAGCCATCAGTTGCCTAATGGCAAGGAAGCACCTAATGCATTTTATTCAAGAACTCTAGCTAACCCAGAAGGGAATTACAGACAGATAGATAAATCTGGGGTATGCCGTTTCCATCATTACTTCTATGGCCGCCAATTTATGTTGGCAACTGATCATCAACCGCTATTGGGCGTACAGGCTAAGAACAAGCAGTGACATCAGGTAATGTCTTTGCATATGATACGATTGTTGGTTTTCCTAGCCAATTACGAATATGATTTAGCATACTGGCTAAGATGAAACATAGCGCATGCAGATGCGTTAAGCTGCTGTCTGCTATCCGCCAGCCTCAAAGACCCAGACCCAGGTGCGAGACCGCCTTCTGCCGCACGAATCCCAGTGGCTGGTTAGGTCCCACATAGTTGGTCTTCTCCGGGTCCCATCAAATAAACAATGTCGTCTGGCGGGACCCAGGGGAAGAGCCTTCTCTGTGGTGGCTCCGACCCTTTGGTATCAACTCCCCCTAGAGATTAGGACTGCCCCCACCCTCGTTGCCTTTCGTAAACTCCTTAAAACCCACCTATGTCATCAGGCTTGGGGAAACTGAGACATCCCCCCCTTGCCTATGTAATTTTGTGCATGATATGACTGTGTGTATGTATTTTATCTATTGGGATTTTTTTCTTTTTAGACTTTTTAATGTAAAACTGTTATTTTAGATTTTAATTATTAGATTTGTTACCATGTATTGTTTTTATCACTGTTGTGTGCCGCCCTAAGTCTACGGAGAGGGGCAGCATACAAATCTAATAAATAATAATAATAATAATAATAATAATAATAATAATAATAAGCCCTATATTAGACTTACTATATGAGGAATACCCTGGGGTAGTTTGTATGAAGTCATTGGCATGTACAGTAGTTATATGGCCAGGCATTGACAAGGACATTGAGATCAAAGAGGCTATATGTCACCCATGCCAAGAGCCTCAGATTTGGGAGACTCTACCTGCCCCATGGTCGAAGCTTCATATAGATTTAGCCAGCCCTATCCGTGACCAATTTTTTCTGATTGTAGTGGATGCTTTTTCAAAGTGGTTAGAGATTTATACCATAACATTTACTACATCTGAAGCTATTATTCATGCACTTTCTAATCTAATAGTGATTTGTAGGTTCCCTGACCCCATAATTTCAGATAATGTGCCTCAGTTCACCTTGGCGGCTTTCCATCATTTCCTTGATTCTAAGGATATAAAACATGGATTAATCGCCCGCTAACATCCTTCTGGAAACTGTCAAACAGACCTAAGTTGCAAAGCCCGCTGCAACAACATAGCCAAAAAGTCTTCAAGAGGTTGTTACCCTAATCCTATGTAACCTCTGCTCTTGTAATCTCACACTAATAACCAGAGTATACAAAACTTTCACCAGACCAATCCTTGAATACAGCTCTTCTGTCTGGAACCCACACCACATTTCGGACATAAATAGTCTAGAAAATGTCCAGGATACTTTACTAGAAGAGCCCTCCATGCAACTAAACTTACAATCCTAGGTTTAGAAAGCATAGAACTATGTCGCCTTAAACACGACCTAAGCACAGTCTATAAAATCATCTGCTACAATGTGCTTCCTGTCAATGACTACTTCAGTTTCAACCACAACAATACACAAGCACACAACAAATACAAACTTAAAGTAAAGCACTCTAAACTCGACTGCAGGAAATATGAGTTTAGTAACCAACTCACTACCAGACTCTGTAGTATCATCAACTAACCCCCCAAACCTTACCCTTAAACTATGTACCGTTGACCTCTCCCGAAGTATCGTGTATCTAAATATTGTTATAACGTTGTATACCACCAATACGTGCTTGACAAAACAAATAAATAAATAAAAATGAAATAAAATAAAGTCTGCTTGGTAGCTTTGTCTTACATTACATGATTAGGTCTAACAAGATTCAAGAGCCAGTTGTGGCTAGTTAAGTTCATAACAACATAAGAACATAAGAAGAGCCATGCTAAATCAAGCCAAAGCCCATCGGGTGAAGAAGTATTTCCCTGTATTTGTCCTCGTTTTCTTACCTGTGAGCTTTACGGAGTGGCCCCTTGTCCTAGTATTGTGTGATAGAGAAAACAATTTTACTCTATCCACCTTTTCTACCCCAAACATGATTTTATACACTTTGATCAAGTCACCCCTTCAACGCCGTCTTTCAAGGCTGAAGAGATCAAAGCTTTGCAACCTGGTTTCATAAGGGAGGTGCTCCATTCAATTAAGTTCAATTAAGTTTGGGATTCTTAATATTGTGAATTAATCTGTTTGGACTTTGACTTTGAACCATTTACTGATATTTTACCAAAAAGGTAAAAGGAATATTTGGAATCATGGCAAAAGGAAGTTGAACACTTCAGGTTCTGGTGACCTGTGGCTTGAACTCACTGTACCTGGCACTTCTGTAGCCTCTGTGGCAATAGGCTGATGACTAGGTGAGTTACAAGATTAAGAGGCTGGAAAGAGCCCAAGTCAGTTATGGCATTTATTATTTTTGGTAAGTTTTTTAAACCTCTGATTTGTATTTTGCCTGACTATGGACCATTCAATCAAGAAATGGTTTGCCATTGCCTGCATCTTAGGACGGAGGGAAATGACTGGCTCAAGGTCACCCAGCTAGCTCCATTACCAAAGCAGAATTGGAAACTATACTCTTTGGTTTCCTTGTGGATGGTGTTAACCAGTACACTAAACTGGCTGTCCATTAGTTAATTGGGTGCCACCATATGTGCTTTGATTTGTGCTGACAGAATTATGGGCAATGCTTGCTATCCTTATTTAATAACTAAAGTCATTACTTTTAATCATTACTTGTTAATTGATGTGCCGGTGCCTGGAGGCTGTTGGGGTCTCGATGGGTGTCAACAGGCTCAAACTCCACCCTGACAAGATGGATTGGCTGTGGGTTTTACCTCCCAAGGACAATTCCATCTGTCCGTCCATTACCGTGGGAGGGGTCTGCAACTTGGGCATCCTCCTCAATTCAGAGCTAACATTAGAGCACCAGCTTTCGGCTATGGAGAGGAGGGTGTTTGCCCAGGTTCGCCTGGTGCACCAGTTGCGGCCCTATTTGGACCGGGAGTCTCTCCTCACAGTCACTCATGTCTTCATCACCTTGAGGTTCGACGATTGCAACGCTCTCTACATGGGACTACCTTTGAAAAGTGTTTGGAAACTTCAGATCGTGCAGAATGTAGCCGCGAGAGCAATCATGGGCCTCCCTGGGTACATCCATATTTCCTCAAGCTTCCGCAGCCTGCACTGGCTGCCGATAAGTTTCTGGTCATAATTCAAAGTGTTGGTTATGACCTATAAAGCCCTACATGGCATCGGACCAGAATACCTCCGGGACCGTCTTCTGCCGTACGAATCTCAGCAGCCAATTAGGCCCACAGAGTGGGCCTTCTCCGGGTCCCATCGACTAAGCAATCGCGTCTGGTGGGGCTCAGGGGAAGAGCCTTCTCTGTGGCGGCCCCGGCCCTCTGGAACCAACTTCCTCTGGAGATCAGAACCGCCCCCACCATCTTTGCCTTTCATAAGTTGTTGAAAACTCATCTTTGCTACCAGGCATGGGAAAATTGACACCTCCCCTAACTACTGTTTTATGTATGGTTTGATTGGGTTGTGTGATTATTTTATTAATAAGGGTTTTTAAATTATGTTTTTAGATATTGGATTTGTACATTGTTTTATTGTTATGAGCCGCCCCGAGTTCTCAGAGAACAATAACATCTACTATTGAATAACTCTAACTCTAATGCGAACTTTCAATGGCCTGTGAAATGTTTTTCTGGCTACCTACCATTACAACTTACAGCATTGTCCTGGCAAAATGATGGGAAAACATAAAAGCCTGGACTGCCGATTCACACAATTTCCAGCTAAATGTGTTGTATGTCCTCATGGAGTTCCTTTGAAAGTATGTCATGTTTTAGCAATAGCACTTAGACTTCTATGTTGCTTCAGAGTAGTGGGTTCTGAATTAGTTTGCTACTGGTTTGCGCACCTGCTTCTGCACATGCGCAGAAGGGTCCTGGTGGGTGGGCGGAGCCTCCTGCCACTGCCGCTACCAGTTCTAGGGACTGGTCCAAACTGGGAGCAACCTACTGCTGCTTCATAGTGCTTTACAACCCTCTCTAAGCAGTTTACAGAATCACCATGTTGCCCCTCAACCATTTGGGTTCTCATTTTACTGATCTCAGAAGGATGAAAGGCTGAGACAACCTTGATGCCTGTCAATATTCAACTTCTGGCTTTCAGCAGAGTTAGAATGCAATACAGCGTTTAACCACTGCACTGCCATGGCTCAGTGGTTAGAATGCAGTTGAAATGTTCTCCTCATTGGCTGAGAGTTGCTGGATGGCTCTGTTGCACCCATTTCATCTATAAAAGTCTGGGCTGCAAATCCTCATAATTCTTAATTTTCTAAACTGTCACTTGTTCCACTCTATCCTTTATCTGTTTAATATCTCCAGTTAAGTGTTTTATCTCCTCATGGAGTTCCTTTGAAAGTCTGTCAAGTTTTAGCAATAGAATTTATATACTGCTTCATAGTCCTTTTTAACCCTCTAAGGATTAAACTCCAAGCCGTTTACAGAGTCAGCATGTTGTGCCCAACAATCTGGATCATCATTTTACTGACCTCGGAAGGATGGAAGTTCGAGTCAACCTTGATCCCTGTCAGGATTGAACTTTTGGCTATGAGCAGAGTCAGCCTGCAATACTACATTCTAACCACTGCACCACCATGGCACAGTAGTTACAATTCAGTTCAAGCTTCATTCCCATTGCCTGAAGTACTTCATCTGTTCTTATATATATATCCAAAAAAGTTCTTGAAAGTTCAACTTTATCTGATAATCTTCTTTCAGTTATATCAGTACTCTGACTTGTATCCATTATCCAAAAACAGAACTAAAATTTAAAAATTAAAAGTCTGTAAGATTAATTCCATATAGTATAGTAAATATAACTATTGCAGACAAGTTACAAGATTACAGTCTTTGCCTCCCTCCAGTGGTTAAATAAAACCTCTGAATAAATTGCAAGGAAATATTCTTTATTCATAGGAAAGAAACAGGCTTCAAGGAAATCTTATTCTGAGATAGAAATTGATAAATATAAGTCAGAAAACATATTTTTCAATTTTTTTTTTAATATAAAAATGTTCAAAAAGTTAACATAGGTTTTTTCAATGGTAACTACGGAAACTACTAATATTGCCTAATTCTTATACTATGTAAAATCTATTATCTAATATATCCTAGTTCTAATATTACTATCTACTATCTCCTAGTTCTAATACTACCATACCTAATATCTATGATCTACCGTAATATATCCTAGTCCTAATACCAATATCTAATACTTAGTTCTAATGCTATCTCATATATACTGTACTAATATTGCCTAATAGTCATGTTTACTATCTAACATTGCTTAGTTCTAATACTATCTAATATCTTAAATCTAATATATCCTATTTCTAATACTAATATCTACAATCTAATATATCCTAATTCTAATATGATCTGTTATTTATTATTTCTGTGAGCTTGACTAGAATTACACAATGCACACAATCACTTGGTACTTAAAATGCACTTTGGACTATACAGTTTTGGAAAAAGCAGCTTCTTTTCTCCAGGCAGGATGTGACTGTTTTCTCCATGGGGAGTTGAAGAGGTGTGTTTTTGTCTCTCCTTTGGAAATCTGGCATGTGAGGGCTCGTAATTGGTGATGGTGGAATCTCCTACAAAGCTGACTATTTCTCCCTGTTGCCTGTTCCTTGGTCTTCTGCATGTTATGGGACCTGTTGAGGGATAACTCTGATGTAAATTTTTTCACATGTTTCTCACATATAGTCTCACATATTCCTCACTTCACAGTTGCTTTGAATTCAGAGTTATGATGCTTCTTCCAAAGCATTTACGTTTTGAGTATGACTCAATTCCAGAGTTCTGATGGTGTCCCATACCCCACTTTAGAAACAAGACATTCATTTAACAAATACCTCAAAAAAGTTTTTAAATCAGGTTGGTCATATGGGTGTCTTGATTTATTACCATCATAACTTATGGTGAAAATTCTGAGCTTCATTATAGTCATAATTTGAGGACTGTGTATATGGGATAGGAGCCACATGAGAGGAAGATGTTAGATAATCTCTTCAGGGGCAAATGCAAGGAGATTATTTCATGCTTCATGGGACAAGGCAGTGATAAATTACTCGTGTTGAAACGTTCAGAGTTGTGCGAAGTGATTAGAAATAACTCTCTTTACTAATTCAGCATATGTTGAATGTATACGAGGGAGGCGGGATTGGGGGAAAATGTGTGTGGCTTTAGAGTTGGAGCAAGAAACAGCAATAATGTGATCTTTAGTGAGAGTGAATAAACCATTTCAGTGCCACAGCCAGGTTTATATCCCAAATTAAAAGGCTCCAGAAGTCATCAAAATATGTCAGACTATACGTGCTTTGATTGAATATAATCTATATAGCACACACATACACTAAAATCTTAAGAAAGAGATTTTGAATTTAGTGAGCTTCCTTAGTAATTATCCCCTTATTCTCCCCTTATCTCTCACTTCTAGAGAGAAGGACAAGAGTGCATCTGTTTAATTAGGACCCATGAATAACATAACAAGATAAAGAAAGAGTTCATATAATGCAGTATTTCAAGGAGAAAATACAGCAACCATTTGAAATAGTTTTGACATGACAAAGAATTATCATATCTTTATTTCGCAATAAAGTATGAAACACATTGTGCTACCTCTTGGGGAAGAACATGAATCGGTTTTGTCCGGCTGACCTTTACGCATCCGGTGGGCATAAATATTTGTTATGCCAAGTTCCCGTTCTTTCTCCTAAAGAAATGCATTATTAAATTTAAGTTGATAATATAGTTTATTACATTAATGACAGTTCTTTAGAGTTCATACATTTCACTGTGTAATTCCCCCAGTATTTCATTTTATTTATCTGTATTTTAAATATTTCCTTAGGCATATTTGTACCGTTTTCCCACTCAATTTTCTATCAGTACAGGCCTTGAGTAACAGGTTTCAAAAACACATTATTTTCATATTAGCAGAAACGTTTCAAATAGTAACTTTTCCTAGAAATGTTTGCAAGTGGCTTAACCTGAATTAATACATTTCTCCAATCTACAGTTTAGAGGCTCAGTTCAAATGAGTATTAGTGACTAGCATCTTGGATGCCTTGTGTGGTAAGCCAAATTTTATTTCAGCTTCTAAATACCTTAAGTTTCAGCTTCAGTGACTCCATTTCTCTTTCTAAATTGGCAGTGATTGACTGAGCTTCAATTGCCTTTGTCTTCTCAACTGCTAACTGGTGTCTAAAAGAGGTAGTTTTCAATGAGAGCTGCTTTTCCAAATCCTAAAAAACATTACAAATAAATCATCAATAATGTTATTCAATATTTGCAATCATATTGAATTAGAAATTAGAGGAAGACAACTGAAATTTTATTAACTGTTTCCAAAAAGACGAAAATCCTCAATTATTGAAATGGGAATCGACCTACATTGTGGAAGAATAATATCCAAAATAACATGTATAACCAATAATAAGGTCATATGAGGCTTACAATTTGTTCAATTATAATAAAACCAAAATGCTTTATGTTTCCCTTGGTATGATGCCAAATATGGCAGGTTTAGTCAGTATACAGTTTTAAATGTGCTGGCTAGGCTCATATTATCAGAGATGGACTTTTTCATGTGATTAGTCATTCTTTTCAAAATGTGTATGGTTTGCTGATTCCACAGTGGAAGATAGGATATGCTACACGCCACCTCCATTTGCCTGTCATGCTCCAACACACACCTGCAATGGCAGAAGCCATGCCGGCCTTGCCATTCCCATGTGCGACACCCCCCCCCCCCAGCCCTCCCGCAGTGGCAGAAGCCATGCCAGTCTTGTCGTCGTCCTCTTTTATGGGAACTTCTTTGTGAATCCCCTTTGAGGTGCTCGTTATTCTGGTCCTGGAACCCCCAACACACTCTTGCCTGTCTGCTCCCCAGTGGCCATGGCGCTTGCTACTCACCCTCCCTCGGGTCCTGGTGACATATCTGCTATGGCCAGGGGAGGGTCAGAGGAGGAGAAAAGTTGGCTGTAAATGGGCTGAAGCAGGTGGCTGGGGGCAAAAGAGGTGTGGACAAAGCTTCATGCCTAAGTGTCCTGTTCTGCTCACAGAGCCTGCTATGAAGTTCTAAGCAATGTACATTGCATGTTACCTGGGTTCTCTTGTCACTAGCTTCCAATTTTTGTGTAAGTAATTTTAATTTATGCTGAAGTTCTCCTCTCTCTTCAAGTTTTTTGTCTTCAGAAACTTTCTTCAATGCCTGCAAGGCATCTTTTGTTTTTAAGAGTTGAACCTCAACATCTCTCAGCTTCTTGGCAGCTCTGCGCTCTTCTTCTTGAGACTTCTTAAGATGTTCTTTTAGAGCCTGCATTTCATTAGACTGGGTGGTCAAAAGATTGGGCAGATTAATTTCTGCATTTTCGTAATTCCTGATTATTTTCAAATGCTGAGACTGAAGACGCTTCAATGTTTTATTTTCCGTAGCAACGGTCTCCAATTTATTCTGCAGAACAGCTATTTCGTTTTTCAGTTGTTTAATTTCATGATCCTTTGCTGACAATAGATGGCAAGCCGTGTTATTTTTCTCCTGAACATTGATGTTATGGTCAGTACTAGATGTGGTCTTCTGCTGAGGTTTCTTTTTCGGCATTGCTTTACCTCCTGCATGGAAAAAAAATATCAAGATAGCATATTAGATTGAGCAAAGCACTTAATTTTACATAATTCTCAGAGTTAAATGCTCAAATATGTATTCAGTGCATAGATTCACTCCCTTTTATGTAATATCTTGAGTCAATCTCTAATGCAACTGTTTGTTGATTAACCTATTGTGAAAAATCATACCTGAACTTTCATAATATTAGCTGTTGTAAGACATAACTGCTATACTCACATAATATGCCAAAACAGTATTTTGATAGCTTTAAAATGCAGTGATTGGTCTCATTCATATAGATGGGAGGTTGAACAACTAGCCCCGTGGTACAACTGAAATAATCTGGAATTGAACACACTCAAAACTATAGAAATATTGGTAGACCTTAGGAGAAGTCTGCCCATACTTTTTCCTCTTACAATACTAGACAACACAGTATAAAGATTAGAGACCTTCAAATTTGTAAGTTCTGCCATATTTGAAGACCTAAAATGGTCATCTAACATCAAAACATCATCCAGATAGCATAACATAAATGGTCTTTCTGTGCCAACTCAGGAAGCTCAAACTGCCCAAGGAGCTAATGATACAGTTCTACAGAGGAATTATTAAGTCTATCATCTGCACCTCTATAACTGTCTGATTCGTTCTGCAAGCCAACAAGACAGAAACAGACTGCAGAGGATAATCAGAACTGCAGAAAAAAATAATTACTGCCAACTGGTCTTCCATTGAGAACCTGTATACTGCATGAGAACCTGTATACTGCATGAGTAAAAAAGAGAGCCGTGAATATATTTACTGAACCCTTGCATCTTAGACATAAATTGTTTCACCTCCTACTTTAAGAATGATGCTATAGAGCACTGCACACCAAGACAACTAGACACAAGAACAGTTTTCCCCTGAACACCATCACTCTGCTAAACAAATCATTCCCTCACTGTTGTCAAACTATTCACTAAGGCTGCATTACTATTACTATTAGTCTTCTCATGGTCCCTTTCACCCATCTCCTCCCACTTATGACTGTATGACTGTAACTTTGCTTGTATATCTATGATTTATATAATAATATTGATTCTTTCCTGATTGCTTATTTGAACCCTATGACAATCATTAAGTGTTGTACCTCATCATTCATGACAAATGTATCTTTTATTTACACTGAGACCATATGCATCAAGACAAATTCCTTCTGTGTCCAATCATACATGACCAATAAAGAATTCTAGTCCAGTCTAGTCTAGTCTATGCTTGGACTTCAACTCTAGAATTCCTCAGCCAGACATGTCCAAAGCAGGATTGCTAGACCTGGATTCTAAGCTTTATATTAAACTGGCCAGACAGACAGATGAACAGTAGAGTCTTTAAAGTATAGAAGTGTCAAGGTAGCTAAGGAAAAGTGCAGTTATAGGACAACTGCTTGATTTTCAGCAAAGGCTTAGCTGCCATTAGTTCAGTTGAAATCTGCCAAGCACCATGAATGCAGCAGTGTTCTGGATAACAAATGGCCTTCTTACCTTTTGTATGGACATCATTTTTCTTTTTCTTATCTGGTACGATCCACTCCTTAGTTTGTAGTTGCTGGATCCATGAGATGGTGAAGCTGCCAGGCCCTTCCCTTGGGTAGGTTTGAGGGGAATCTGAGTGAAAACCTTCCCAATTGTCCCAAGAAGTTCCACAAATGCTTTCCTTGCTGCCATTGATAGCTGTTCTTGAAATGTCATCAACCAGTATATCAAACTCAGTTGAATCAGTAAACTGAGCACTTCCAAATTGGCTGGAACATTTGCTAGAGTTACTTTCTTTACTGCTGTTGCTGCTGCTCTTAATAAACTCAGTTGGAGAATTGTTAGAGCTTCCACTTTTTCTGCATTCCTCCTGGAAAGTAGGATGAAGAACTGCATCACCGGAAGCCATAATTTTAACGCTATATATTATGGCTGAAATTGGAAACAGGTGCCACGATGCCCAGGCAGAGGCTTATGCCAGAGGTCCGTTCATGCACGTTACCCGGTTCTTGCCCTAGAAGTGGCTGTTTAGAAGTGGCTGTTTAGATCTTTATTACTATGGCAACTAAGGAACCTCTTCTCTTAGCATCATGGGACTTGTAGGGCAAAATTGAATGGAAGGAAAAGATAAAATAACAGATATCATGAAGGAGTTTTCATAATTCCATCATCTCCAGTTTTTTCCTCACTCTAGGTGTTCCATAAATTATCTTTTTCTATTGAGCATAATACTCCTTGATCTGGGGCTATGAAAAAGGACAAGCTTGTTTTCCCTGATCTAATCAAATAGCAAAGAACTTAACCCACAGTGTTGGAGCATTTTAGAAATATTATATTTCATGCAGGGTATATACCAAATTCTATGAGGGAAGCCAAAAAAAAAGTATGTAAATATATGCATGCCTACATTAGTGTGGGTTCCACCAAGTTCCAGTTCCCTGTTTATGTAGAAACACCCAGCTCACTGAGAAAAACATAATTTAGGGGTTTGGTTAGAACTCCCACCCTCCTATTACCACAAAAAGATGGCATATACCACAGAACCCTCCTTAAACATCTCCACTGGGCATGCAAGTAGATGAGAAATACCTTTGTTTAGATAATTAAAATTACTTTTTCTTTTTATGGTTGGCCTTATCTTGGCATGTTGGCTGAACTAGCCGTTACTTGTTCAGCAAGCTGTAATTAAACCATGGATCAGAATAAAATATTATCAGGATCGATACTTTGTCTTATGTTTTAACTAGCTTGTATTAAACTATTTTCTAAAAGATCCCAAGACTTTCCTACTAATACAATATTTTTTTTCAAAAATTGCATTCTTTAGCTTCGAAGTTTATGAAAGAAATCTTTTCAGTAATTAAGTGATGTTTATAAGATAGTTATAAATTGTCTGCAAAAAAATAAAACAAAGAACAAAATCTTATTGTAAGTTGCATGTTTTTTTTGTTTTTAGTTGCTAAGTCGTATCCACCCATTGTGACCCCATGGACAATGTTCCTCCAGGCCTTCCTGTCCTCTACCATCCCCCCGAGTCCCTTAAACTCACACCTATTGTTTCTCCCTTCTTCTATTGCCCTCAATCTTTCCCAGCATTAGGCTCTTCTCCAGTGAGTTCTTCCTTCTCATTACATGGCCAAAGTATTTGAGTTTCATCTAAGCTGCATATGATGATGATGATGATGAGATGCTTGGGAACTGTTCGACTTGTATTATTGTAATACGAAATCCAGCATATAAATCATGTTTGTTGTGTATTACTATTTTTTGGGAATAAAATAACAACAACAAAAACATAGTTGGAAGGGAACTTGGAGGTCTTCTAGTCAAACCCCCTGCTTAGGCAGGAAACCCTACACTACTTCAGACAGGTGATTATTCAAAATCTGCTTAAAATCTTCCGGTGTAGGGGCATTTACAAGTTCTGGAGGCAAGCTGTACCACTGATTAACTGTTCTGACTGTCAAGAAATTTCTCCTTAGTTCTAAGTCACTTCTCTCCATGTTTAATTTCCACCCATTGCTTCTTGTTCTACCCTCAGGTGCTTTGGAGAATAGGTTGACCCCTTCTTCTTAAAAGAATAATCAGCAGAAACAAAAATGACTTACGATCAGAAATTAAGAATTGTAAAAGTATTGTTTTATAACTCTATAAAAGTATTATGTTGTTCCATACCTCATGTAAGATAAATGGACTTCCTTCAGGCTCACACTTTCAAAGAATCATGACTTTTAGACTGATGTTTACTTCTATTGCTTTTAACAGCTTTTAAAATCCCAGCTTGTTATATCTGCTCAGTTACAGCCGCAGATTAGAGCCGTGCGATAGGCGTCTCTATCCAGGGTGCTGATTGGGCACCAGTCCATAGTTACAATGTAAGCGGGAAGTTTCTCTCTGCAGGGATGGGTGCTGCCTCAGGCAGCTTGTTATATATAAGCCTGTGTGTATGTTATTGCTTAAGTCTGTACCTGCCAGGCCTGGCATGAGTTCTGTAATAAACTACTGAGTTTACCTGAGGCCTTTATTATACTGGCGACGAGGTAGCGAGCCTATGCGGAAGATTGACAGTTGTGACAGTAAGTCAGGATGTCTGTACAATTAACATTCGCCCCCTTTGATCCTCAAGGGGAGACGTGGGACTCCTATGTCGCCCGTTTTGATTGTTTCCTGATCTCAAATGGATACCAGGACATTTCGGGGGATAGGAAGAGGTCGTATTTCTTGGGGTTTTGTGGCCCCGATATGTTTGAAACAGCTCGTGCCCTGTTTGCCCCAGTTTCCATCCATGATGTGTCTTGGGAGGATTTCTTGAAAACGTTACAAGACCATTATGCCCCTGCCCCTTCGAGGTGTGCTCGTCGCTACACTTTTTATCAGCGAAATCAAGCCGAAGGGGAGTCTATTAATGACTTTCTGGCTGCTCTCCGTAGAGCGGCGTTATATTGTGAGTTTGGGGACCTAAATGACTACCTTTTGGACAGGTTAGTTTTCGGAGTGAGAGACGGTCGCCTCAAGCGGCTCCTCCTGGCAATCCGGGATTTAACCTTTCAAGCAGCGGTGGCGGAGGCTCGTGCTTTCGAGTTATCTACACAGTCATTGGCTTCTATGGACAGCTCGGTTAATGTCACACAAAAGGCAGCCACTGTGGTGGATAAACCCAAGCTGGCCCCGGAGGAGGAGGGCGATTTAGGGGTTGAGGAAGAAGAAGTCTGCAGGTTGGCTACGAATCGGGCTAGAGAAGCACCGACGGAACGTCCTCGTCCCCCTTTGTCGCCATGCCGTGGTTGGGGGGGGGTCATTTTCGCTCAAATTGCCCGTCCCGAGATGTGGCGTGTTGGCGATGTGGCGCTAAAGGTCACCTCGCCAGAGTCTGCCGCTCTCGTAGATCCCCGGCTGCCCCGTTCAGGGAGCAGCGTGAGTTCTCTGGCTTCAATCCTCGGGGACAAAGGAGATTTCCCCCCACTAGAAGAGATGACTGCAATGCGGTCCTCGTCCTGCTTCTTCTTATGTCAGGAAGACCACCGGCTCGGCTGAGAAAATTTCTGTGGTAGTTCAATTGGGGGGTTCTCGGTGTAACATGCAGGTGGACACAGGCTCTGCTCATTCTTTAATTTCATGGGCCACCCTCAAGCATTGTTTCCCCGCATGGAAGAAGAGTCGCCTACTGCCCTGCGCTTTGGGCCTGAGGGATTACCAAGGAGCTGCAATTCCTATCATCGGAGAAGGCCGTTTTGCAGTCCGCTTTAAAACTTTCACCGGCAGACTGCCTCTCGTAGTGGTGGATGGACCCTTTGCAAGCCTGCTCGGACTGGACTGGTTCTCTTCTCTGGGACTCTCTTTGGAGGGGGTAAATGCAATTAAGGGGGAGTCGGGATTTGAGCAGCTGGCACGGGAGTTCCCTGCCGTTTTTGACAGTAACTTGGGTCGTTATACTGGCACCCCCATTTCGTTCAATTTAGATCCAAAAGTCCCAGCGGTTCGCTTAAAGGCCCGCCGTGTCCCTATTCCCCTCCGTCCTAAGGTAGATGCAGAATTGGACAGATTAATTGCCCAGGGGGTTTTAGAGCCGGTAGATCAGGCTGCGTGGGAGACCCCTGTGGTGATTGCTTTCAAGGGGGATGGGGGAATCAGATTGTGTGGGGATTATAAGTGCTCTGTGAACCGTGCATTGGCCCACCATTCATACCCCTTGCCAGTAGTGCAACAGTTGCTACACACTCTGGGGGAGGGTCGGGTGTTTGCCAAGCTCGACCTATCCCAAGCTTATCAGCAGCTTCCCGTAGACTCCTTGACAGCCGAGGCCCAGGCGATCATCACCCATAGGGGGGTATTTAAATGCCACAGGCTGCAGTTCGGGGTTTCCATTGCCCCAGGGATTTTCCAAGGTTTGATGGAGCGGCTGTTATATGGGCTTGAAGGAACTGTGCCGTATTTCGATGATGTTCTGCTGTCGGGGAGTTCCACAGACGAACTAATGGCACGAGTGAGGAAGGTTTTGGTTAAATTCAGGGAGGCTGGGCTTAAACTGAAAGCTAGAAATGCGTGTTTGGTGTGCCCCAGGTTGAGTTTCTAGGCTTCACGGTGGATGGACAGGGAATACATCCGACCCCTGAAAAGATTCGAGCCATCAGGGATGCCCCCAGGCCACAATCCAAGGGGGAGCTCCAAGCGTTCCTGGGTTTACTAAATTTTTATGCGGTCTTCATCCCGCATAAGGCATCGGTGGCTGAGCCTTTGCACAGACTTCTAGACAAGCATTCCCCTTGGCATTGGGGAAAGAGGGAGGAAGCCGCGTTCATGGGGGTTAAGGAGCTACTTACCTCTAACAATATTCTGGCTCAGTACTCACCTGGGTTGCCTCTGGTGCTCACCTGCGACGCTTCTCAGTATGGGGTGGGTGCAGTCTTAAGCCACAGACTGCCAAATGGTACAGAAGCTCCCCTGGCTTTCTTCTCCCGCACGTTGGCTAAAGCCGAACGAAATTACGGCCACATCGACAAGGAGGCGCTGGCTCTGATTGCGGGAGTCCGAAGATTCCACGAGTACCTGTATGGCCGTCACTTCGAACTGGTGACAGACCACCAGCCATTATTGGGGTTATTGTCTGGTTCCCGTCAAAGCCCTGTAGTAATATCCCCCAGGATGTCACGTTGGATCGTTTTCCTAGCCAACTATAATTACACCTTATTATACAAACCTGGGCGCCATATATCTCATGCAGATGCCCTTAGCAGATGCCCCCTGGCCGAAGTTTTAGTGGACCCCGCACCTGCATGTTCAGTATTTACGTTGTCAGAAGGGGGTCTTATCTTATCTGCAGCCGAGGTAGCTTGGGAAACGGGGCGGGATTTCATCTTGTCCCAAGTGAGGCAATGGGTGTTAAGGGGGTGGCCAGTCTCAGCCCCTGCCGAGGAGTATGTGCCTTTCTTCAGGTGTCGAACCGAATTCTCTGTGGAAAGAGGAATTCTGCTGAGAGGTTGCAGGGTGGTAATTCCGAGTAGACAGCGCAGCCAGGTATTAGCTCTCTTGCATGATGGCCATCCAGGCATTGTACGCATGAAAAGCCTGGCTAGGGATTACGTGTGGTGGCCGGGGCTGGATAAGGGGGTAGAGCAAAGAGTGGCAGAGTGTAGGACATGCCAAGAGAACCGGCCTTTTCCTCCCCGGGGGGAGCCATTGGCGTGGGAGCCGCCTGCGGGCCCTTGGGCCCGGATACATATTGATTTGGCCGGCCCCTTCATGGGGCAATCCTTCCTGGTGATTGTGGACGCACACTCTAAATGGGTGGAGGTGGTGCACCTAAAATCCACACAGTCACAAACGATTATAGAGGCATTGATGACAGTATTTCCAACACAGGGTTTCCCAGACCTCCTGGTTTCTGACAACGGCCCGCAATTCACAGCGGTGCTGTTCGAGTCGTTCTTGGCATCGGTGGGCATCCGTCACGCGCTGACCTCGCCTTGGCATCTGGCCAGTAATGGCCAGGTGGAACGGGCCGTTAGGTCAGTCAAGGAGTCCCTGAAGAAGATGACTGGGGGTTCATGGCAGAAGAGGTTGGCAGACTTGTTATTAGCACAGCACACTACCCCCTGCGTGGCCACTGGCAAGACCCCTGCAGAACTATTAATGGGTCGCAAACTACGAATAGTTTTGGACAGGCTTCATCCGTGGTATTCACAGTCGGTGCCTTGGCCAGAAACCCCGGTCAGGAAGGTGAAAGTGGGAGATAGGGTGTTTGCGCGCTCGTATTCAGGAGAGCAGAATTGGGCAGAAGGTAAAATAAGCAGGGAGCTGGGTCCCAGGTCATTTGAGGTCATGTTAAGGGATGGCCGAGTGTGGAGGAGACATTTGGACCAGATTCGGTTAGACAAGGGAATGAATACTGGCGAGGAAAGGGGTCACGGCCACCCCGGGAATGCCCTGGAGGAAAGCCTAAACCGGGGCGGAAACAATGTGGGAACTGACAGCTCGGAAGAAGCCTTGCCACTTGTAAGCGAGGAAAGCAGAGGGACGAGTCCGGAGACCAGGGAGGAACAAACAATAGAGCCACGGAGATCTGGACATCTGTGTAAGAGACCGGAATATTTGAAAGATTACGTGTGTGCTAACGAAAGGGATAGGAGTGTTATATCTGCTCAGTTACAGCCGCAGATTAGAGCTGTGCGATAGGCGTCCCTATCCAGGGTGCTGATTGGCCGCCAGTCCGTAGTTACAATGTAAGCGGGAAGTTTCTCTCTGCGGGGATTGGGTGCTGCCTCAGGCAGCTTGTTATATATAAGCCTGTGTGTATGTTATTGCTTAAGTCTGTACCTGCCAGGCCTGGCATGAGTTCTGTAATAAACTAATGAGTTTACCTGAGGCCTTTATTATACAGCTGCTGTGGCCTACAGGTGGAGCTCTTACATTTGAATCAGGAGGTTGTGAGCCTGATCCTAGGTGGGGGCAGATTTGGGGTCTCCTGCTTAGGCAGGGGGTTAGACTAGATGACCTACAAGATCCCTTTCAAATCTGTTAATCTGTTAACTGCTATGAAAAGATAAAAAAATAAATAAATATGACACATTCATGACGGACATGAGTGATAGGCAGTATGATAACAAGTTTTGAGTAATTGAATTTATATGCTGACATATCTCTTTTATTGCATTTTATTGTTTATTATTGCAAACAGTTTGAATGAGGCATGAGACTTGGGCACAGAATTAAACTGGTGGATTTTTGGCTAGTCATTCTGTCTATTGTCAAATACAGAGGAACACAAAAGGGTGAAAAACACACTCTCATTATTTCAACCTATATTTTGAATGTATATGAGGGAGATGGGTTTGGGAAACATGTGGCTTTAAATTTGGAGGACGAAACAGCAAATATAGATCTTGATTAGTATTTAGTTCTAGTGATATGGACACTACGCTACAAAATGTGAGATTTTGGCCTAACCAAAGGAATGGAAGCCACCATGTCTGGGATCCAAAAATGAATTCAAAGGCTGGGTGGGCTTCAGGACCCCTTTTCATCCCCCAATGTTGGTGTGGAGGGGCAGGCCCAACTCCTTTGTTGGCTGCATTTGCGGAGGGGCTTGCCATGGGCTCAGGGCCAATTATTTCCCTTTTTTCCTCTTAATGACTTGGTTCTTTTTCCTGGCTTTTCTCTACAGTGCTTATTTGCCTTAACAACTTTTAGTTCAGTTGCTTTGGCCTAGTATCACATGTTCCTCGCATAACCAACAGTTGCTTTGCCTTCAGAGTTATGGTGCTTCTCCTAAAGTACTTATAACCCAATTCCACTGGTTTAGTTCAGTGGCTTCGGCCTAGTCCCACATGTTCCTCGCTTAAGCAACAGTTGCTTTATGATGCTCCCCCAAAGTAATGTCCCAGTTCTAGGGTGTGAAATATGAAGTATTGCCTTTAACATAAAATAAAATCTTATTAGTATTTTTTTCTTTATATGTTTTGTTTTGTTTTGGTTTCTTTTATTTTCTTTTTTCTTTTTATGTTTTGTAAATGTGTAGATGTATATATATTTTTTTAAATCAATAAAAATTTATTATTAAAAAAACCATGAAATAAAATCTAAATATAAAGAGAGTTAATGAACTTCTTGAAAAATTAGTATTGTTCTTATAGTAAACAATATGGTTCAGAAGTTTCCAGAAAAGAGAAGTGAGGGCGGGTGTGGGGGTGCTTTCTGAGCAATAGCTGGGGAGATTTTGCCCTGCAACTAGGGTATCTTTGTTAATAAGCATTCCAGATAGGCTGTAAGCTTATTAGTATCCAACCAATGGAAAACCCAAACAGTGGTGAGGGTGGAGGATGGGCCAGGGGAAGGGGTATAAAATCTGATTGCATGCTTTGTTCTGAGTCCAATTCATGGGCACACGTATTGGCAAATATATAGTAAACCTTTGCTAATTTTTGGTACTGGATTGCCTTCATTATTGCTTACGCTTCCAGATGCTACTGGCCGTTGAAACAGCTGTAAGAACTGCTGAAAGTGGATGGACTCATTGCACCAGACTTAAGGAACTGGTACATCTGAGTTACTCGGTGGGATGTCCAGTTGTGTCCTATGTGGTTTATGTGGTACTAGGAATAGGGAACAGAGATGACCATAAGCTCTTACTAGCTCCAACTTTCCGCAAATCTGACACAAATTTATTCTGGGTATTCATAAAACTACCAAGCCTCACGTAATCAAATTCAATGTATGCCACTTAATAAATTGTGTGGATTTCAGCAACCAAATGCAATATGCAAATGAGGAGAAATATTTCTGTGTAAATACAGATTCTTCCTGTTGGGGGGATATATAGTAGACAACAGAGACTTTTTATCCTAACTCAGGAATTGCATCAGAGTGGGGGAGGGGGGAGAAAGTATGAAATATAATTAGCATAACCATAAAATGTATGAAGCAAATAAATAATAACTGTATAGTATGGGGATCAATATGCCAGGAAGAGATACTTTATGATGTTGTTTTAGGATTAGGATGGTTAAAGCAAAAGGAATTAGCAAAAACATAGAAGTAAAATGCCTCAGGTTAAACCTTTTGCTCCACCCAATGGTACCAAATTAGTCATTATAGTGGAAATAGACAATTTGAGACAAATTTTTGAAATTGAGACTAGATATAGAAGTACAAATGCCTGGGTAAAAATGGGTAAAGTATTCGAAAATGATGAGTAGCCCACAGGTAGCATGAGATGCATATTGGCTCTTTTTCAACATAGAACAGGTTCAGGAAATGAAAGTTATAAATCCCTTTCTCTCCTTTGTCCACCAGTAAAACATCTAGATATTAAGAAACCACCTACATTCTTTGAAGCCTTTGGTAACACACTGCATACCTCAAAAGGTAAGGTGTGGGTTCTGTCCAAATGGTAAGAGAACTGGAAGCATATGTAGAAACAGTAGATGTAGCCACAGAAACCCCAAAAGAAATTATGGTAATCCAGAATGGCCATTCCTAGAACTGTTTTATGGTGGTATTGTGGGGGTTAAATACCAGTATTAAGACATGTTCTTCCCCCAAATTGAATAGAAACATAGAAACATAGAAGTCTGACGGCAGAAAAAGACCTCATGGTCCATCTAGTCTGCCCTTATACTATTTTCTGTATTTTATCTTAGGATGGATATATGTTTATCCCAGGCATGTTTAAATTCAGTTACTGTGGATTTATCTACCACGTCTGCTGGAAGTTTGTTCCAAGGATCTACTACTCTTTCAGTAAAATAATATTTTCTCATGTTGCTTTTGATCTTTCCCCCAACTAACTTCAGATTGTGTCCCCTTGTTCTTGTGTTCACTTTCCTATTAAAAACACTTCCCTCCTGAACCTTATTTAACCCTTTAATATATTTAAATGTTTCGATCATGTCCCCCCTTTTCCTTCTGTCCTCCAGACTATACAGATTGAGTTCATTAAGTCTTTCCTGATACGTTTTATGCTTAAGACCTTCCACCATTCTTGTAGCCCGTCTTTGGACCCGTTCAATTTTGTCAATATCTTTTTGTAGGTGAGGTCTCCAGAACTGAACACAGTATTCCAAATGTGGTCTCACCAGCATTCTATATAGTGGGATCATAATCTCCCTCTTCCTGCTTGTTATACCTCTAGCTATGCAGCCAAGCATCCTACTTGCTTTCCCTACCGCCTGACTGCACTGTTCACCCATTTTGAGACTGTCAGAAATCACTACCCCTAAATCCTTTTCTTTTGAAGTATTTGCCAACACAGAACTGCCAATACAATAGGTACTTGTGCAATTGTCCAACTGGCTGTGCGGGAACCATTCACAACAAATTTCTCATTTAAACCATGAACATAACAGTTATGACACTTATTAGGGTATAGAAGGCAATAAAAAGTAGAAAAGTGGGAAATTAGAAATTAGGAGATATGAAGTATTGCCTCTAAAATAAAGTTTAATTATAAAAGAGAGTTAAGGAACGTTGAAAAATTAATATTTCTATTACAGTTAACAATATGGTTTAGGAAAGTCAAGAAGGGGGTGTTTTCTGAACAGTAATTAGAGACAGGTGTTAGTTTCTTGTGCTTGTTAGGTTCTTGTTAGTATCCAGCCAATGGGAAACCAAAACAGTGTTGCAGGTGGGGGTGGTATAAATAATACATGTTGCATGCTCTGGATCCAGCCATTTGCACCTGTATTTGCAAATAAGTACTGGATTGCCTTCATTGCCTTATTGGTTACCTATTTCTAACACAGAGTTCTGAAGCCGTTCCTCGCCCCCGTCACATGACTCTGGCAAATTGCAGTGGTACTTGGGCCAGGCTCTGCAAAAAATGTCCAAAACAATCCATTGACTTGGTTAACAGCACAGTGTTTGTTTAATGATCACAGGATTTGCTTTAAAAATAAAATGTTTAGTTAAAACTGATCACCAGAAAAAAAGTTGTTGAAATGAATGAGACTCAGACAAGAAGTACAAGATGGTTCCGTTTATTCAGCTCTCTCGCAAGTGACTTCAGCAAGGAACGCATCTGAGCTGTCAGTGTCAAAACAGCCCTTTTTATACCTTTAAGGCTCGCGCCTAAAAGAAACGGCCGTGCGTTTTAGCCAATCAGACGCGGCCAAGGTTATTCATAGTCAGAGACAGTTTTTTACAAGATCTTTCTTTTACAGAGTTTTACATTGGTTATACAGACTTAACACCCCTCCCTCATTAGTTGAGTCAAACTGTCAATCAGTGAGCCAAGTGACGTAGTCCTCCAATCGATTGGGCCGGCGTGACGTGCGCTCAGACCTGCGCAGATCATTACCGGCTGGTATGTCTATGGTGGAGGTTGGCTCACAGTTGTCTCCTGTCCGCGGCTGGGCCCAAGTTGGGGCTCTGGCCTGCGGAGATGAGTATGCTGGTGGCGCACCATGCCCTGAAGAGGAGGAAGGCTCGGCGTCGCTGGAGGATGCATCTGGCCGCGGTAAGTCCTTTTGTAATTCCAAAAGTTCGAGTTGCGAATTAATGTCTGCTTGGGGGGAAGAATTTCCGTTAGCGGCCGGCTCTTCATTTGGTGTTATGCGCCCTCTTAAATGATCGATGTGCCGCCTCCATGTGCGGCCATCCTCCAATTGTACCACATAAGATTTTGGGGCTGTTTGTTGCATTATTTTTCCTTTCAGCCAACTCAACCCCCCGTCAAAATTCTAGCAAAAACAAGTTGCCCTAGGTACATATTTCTTTCAGGTGCTATACATGTTTCATCATTTACATTTTGAGTACAATAACGAGGGTGCAACCTGTCCAGGGGGGACCTTATTTTTCGACCCATTAAAATCTCTGCTGGGCTTTTGTTTGTGATGGAATTTGGGGTGATATGCTGCATTAGTAGGAATTGATCTAATTTGTGTTGTATTTCCCCTGGGCCTGCCCTGCGCAAGGCTTCTTTGGCCACACGTACGTAACGTTCTGCAAGGCCATTAACCCATGGCGAGTAAGGGGATGTGAGTGCGTGTCTGACCCCTAAGTTGCTTAAAAAACACTCAAATTGTCTGGCAGTCAATTGTGGCCCGTTATCTGAAACTAGGATGTCTGGGCACCCATGTGTGGCAAACAAATGATATAATGCCTTAATAGTGGCACAAGTAGTAATGTTTTGCATAGCAATGATTTCCACCCATCTGGAGAAAGCGTCTACCACAATTAAAAAGTTTTGAGTTCCAATAGGCCCTGCGAAGTCAATGTGAATGCGGGACCATGGCCCAGTGGGTCTTTCCCATTCCAGAGGTGTTGTTTTCGGGGGATTGGGTCGTGACTCCTGGCAAGGGTCACAGTTTGCTACCCATTGCTCAATGTCCCTATCTAAACCTGGCCACCACAAGTAACCTCTGGCTAAACCCTTCATTCTAACAATGCCTGGGTGGCCTGCATGCAACATACTTAGTACCTTCTGTTTTAAGGTATTGGGGATGACCACCCTGTCACCCCATAACACGCATCCCTTCAAGTAGGATAATTCCAACCTCTTTGATTTAAATTCTGACAGTCCAGTTTCCTCAGAGTCTCCCAACCATCCTTTTTGAATACAATTGATTACTTTTAACAACAGTGAATCCTTCTTAGTGTGCTCAGCCACCTCTTTGGCAGTGGTCAGGCAGTTTTCCTCAAGGTCAATTAGTAAAACATCCTCTGTGGGGGTTGGATCTGAGACTAACTCGGGCATGGGGCATCTGCTTAGGCCATCAGCATGGTTTATTGATTTCCCCCCCTTATGTGTTAGTTGATATTGATATCCTGACAGGAATAGAGCCCATCTTATTAATCTAGGGGACATGAAGGGAGGAGTTGGTTTATTGGCAGCTAGAAGACCAAGCAGGGGTTTGTGATCTGTTATTAGTTCAAAACTCCTCCCACACAGATAGTAATGGAATTTCTTAACGCTAGAGACTAGGGCCAATGCCTCTTTGTCTAATTGGCTGTAATTTCTCTCTGCCATGGACAATGTTTTAGAAAAGAAAGCGATGGGGGCCTCTGTATTGTTTGGCATTATGTGAGCTAATACCCCGCCAACCCCATACGCCGAAGCATCGCACGTGAGCCTTATGGGCAAAGTTGAGCTATATTGAACCACTACGCTTTTAGAGGTCAATAACTGTTTTATTTTATGAAAAGCTTCGCGCTCCATTGTGCCCCAGGTCCAGGGAACTCCCTTCTGCAGCAGTCGGTGTAGCGGTTCTGCTGCCGTTGCCTTCTGTTTCAGAAAGACAGAATAAAAATTAAGAAGGCCCAGAAATGCTTGGAGTTCTGTCTTATTATTTGGCTTGGGTGCTTTGGTTATGGCCTCTAATTTATCTGCTGTGGGGTGTATTCCCTCACTGTCTATTCTATAGCCCAGAAATTCTATGCTATTGGCTCCCCACACACATTTGTCTGGTTTTACTTTTAACCCCTTAGCTTGAAGTCTAGCCAACACTTCTCTGATGCGCATGTTTAGTTCTGCTTGGTTTTTTCCTGATATAAATATATCGTCAAAATATGGGGAGGTCCCTTTTATACCTGCTAATAATCGTTCCATGAAACTTTGGAAAATGCCTGGGGCGGTACTGACCCCAAATTGCAGGCGGGTGCACCTGAAAGCACCCCTGTGGGTCACTATTGTCTGGGCCAGGGATGTGGCCTCATCGACCGGAAGCTGTTGGTACGCTTGTGCCAGGTCGATTTTTGAAAAGACTTTCCCTTCCCCCAGGGAATGTAGCAACTGTTGGACTACTGGAATCGGGTATGGATGGTGTTGAAGGGCTTTATTGATAGTGGCTTTGTAGTCTGCACAGACCCTTAAGGAGCCATCAGGTTTAACTGGGGTGACTATGGGGGTTTCCCATGGCCCTTGTTCTACAGGGACTAAAATGCCCTGGGCTATCAGTTTGTCCAATTGGATGTCTAGTTTAGGTAATAGCGGTAGGGGTACCCTGCGAGGCTTAAGTCTGACTGGGGGTACCTTGGGATCTAGAGAGAAGGAGATAGGGGCCCCGTTATAGGTGCCCAAAGTAGGGCTGAAAACCTCAGGAAATTCTTGGATAAAGTTAGGGATATTAGGTTCAGCATTTACATGGCAAAGACCCAGTATTTCAATTCCCAAAGGAGACATCCATGTTAACCCCAGGAGGGAGTGTTTGGCTCCCTCAACCACGATCAGAGGAAGAGAATATTCACAATTTTTAAATTTTACAGGCACATCTACTTTCCCCAAAACAGGTATGACATTACCTTGAAAATCCCTTATTATTAAAGTTGAGTTAACAAAGTCAGTTTTAAGAAAATTTGGCATGTACATTTTGAATTTGTCCCAAGGCATAATAGAATGCTTAGAGCCTGTGTCTAATTCTAGGTTACAGGGTTTGTTATTTAAAAGTAGCGAGATGATAATCTTGTTCCCGCCTTTAGTAGTTGCGCAATTTACGTAAGTTTGTGCTTTACCTCGTGCGTAGTCACGGTTAGCGGTGGAGTCGTTTCTGCGATTGAAGCCTCTGGAAAATTTGTTGTCTCGCGGTTGTTGTGCCTGGTTGTTGAAACGTTGTTGGCGGGGTGTAGAGAAGGACTCCTCTGGAAGGGGCGCTCTGCAAGCCTCGGCGATGTGCCCGCGTCGATTGCAGCGGCGGCAAATGGCGTCCCTGAAGGGGCAGCGCTGTCGTGGGTGATTCCCTCGGCATCCGGGGCATGGGTTGGAGGGACGTTGGTATCTGGGTTGTCTGGCTTGCTCGGACGGCAGCAGGAGACAGGTGTCGTCGTCCGTGGCAGCTGGGCTGAGGTCATCTGTGGTTTCGGCGCGGGAAACAGCAACGGAGATTTTGGAGACGGTCTCCTTCTTTTCGTGTTCCTTTAGTTCTTTGGCAGCCGCGTCAGCTACTTCGGCTGTTTGAGCCAGCTTGATAACTGACTGAAGCGTTGGGTCGTCCTCTGTCAGGATTTTGTTTCTGACCGTCGCATTCTTCATCCCAAAAATTAGAGCGTCTGTGAGGCGAGCTTCTGGGCTGTCAAATTTGCACTTTGACAGTACCGTGCGAAGTCTCGTGGCGAATTGATTGATTGTCTCAGACTCACGCTGGGTCATCCTGGAAAATTGATGTCTGTAGACTACGGCCGGCTTCGTTGGTTTGAAGTGGTTTGCAAGTCTTGCTTGGAGGTCGTCCCACGGAACGGATTTAGCTGGAAGCGGGTCGGTGAGCGTTTGGACGAGGTCAAAAATCTCATTCCCGCAATAGTTCAAGAAGATTGCCCGCTTCCTGTCGTCTTCAGCTTCTCCCATTCCAGCCGCTTCTAGGAAGATTTCAAATTTCGCCATGTAGGCGTCCCAGGACGACTTCTCGGGGTCGAAGTAGTCGGGAGCCCGGCCGATCTGGAGGTGATTCATGCTTGACTCGTGGATTCTTCGTTCTCTCGTCGCCAGTGAAATGAATGAGACTCAGACAAGAAGTACAAGATGGTTCCGTTTATTCAGCTCTCTCGCAAGTGACTTCAGCAAGGAACGCATCTGAGCTGTCAGTGTCAAAACAGCCCTTTTTATACCTTTAAGGCTCGCGCCTAAAAGAAACGGCCGTGCGTTTTAGCCAATCAGACGCGGCCAAGGTTATTCATAGTCAGAGACAGTTTTTTACAAGATCTTTCTTTTACAGAGTTTTACATTGGTTATACAGACTTAACAGTTGTAAAATCAGGGTGGTCACATAAATGCCTTGATTTACATCCATCATAACTTATGATGGAAATTCCGACGTCCATTAAAGTCATAATTTGAGCACTGTGTATATTGGATAGCAGCAGAGTCAGTGAAGGGCTACCAAAATTTTTACTACCACACTGTGGGCATGGATTATGCAGGATGCCCTGCATTTCCTTTCAACATCTTTTAGTGCAAATTGGGTGCTCTGGGGTGGAGCTCCAGTTTCGCTACCCAACTGTGTTGCCGTCTGTCCGGGCAGTAGCCCATCCCTGAGCAGAGTGATAGGAGGATGTTAGATAATCCCTTCATTGGCGGATGGCAGGGGGATTATTTCATACTTCATGGGACAAGGCAATGATAAACCACTCCTGTATTCCACTCAAAAACACAGAGGTACACAAAAGGGTGAGATTACAGTGTCAAAGTAATTATACTGACAGTGAGATACTG
Source organism: Erythrolamprus reginae (assembly GCF_031021105.1). Taxonomy (NCBI): domain Eukaryota; kingdom Metazoa; phylum Chordata; class Lepidosauria; order Squamata; family Dipsadidae; genus Erythrolamprus; species Erythrolamprus reginae. The sequence continues at coordinate 63,039,576 of NC_091953.1, forward strand.
TCATTAGTTCAACCTAATGTAAGATGGCTCAAGCTCACCCAGCTAACTCCATTCGCAAAGCAGAATTGGAAACTATAGTCTTTGGTTTCCTTGTGGATGGTGTTAACCAGTACACTAAACTGGCTGTCCATTAGTTAATTGGGTGCTACCATGCGGAGTTTTGATTTGTGCTGACAGAATTATGGGCGATGCTTGATATCCTGACTTTAATTACTAAAGTCATTACGGTACTTTTAATCATTACTTGTTACTTGTCCAACAATTCCTGTTAAGTCTGTGATCTTATCCTGCTTATTCATTTTCTTCTACCACTTCGATTGAGTCACACAAGGAAAGAGTAGTCATTCTTTTTTTTTTTTTGGTCCCAGAGTGATTGATTACTAATACCACGGACTCTAAAAAGGATTAATTATCTGTAGAATATGAAGGTATTTATTTTCCTTACAAGCCATTGAGATATAAAGGAGAATTTGGAACTGGACTGAAGGCCTTGAAAATCATATTGTGTTGATAGAGCATCTATAACCCTTATAGAGCAAGACAGCACAAACTGTCTCTATTACAGGGTTGTGTTTTCTCGGAGAATAATGAATGTATGTATGAATGTAATTAATTTCAAGTAGGAAAGAAAGAGGCTTCAATGAGAAGTAGAAATTGATAAGCTTAAGTCACAAAACAACTTTTTCAAAATTATTTTTATATTTATGTTTTATAAAAATGTTGAAAAAGTTCAGAATTTTATTTCTGCTGCTTCTTTCAATGGCAACTACAGAAACTACTAATATTGCCTAGTTCTTATACTATCTAAAATGTATTATATAATATATCCTAGTTCTAACATTACTATCTACTATCTCCTAGTTCTAATACTACCATACCTAATATCTATGATCTACTGTAATATATCTGATTTCTAATACTATTATCTAATATCTAATACTGTTTAGTTCTAATACTATCTCATATCTACAGTACTAATATCGCCTAATAGTTGTTTACTATCTAACATCGCTTACTTCTAATACTATCTAAAATCTTAAATGTAATATATCCTATTTCTAATACTAATATCTAATGTAATGTCTAATGTAATATCTAATGTAATATATCCTAGTTCCAATACGATCTGATATCTTTTAATTCTATGAGCTTGAGTGGAATCACACAATGCATAAAATCACTTGGCACTTAAAATGCAGTTTGGGCTCTACAGTTTTGGAAAAAGAAGCTTTTTTCCTCCAGCCAGTATGCGACTGTTTTCTTCATGGGGAGTTGAACATGTGTCTTTTTGTCTTTCCTTTAGAAATATGACATGTGAGGACTTGTAATTGGTGATGGAATCTCCTATTAAGCCGTCTATATCATCCTGTTGCCTATTCCTTGGTCTTCTGCATGTTATCTTTGGGTTCACTATGGGACCTGTTGAGGGATAACTCTGATGTAAATTTTTTCACAGGTTTCTCACATATAGTCTCACATATTCCTCACTTCACAGTTGCTTAGCATTCAAAGTTATGATGCTCCTCCCAAAGCATTTACGTTTTGAGTATGACTCAATTCCAGAGTTCTGATCGTGTCCCGTCCTCCGCTTTACAAATGAGACATTCATTTAATAAATAGCACAAAAAAGTTGTAAAATCAGATTGGTCATATGGGTGCCTTGATTTATTACCATCATAACCTATGGTCAAAATTCTGAGCTTCATTACAGTCATAATTTGTGGACTGTGTATATTTGATAGGAGCAACATGAGAGGAAGATGTTAGATAATCCCTTCATTGGCAAATGCAGGGAGATTATTTCATGCTTCATGGGACAAGGCAGTGATAAATTACTTCTGTTCAAAAATGCAGAATTGTATGAAGGGATTAGAAATAACTCTCCTTATTAATTCAGCATATATGTTGAATGTATATGAGGGAGGTGGGATTGGGAAAAAATGTCTGTGGCTTTAAATTTGAAGCAAGAAACAGCAATAATGTGATCTTTAGTGAGAGGGAATAAAGCAATTTCAGTGCCACAGCCAGGCTTATATCCCAAATTAAAAAGCTCCAGAAGTCATCAAAATTTGTCAGTCTATACTTGGATTTGATTGAATATGATCTATATAGCACACACATACACTAAAATCTTAAGAAAGGGATTTTGAATTTAGTGAGCTTTCTTAGTAAATATCTCCTTATTCTCCCCTTATCTCTCACTTCTAGAGAGAATGACGAGAGTGAATCTGTTTAATCAGGACCCATGAATAATAGATAACGAGATAAATAAAGAGTTCATATAATGCAGTATTTCAAGGAGAAAATACAGCAAGAATTTGAAATATTTTTGATGTGTCAAAGAATTATCATATCTTTATTTAAAAATAAAGTATGAAACACTATGTGCTACCTTTTGGGGAAGAACATGAATCGGTTTTCTCTGGCTAACTTTGACGCATCCGGTGGGAATAAATATTTTGCCCTGGAAGCGGAGTAAAGACGCTGAGACATATTGTGGATTAAATAAGGGTCATTTTATTAAATTAACATAAATTTAAATAACGTAACTTTAAATATGTAATGTTCTGTCTGGGTGCCCCCAGACTTCAACACCCACTGGAAAAAGCAGCCAGACACGCTGGTAAAAGCAAAAGCACTTTATAGTTTGAAAAATAAACACAGAGAAAAACCTGTTCTTCCCAACAGGCAGGCTATGAGACTTCACAGCAGAGTCCTGGTGGCCAGACAATACAGCAGACTTCTTGCTGGCACACCCACCACTGTAGAGAATAAGACCCACACATTTCCCCCCCAATGTTTCAGTATTCAAAGTCACAAACCAGAATTCCAAGACGCCAAAGATCACAGCCAGGTCCCAGGACTCCCAAAGATAATACTCCACAAGCCAGGAAGGGTGGGTCTGCCTTTTCAGCCTTTCCAGAGAGCACCACACCCAAACCCAGCTGTTGCCTCTTTAGTGCTGAAAGTACCTGGCTAATTGTCCCCTTCGTTGTGTTGCTCTTCTCTGCCGGAGATCGATTATTGCTTGTGCATTTTCATCTAAGGAATCCAGGCTGCTTGCTGGGGAGAGCTCCCTCTCGGGGGACTCTGGCTGTCCTCCCTCTCCCTCAGCCTGAGATTCCTCCTCCCCGTCTGCCTGAACCTCCTGTTCCTCATCCTCCCCCTCTGAGCAGGAAGCCGGCAGAGGATCAGCCGTTCCCTGAGGGGCCTCAGACGGAATCACAACACCATCCCCCCGCGGAAGGCCCCTCCCCATCTGCCAGCGGAGAGGACGTGGTTTCTGAGGGAACTGGGCGTGAAAATCCCGAATAAGGTCGGGAGCGTCCAACAACGCCGCTTCCACCCAGGAGCAATCATCAGGGTCCCCCTCCACCCATTGCACCTTGTACTGGAAGCAACCGTCCACCCAACGGGAATCCAAAATGTCATGTACCATAGCTTCAGGGAGGTGGTCACGAACACACGGGGCAGGAAACACGGGAACGTTAGGATGGAGCGGACAATCGGGAGGGACAGGGACTAACAGTGAACGGTGAAACACAGGGTGAACCCGCAAGTTGGCCGGCAGGGTGAGCCGGTAGGCCACCGGATTGATCACCCGTTCAACGGGAAAAGGACCCAGGAACCAGGGATCTAATTTGTGTCTGGGTAATTCGGAAGCTACGTATTTCGTGGACAGCCACACCTGATCCCCCACCACCAAGGGGGGCACATCCCGTCTGGAGCGGTCAGCCACCCTCTTATAGTCCTCCTTGGCTTTATTCAGGTACCTCTTCACCATCTCGTGGACTGCCTGCAGCTCCGAGAGAAAGTCCTCGGCAGCAGGCACCGGGGAATCTAGGAGGGTCAAGGGAAAGAAGCGAGGATGGAAGCCATAATTGGCGAAAAAGGGCGTGAGCCGGGTCGATGAGTGGCGTGAGTTGTTGAAAGCAAACTCCGCTACAGGGAGGAACCTGGACCAATCAGTCTGGCGATCCGCCACTACACACCTCAGGTATTGCTCCAGTATCCCTATGACCTTTTCTGTGCCTCCATCGGTCTGGGGGTGCTGCATTGATGCGAGGCACACGGACACATTCAGGGCCGACATCAATTCCCGCCAAAACCGGGCTGTGAATTGTGTTCCCCTGTCAGAGACCACCCGATCCGGAAGCCCATGTAACCTAAACACGTGGCTGATAAACATTTGGGCCATGAGTTGGGCAGTGGGCACCCTAGTGCAAGGTACAAAATGGACCATCTTGGTGAGCATGTCCATCACCACCATGACTACCGTGAAGCGAGCAGAGGAAGGCAAATGAGTTACAAAGTCAATGGACACGGCACCCCAGGGTCTCTCAGGCGTGGGCAAAGGTTGCAGTAATCCTGGTGGGGCTCCAGTCACCCCCTTGGCTGTACGACACCGGACACAGGTGGCCACATAGGAACGCACATCATCTTGGATGCATGGCCACCAGAATGTCCGAGAGACCAGCTCCAATGTTTTGAACAGGCCAAAATGCCCCGCCACTGGACAGTCATGACACTGGGTCATAATCAACCCTCTCACTGGGCCAGCGGGAACATACAGCTGCCCCCGGTACCGAAGCAGACCGTCTTGAAATGTCCAGGGGGAATTGGATGTTAACTCCCGCACCCTCTGCGCTACAAACCCATCCTCCCGCTGCGCCTTCCGTAAACGGCGACGCAAGTCCACTGGGTCCTGAGTCGCAGCCAAAGCTGCAGGGGGTAGAACCGTCTGCAGAGGAGCTGGCTCCTTCGGGTGCGTGTACTCCGGCTTGCGTGACAAGGCGTCTGCTCGAGGGTTCTGGGCGCTGGGAGTGTACCTGATGCGGAAATTGAACCGCGCGAAAAAGAAGGACCAGCGGATCTGTCTCTGGTTCAATTTCCGAGCCATCTGCAGATACTCGAGGTTCCGGTGGTCCGTCCGTTCCTCGATTTGGTGACGGGCCCCCTCCAGGTAATGCTGCCAATGCTCAAAGGCGGCCTTCACCGCTAAGAGTTCCTTCTCCCAAATAGTATAATTCCTTTCCGAGGGAGACAATTTGCGGGAGAAGTAGGCACACGGAAACAGCATGTCACCGGGACGATGGGCTTGGAGGAGCACTGCGCCAACCGCTACATCTGAGGCGTCGGTTTCCAACACAAACGGCCGAGCGGGATCAGGATGGCGCAGAAGCGGTTCCACCATGAACGCCGCTTTCAGGGCATCAAAAGCCCGCTGTTCCGCCTCCCCCCAACCAAACGGGACTTGTTTTTGTAACAACCGAGTCAAGGGCGTGGTTAACGTGGCATACCCCGGAACAAAAGCCCGATAGTAGTTCGCAAACCCCAAAAGACATTGTACGTCTTTCACCCGTCGTGGAGGTTGCCAAGACTGAAGTGCGGCCACTTTGCCCGGGTCCATGGAAATGCCACCTGGAGACAAAATGTGCCCAAGGAATTCTACGGTAGTCTGGAAGAATTGGCACTTCTCCAGCTTGGCATACAAATGCTGCTCCCGCAACCGGAGCAGGACCCGGCGCAAATGGTCCAAATGCAAGGCATGGTTCGGGGAATACACTAAAATGTCATCAAGGTAAATCACCACGAAATGGTCCAACATGTCCCGGAACACGTCATTCATCAGATGTTGAAACACGGCCGGGGCGTTGGTGAGGCCAAATGGCATCACGGTGTATTCAAAGTGGCCGTAACGCGTGCCAAATGCTGTCTTCCACTCATCCCCGGCCCGCATCCGGACCAAATTGTACGCACTGCACAAATCGATTTTGGTGAACACCGTTGCCATCCGCAACCGGTCCATGAGTTCAGGGATCAAGGGCAAGGGGTACCTATGGCGTTAAGGCGCCGATAGTCACAGCAGAGGCGAAGATCGCCCATTTTCTTTTTCACGAACAAAACAGGGGCAAACAAAGGGGACTTGGATGGCCGAATAAATCCCTTGGACAAATTCTTCTCAACAAACTCCTTGAGAGCCACAAGCTCCGGCTCTGACATGGAGTACAAACGACCAGCTGGGAGCTTGGCGTCAGGGAGCAGGTCTATGGCACAGTCGTACGTCTGATGCGGTGGTAGCCGATCCGCCTCCTTCTCGTTAAACACATTGGCGAACTCCTCGAGGCAACGGGGTAACTGGATCACGGGAACTACTGGGCCGTGGGCTGCGCACACATGTCGGTGGTGGTCCACGCACTGCAAACTGGAGAATGTGACCAGGTTCTGGGACCACACCACATGCGGGTCATGCGCGCGCAGCCACGACAACCCCAGCACGAGGGGAAAATGAAGCCCCTTGGTAACATAAAACTGCAGGGCCTCCTCATGAGTTCCGATGCACATCCGCACCGGCAGGGTCTGGAAACGGATGGGACCAGCCAGCAATACCCGCCCATCGATGGTCTCCACAGTTAACGGCGGGATGACAGGACAAAGGGGCAAGGAATGGTGTTGGGCAAAGGCTTCATCCAAGAAATTCGTCGTCGCCCCCGAATCCACGAGGGCCAACGCTGGATAAGTCCGAGTCCATTGCGCAATATGCAGAGTTACCGCAACCGTCAGGTGTCAAAACGGTCCGGAGTCGGTAGCCGTGGAGTCAGGAGAAAGTGGGATCCCCGCCCGACCTAGTGTTGCCACCAAGCCGGGCCTCCCTCGTTTCCCGATCGTTCCGGCGACGGAGTACGTCCAGACGAAGGCCCCGCCATCAGAGAGTTCATGACAGGGACGGGGACACAAGGGGTTGTCTCCTGGAACTGCACGGGGGACGCCATGGGAAGCACGGGAGAGCTGGAGGGTACGGGAATGACGGCAGCCACCGTGCTCCGCCTCTTGTGGGGACAAACGACAGCAAAATGTCCCGGGGCCCCGCAATAAAAACACAACCCTGCCGCCCGCCGACGCCCTCATTCCTCCGGGGTCTGTCGGGGTCGTGCGTAACTCACGTCCATCGGCTCCCCGGCGGCAACATGATCCATCAGGCGTGGAGGCAGCGCTGGTGAAAAACGTCGGGGTGCAGGGACCGGAGCTGGGGTGCCTACGGTCGACAATACCCGCCGTGGAACAGGTGTCGGCGGGACGCCTGACGCACGGGGGTTGGACCGTCCCGCTCGATGGACTTCCCTGGCAAACAGCCTGGCCTCTATGGCCAAGCAATGCTGCTCCAAAGCGTCCAAAGTGCCGGGCAGCACCTCATGCACTAGTTCATCTAACATAGTGTCCGATAGTCCGTCCTGAAAGGCCTCGATCAGGGCAGCCTCATTCCACTGGACTTGCCCGGCCAGAGACCGAAAGTCAGCCATGTAGTCCGCCAGGGGACACGAACCCTGGCGCAGTTGCTTCAGTGCCCGCGTGGCCGTCTGCTCCTGCACCGGGTCCGCAAATTGGTGCCGCAGCAGGTCACAGAAAGCAGCATAGTTCTGAAGTAGCGGGTCATCCCGAGCCAGGTAAGGAGCCACCCACGACGCTGCAGGGCCAGCCAACAGGCTACACCTTGTGGTCATCCCCCGGGAAGTGCATCATCTGGGCGTTGATAAAGAGCTGCACCTGGCTCTGGAACGCAGAAAACAGCCGCCGGTCCCCCCAGAACTTTTCCGGCATCGCCATAAAACATTTCCTTCTGGGCAAAGGTGCTGGAGGAGGTACCACAGGGGCCGCCTGGGGTGGGGCCGGCTGGGACAAAACCTCCACCTGGCGTTGTAACATCAGGACCATCTGGGTCAACTGGGCAATGTCCCCTCGCAACTCTGCAAAGACAGCCTGCATGTCAGCTGCAGAAACGTCCATGGTGGCAGGCAAAAACAGGAAGCCAAAAAGCAAAAAATGCCCAACAAGGAACCAGCAGCAGAGAGCAAGAAAAATAAACAACCAAACCACCCCTCCAAAATGAGAACCAGGTGTCTGGTGGTTGGTGGAGTATTATACTGTTCTGTCTGGGTGCCCCCAGACTTCAACACCAACTGGAAAAAGCAGCCAGACACGCTGGTAAAAGCAAAAGCACTTTATAGTTTGAAAAATAAACACAGAGAAAAACCTGTTCTTCCCAACAGGCAGGCTATGAGACTTCACAGCAGAGTCCTGGTGGCCAGACAATACAGCAGACTTCTTGCTGGCACACCCACCACTGTAGAGAATAAGACCCACACCTTTTTCCCCCAAGGTTTCAGTATTCAAAGTCACAAACCAGAATTCCAAGACGCCAAAGATCACAGCCAGGTCCCAGGACTCCCAAAGATAATACTCCACAAGCCAGGAAGGGTGGGTCTGCCTTTTCAGCCTTTCCAGAGAGCACCACACCCAAACCCAGCTGTTGCCTCTTTAGTGCTGAAAGTACCTGGCTAATTGTCCCCTTCATTGTGTTGCTCTTCTCTGCCGGAGATCGATTATTGCTTGTGCATTTTCATCTAAGGAATCCAGGCTGCTTGCTGGGGAGAGCTCCCTCTCGGGGGACTCTGGCTGTCCTCCCTCTCCCTCAGCCTGAGATTCCTCCTCCCCGTCTGCCTGAACCTCCTGTTCCTCATCCTCCCGCTCTGAGCAGGAAGCCGGCAGAGGATCAGCCGTTCCCTGAGGGGCCTCAGACGGAATCACAACATGTAAATTTAAATATTTAAATTCAACATAACTAAGGACCTGCAGAGGCCAAAACTAACGGGGCGGAAATTCTTACCAGAAACTTCCTTGGCAACATTGGGCAAAAACTCCTTGCTGAACCAGGTGAAGGCAGCCACCTTCACCTGGATCCAAGCCACACCCCTTCATCGTGTGGGAGGAGTTCACCCTCCAATCCTGGTGGGAAATTGGATCCGGTGATTCCCATGGATATCCTCTCTCCAATACCCAACGTTGTTCCAATCTCTAGTTCCTGGAGAGAGGCGGTCTATCACCATTTAAAGGATGCTCAAAGGAGCATGCGCAGTCACTTCTAATTGCCCATTTCCGCCCCTAACCTGCCATGGAGGGGGGTCAGATATCAATCTTGGCCCACCGACCCCCACCCAGCCTCCTAAACCAATTCCTGGAGGCAGTTCTGCAGGTCCAACAGGAGAATGGCGTTCCCCTCATCTGAGAGGTGAACGCCGTCGGCCCGGTAGAGCCGGGGCTTTCCAAATTTAATCAGGGGATGTTTCACTATGTATCCCCCCAGCTCCCTAACAAACTTCCCAAAGGTTTGGTTGACCCTCATCCTGGCCATGTTAACAGCTTTGGGGATACAGAGTTCGGCCAGCCAGTCTGGGGAGAAACAGACCACATGACACGTGTGTCTGAAAAACACAGCAGCGATGGCCCGGGGGTCATCGCGGGCTTGGGTGCTCACCGCCAAGCCACTCAAAAAACACCAAGCTCATTGCCTCTGAGGTGGATCACAACAACTCGGGGGCACTCTCCGAACGGCACCGGCCAAAAAACCAGGGGGCGAAGCCCTTCCCAACGCAGCACCTGCGGCCCAACCAACGACATCTGTCCTCAGGCCCAGGGACAGCTGCGATCCAACGGGAGACTTCGCAGCAAACCTTCCGGCCCAAAACGAAACTGTGGTCACAGAGCCAAACACGGGTCAGGAACCAGAAACGGCTGAAAAAACAAGCAACAATTAAAAACCAATTGATAACGGGGACCCTATTGAGGGGGCCTAGATACAAAAGAATGCTGCGGACCTCCAGCGGCCAATGGCCATGATGTGGTGGTCCGCCAACCAGCTGCTGCAGCTGCAGAGGCGGCGCTTATACGGGATGGACGTGTGCCGAACCTAGGGATCTGAATGTATCTGCTGGTAGACCCTGGATGTGCCGTCCATGTTTCCCTGGCCTTCACCGCGACTGCGCAGAAGGCAACAACGCTGCCACCGGGCACATCGGCTTGTTTGTCGTTGGCGCTAATGCAATCTCGGTTCTGCAACCATCTGGTCCCTTTGGACTGGCGCAGGCGGATGGAGACCTATCTCCTGGTAATGCGCGCGAACTAACATCCCTATTAGAGGTGGCCGGAACCTCACCTATCCTGAATGTTCCATTGCTACTACAGGGGAAAGAATTCTCGGATGTAAGATCCCTGTAAATACCAGCCGCTGCCCAGGCAGCTGGCCATAAGGAGTGGCACCACCTATCTCCCAGTATCACTCCGAAGCCAAGGGGCCCATCGGAGTGCAAAAGCAAGTCTGCTTGGAAAAGCAAATCTTGCCGCTTAAAGGGGACCCTGTTAAAGTGGGCCAGTAATGCTGTCAAACTTGCAATTCTTCCCTGGTCCCTGCATTGAGCCTCACAGATGGTGTGGCGAGCTCAAGCTCTGCATGAAAGAGTACAGTCAGTGTAAAACGCCCTACCGGGTGCGATCACCCAACAAGCGAAATTAAGTAGCCTGTGAGCTCCTGGAGTTGCTTGAGGGTTACCTTCTCCAGGCAGGACACCTCCTCCAGCTCAAGCCATATCATCACTAATTACTCTATCGGCAGTCTGAAGACTGCTTGGAAGAGTTTAATTCTATGCCTTAGAAGGAAATCTGGAGGATGGCCCTTCCGTCTTTCTGGAGCTAGGGGAACCCCAAGGTAAAACTTAATGCTGCCGTTAAGGCTTGGAATATTCACATCATGCTTTCTTGGGTACTACTCCCGGGGGGGGATACCCTCAAGTTAGGTATGGGGGGAGGAAGGAAAGGGGCCTAGGCCTCTTCCTTCATCAACCTCTTAATTTAGCCCCAACTAGGTCCTTGTCCCCAGGTACGACCTAAGCCCATGAAAGAAAACCCCTGCTTGGTCCCTGGTAAGGAATCCTAAAACCCTCCAAATGCCCTGAAGGATCGCAGCCACGCACTTGGGCGGGCGATATCCCCGCAGGAGGCTGGCCAAGCAGTCAAGCTTGACCGGGTTGGGGCCCTTCAGTCGCAGGAACGGCTTGCTTATTCTTGTCCCCGTTGCTCCTGTTCCTATTGGGGTGTGTACATGTATGTGTGGCTTGGGAGCCCCCACATTTGCCACAAGCGTGCCGGAATTTGCAGGAGGAGCGTGCACAAGAGCCCTTGGCGCTAAACTCAAAACAAATTTGGGTGGGTTGAACACCCTGCTCCGCACCTGTGTGGGGGGCGGCCAGCTCCTCCTCCTCCATCAAATGACCGCTGTCGGTCCTTTGTCCACTTTTCTGAGCATGAAAACAGAGGTCGGGAACATTCCGGTCCCAAGGCAGGGGGTTATCAAAAGCCACCCTCATCCTGAACGACTCGTCGTACCTCTGCCAGGCATCTCCCTTAGTCTCAAAATGCGCCATAGTGATGAGGTCAATGTACTTGAGCAATGCCGTGGCCCTGCCTGGTTCCTTCTGAATAATTATGGTGGCATAAGTTAAGAAGGCATAAAGCCAGGACCTGAAGCATCGCGGCACCTTAACTTTCTTGGCCCGATCAGTTCGGGCCTCCTCGTCCCTTTCCTTTTTGGGGACCTCCCTATTAAAGAGGGTATACAGATTTTCTCCCTAATGGAGGGGTGCAAATGATATCCCAAGGGAGTAGAAGGGAGGCCACAGAGGATCACCCCCACCGCCGCCGCTAGGGGGTCAGTTGAGGTAGCTACGCTGGTGTGAGCCGCCCCTGCCGCAGTGAAAATGGCAGCAAGGGTGGCCTTTCCCTGTACGGTTAGAGACCCACCTGCCACTGCGGGAACTGCCTGGGTCCCCACACTACTTGTGCTCGCTAATGGTACAGCTTGCACTGAAGTTCCGGGCATCGGCTGAAGCCACTGAGCGGGGAAACCAATACCTCCACTCCCCCCTACTGTTGTCACCATGTTCCCCTGTGACGCCCCGGCCGGGACCAGAGACGGTTGGGCGGTGGTTCCCCAAACTTGTGGGCACACCGCAGGGGTGCTGGACCTCAAAGGAGGGCCTAGACCGGTTGGCCCCGCCGTGGGGGTTAGGGTGGCTAATCCCTGTAAACCCGGTGTGGGTGCGTTGGTAATTGACTCACCCCTGCCATCCAGTGGGGACCCAAGGGCCATGGCGGTCAAACCGGGATCCTGTGCTGCTGGGCCACTCTGGTCTGGAGCTGGGTCTTGGTATCCTTCGGGGTCCAGAGGGGCTCCCAGAGAAGCCGAGGGTCTTGATCCGCTGCGTGCTCCAAAGGCGGCTTCCCAGAGCAGGTCCATTCGATCTAGACGATCCAACAAAGCAGAAAATGACTGGGCAGATATGCCTGGGTCAGGGCCTACCGTGGCCCGGTGTTCAGGAGGGGCCTGTGGCTGGGGGGGTAGGAGCTGCCTTTCTGGCCTCCCTAACCCGCACCGAAGGAGCTCGTGCCCTGCTAGGGCGAGAACCCAGGGGTCTCTGGGTGGAAGCCCGCCTCATGGGGGCCATGCTGGAGCAGGTCCCTAAAAGAAGAAAAACCTCCAAAATTTGTACTTTAAAATGGAGCTAATAGGCCTGAAAAAGCAGGCCCAAATCACCCCAGCCTCCCGGATAGGGGGTCCCGAAGGCCCCAAAAGAAGGGGAAAATGAGCTGAATTCAGTGAAAAAGCTCACTAAATAAAAAACTCCACAGTAAAAACCCTAAAAGCTGCTTGCAGCTTGCCCTTTAACCACTATACCACCGAAGCCATATCCCCTTAAGGGGAATAGCCTTAGGTGGCCCACCACCCTTACTGCCCTTCCTAAAAAAAACCCCTCCCAAAGTGGGAGGGCGGGTAATGGGGGGTATAAAGGCCTCTCACCCTCGGTGGTTGCCCCTACTAGCCCTCCCTGAACCAGGCCTAAAGTTGGGGGGGGCGGGGGGGATCGCGGGGTGTGTGTTGTGTGCACGGCTTAAGGCTCCCTCCCCACTACAATGGAGAGTAAGCCAAGCCTACTCCCCAGAGTGCTTAGTTAAATAAATAAATAAATTAAATAATTGAATCAATTAAATTAAACTAATTAAACTAAATTAATTAAAAAATGAAATGTCGCGGGGGGGGTGTTGCAGGGGGGGGTTAAGGCTCCCTCCCCACTACAATGGGGAGTAAGCCAAGCCTACTCCCCAAAGTGCTTACAATTAATTAAATTAATTAAACTAAATTAATTAAATTAATTAAAAAATGAATCAGAGGCCAACCGGCCTCTGATTCAGCAAAATCCAACCTGAGTGAGGCCTCGATAGGCCTCGCCACATGTCCCAGTCTTCGAAGCGAACAGAAAAAGCCTCTGTTCGCTTCCCAAGTGAAGAAAGCAAGGGGGAGGTCCTGTTCAGATCGCCCTGACCTGGCGCGCTGACAAAAGCCAAACTTTCGGGTTTTCAGGAACCCGGAAGTTCGGGGCTCTATAGAGCTGCCCGCAGCATCCCCCTGCTCCGGGGGCAATTTTGGCCAGCGGTTTAAGTTGCTGGTAGTGCATTTTTATGCCTAGTTCCCGTTCTTTTTCCTAAAGAAATGCATTATTAAATTTATGTTGATAACATATTACATTTCACTGTGTAACTCCCCCCAGTATTTCATTTTATTTATCTCTATTTTAAATATTTCCTTAGGCATATTTGTGTCGTTTTCCCTCTCAATTTTATATCAGTACAGGACTTGAGTAACAGGTTTAAAAAACATATTATTTTCATATTGGCAGACACTTTTCAAATTTTCCTAGAAATGTGTGCAAGTGGCTTAATGTGAATTAATACATTTTTCTAATCTACAGTTTTGATAGTTAAAAGCTGACAGAAAGACCCACAAAACAAGATAGGCTCAGCTCAAATGAGTATTGGTGACTAGCATCTTGGATGCCTTGTGTGGTAAGCAAAATTTTATTTAAGCTTCTAAATACCTTAAGTTTCAGCTTCAGTGACTCCATTTCTATTTGTAAATTGGCAGTGATTGACTGAGCTTCAATTGTCTTTTTTCTCTCAACTGCTAACTGATGTCTAAAAGAGGCAGTTTTCAATGACAGCTGCTTTTCCAAATCCTAAAAGACATTACAAATAAATCATCAGTAATGTTATTCAATATTTGCAATCATACAATATTGAATAAGAAATTAGAGGAAGACAACTGAAATTTTATTAAATGTTTCCCAAAAGACGAAAATCCTCAATTTTTGAAATGGGAATCGACCTACATTGTGAAAGAATAATATCCAAAATAACATGTATAACCAAAAATAAGGTCATATGATGCTTACAATCCATAATGCAGATTAAAGAGAAAATAAATGGTTAGATTTTGTTCAATTATAATAAAACCATAATATGCTTTATTTTTCCCTTGGTATGATGCCAAATATGGTAAGTTTAGTCAGTATACAGTTTTAAATGTGCTGGCTAGGCTCATATTATCAGAGATGGACTTTTTCATGTGATTAGTTAAAGCGAGAGTGATTCTTTTCACAATGTGTATGGTTTGCTGATTGCACAGTGGAAGATAGGATAAGCAACACGCCACCTCCATTTGCCTGTCATGCTCCCCCACACACCTGCAATGGTAGAAGCTATGCCGGCTTTGCCATTCCCCTTTGCGACCCCCCCCAGCCCTCCCAAACTGGCAGAACCCATGCCAGCCTTGTCATCATCCTCTTTTGTTGGAACTTCTTTATGAATCCCCTTTGAGTTGCCTGTTGTTCTAGTCCTGGAGCTCCCAACACACTCTTGCCTGTCTGCTCCCCAAGGGCCATGGCGTCTGCTACTCACCCTCCCTCGGATCCTGGTGACATATCTGCAATGTCCAAGGGAGTGTCATAGGAGGAGAAAAACTGACTGTAAATGGGCTGTAGCAAGTGTCTGGGGGCAAAAGAGGTGTGGCCAAAGCTTCATGCCTAAGTGTCCTGTTCTGCTCACAGAGCCTTGCTATGAAGTTCTAAGCAATGCACATTGCATGTTACCCGGGTTCTCTTATCACTAGTTTCCAATTTTGGGGTAAGTAATTTTAATTTACGCTGAAGTTCTACTCTCTCTTCAGGTTGTTTGTCTTCACAAATTTTCTTCAATGCCTGCAAGGCGTCTTCTGTTTTTAAGAGTTGAGCCTCAACATCTCTCAACTTCTTGGAAGCTCTGCGCTTTTCTTCTTGAGATTTCCGGAGGTTTGCTTTTAGAGCCTGTATTTCTTTAGACTGCGTGGTCAAAAGATTGGGTAGGTTGGTTCCGGTTCCGGTGTGAGCGGTGTGGAGATGGTGGGTCCGCCGCTCCTCTGAGACTACGGTGAAAAAATCGTCAGGAATGAATCAATCCAGACTTGAA
Source organism: Erythrolamprus reginae (assembly GCF_031021105.1). NCBI lineage: Eukaryota > Metazoa > Chordata > Lepidosauria > Squamata > Dipsadidae > Erythrolamprus > Erythrolamprus reginae. The sequence continues at coordinate 63,054,744 of NC_091953.1, forward strand.
ATGGCCCGAAGTCGATCTGCTACCTTGTCCCCCATTGGGGGGACTAGAAACTAAATGCTTTCGCTCTGCTGTAGGGGCGCCAGAGACTGCGACGCCGATGCAAAATGCCAAAGGGGAGGAAGTGAATTGTGAAAACAGAGAGCCAGACCGAGCCAAGGCTCCTGGTGAATGAGAGTGACCAGTGCCAATGCCGAGGCGGTGGAGGTGAGGGGACGATGGAAAGGAGGGGAGCGGAGCAGAGCTGAGGGGAGCAGAGAGGATGGAAGCAGAGACCAGCGCTGAAACTGAGGTGACCCTGTTTGCTTGTGAGACCAAAGATGCTTAGGATCCAGGCCAGTGGGAGCGACCTGCTGTCGGTGCTGGAGGACGTCTGCGTAGATATGGTGGGTGAGGAATATCCAGGAACAACGGAACCCCCCCCCCCCCGCATGGCACCAGTGGGTGAGAGGGGGATAAAGTGGGATGAAGGAGACAGATGGCCAGTATGAGTGCCTATGGAGTAGGTGTTGGTAGATATCAGAACAACTGACTAATGTGACCAGAGTGACTAGAGGGAGTGAGAATGATGGAATTAACTGCCTAGAATCATCATGGCCAATTAGATTGGGGATATTGTTTAATGACTAACTTTTGTTTTTCTCATCGTTTGTCATCTCCCCTCCCCCCATCTTCCCATCTCCTTCCTAATTACTCCTAAGACCATAGAACTGCGCCCCAAGTGGGAAGATTGTAGAAAACAGCAGACTTTAAGACTCTAAGACTATATGGAAGACCTATAGAGGACATCATACCTGGATTGATTGATTGACTGATGATTGATAGCGACCAAGATCTGATTTTATATTCTTTATATTAACTTATTACGAATTTATAATTTTATAACTTATATATTTGTAACATATTTTATTAGTGCATTAATCTATTGCTAATTTAATCTATTTTTAATTAATTGGGGGGTTTCTTAACTGATGGATAACTGGGCTGGGTGCAATAATGTTTATGGGATGAATGATTGGTATGAGTGGGATGGTTGGGGTGGGTGGGGTTATGCCAGGGATGAGATGAATGGAAATAGTATGAATGATATATTTGGCCTACCTGACGCTGGAGAGGCAGGAGGGGAGGAGGCACCGATCTCTGGGGTGGCAGAGGGTCGGAATATCCCGGTGTTGCTAGGTAGATGCAGATACGGCAGGAGCCATGGAGTTATCCGCTCCAAAGGAATGAGGGATAGCTGTCTAATAACGATTCTTTGTTCTGGCTCCGTGAGCTCAACCCTGGGCACTGGTGACGAGTGTATTTCTGGCCCTGGGCTCAGGTTGCTGCTACTCAATGCCAGGTCGGTGGTAAATAAAGCTCTCCTCATCCGGGATTTAATCCTGGATGAGGAAGCCGACCTGGCATGTGTAACTGAAACCTGGCTGGGCCCGGAGGGAGGAGTTCCTCTCTCTGAAATTTGCCCAGCTGGGTTTCAGATATGGCATCAACCTCGACCCCAGGGAAGGTGGGGAGGAGTGGCTATTATAGCCAGGGAGAGCCTTTGCCTGCGTAGACTCATTGCTCTGGAGATTGTGGGTTCCGAATCCCTCCTGGTGAAGTTGGACTTAGGGGTTCAGGTGGGCTTGCTTCTCATGGACCTGCCTCGCAGCTGCATGGCACAAGCCCTGCCTGTACTACTCGAGGAGGTAGCCGGGCTGGCGGTGGGGTTCCCTAGACTTATTGTCTTGGGGGACCTCAACCTGCCGCCACTCGGTGAATCCTCTGGACCGGTACAGGAGTTCATGGCCGCCATGGTAGCCATGGACCTGACCCAAGTAGTACAGGGTCCGACTCATGAGGGGGGGCACGCACCCGACATGGTATTCCTCTCTGAGCAACTGAGCAATGGCCTGAGACTAAGGGGCTTAGAAGTGTTGCCTTTGTCATGGTCAGACCATTTTCTACTGTGGCTTGACTTCCTGGCTCCAATCCTCCCCCGCAGGGAGGCGGAACTGATAAAGTTGTTCTGCCCCAGGCGCCTGATGGATCCAGAAGGCTTTCAGAAGGCGCTTGGGGTTGTTCCAGATGCACTCGTCCACAGCTCGGCAGAGTCTCTGGCTGAGGCCTGGAACAAGGCTGCAGCGGAGGCCCTTGGCCGAATTGTGCCGCTGCGACCTCTCCGCAGCACTAGACCCCATAGAGCTCCATGGTTCAACAAGGAGCTCCGGGAGTTGAAACGCCAGAAGAGACATCTAGAGAAGCGATGGAGGATGAGTAAGTCTGAATCCGATTGAACACTTGTAAGAGCTCATATTAAGACTTACAAAGTGGCGCTCAAGGTGGCAAGATGCGCGTATCATGCCGCCTTGATTGCATCAGCGGAATCCCGCCCGGCCGCTCTATTTAGGGTAACCCGCTCCCTTCTTAATCAGGGGGAAGTTGGGGAGCCCTTGAAGAGTAGTGCCAAGGATTTTAACACATTTTTCGCTGATAAAATCGCTCGGATCCGAGCGGACCTCGACTCCAATTGTAAAACAGAGTCGACTGACACCTGATGAAGTGGACAAGGCCATTGGAGGTGTGAGTTCCGCCACCTGTCTACTGGATCAGTGTCCCTCTTGGTTGGTGTCGGCCAGTCAAGAGGTGACACGGAGCTGGGCCAGGAGATTGTCAACTCCTCCTTGGGGAGGGGGTCCTTTCTGGCTCCTTATAAGGAGGCACTTTTGCGCCCCCTCCTCAAGAAGCCTTCCCTGGACCCAGCCATGTTTAATAACTACCGTCCAGTCTCCAACCTTCCCTTTATGGGGAAGGTTGTTGAGAAGGTGGTGGCGCTCCAACTCCAGCGGTCCTTGGAAGAAGCCGATTATCTAGGTCCTCAACAGTCTGGATTCAGGCCCGGCTACAGCACGGAAACTGCTTTGGTCGCGCTGATGGATGATCTCTGGTGGGCCCGGGACAGGGGCTTGTCTTCTGTCCTGGTGCTTCTTGACCTCTCAGCGGCTTTCAATAACATCGACCATGGTATCCTTCTAAGCCAGCTGGAGGGGTTGGGAGTGGGAGGCAATGTTCTTCAGTGGTTCTCCTCCTACCTCTCTGGTTGGTCGCAGTCGGTGTTAGTGGGGGTCAGAGGTCGACCTCTAGGTCTCTCCCTTGTGGGGTGCCTCAGGAGTCGGTCCTTCCCCCCTTGCTATTTAATATCTACATGAAACCGCTGGGTGAGATCATTCAAGGGCATGGGGTGAGGTATTATCTATATGCCGATGATACCCTGTTATACATCTCCACCCCATGTCCAGTCAACAAAGCAGTAGAAGTGATGTGCCGGTGCCTGGAGGCTGTTGGGGCCTGGATGGGTGTCAACAAACTCAACCTCAACCCAGACAAGATGGAGTGGCTGTGGGTCTTGCCTCCCAAGGACAATTCCATCTGTCTTTCCATTACCCTAGAGGGAGAATCATTGACCCCCTCATAGAGGGTTCGCAACTTGGGCATCCTCCTCGATCCACAGCTCACATTAGAGAAACATCTTTCAGCTGTGGCGAAGAGGGCATTCTCCCAGGTTTGCCTGGTGCACCAGTTGCGACCCGATTTGGACCGGGAGTCACTGCTCACAGTCACTCATGCCCTCATCACCTCGAGCCTCGACTACTGTAACGCTCTCTACATGAGGCTACCTTTGAAAAGTGTTCGGAAATTTCAGATCGTGCAGAATGCAGCTGCGAGAGCAATCATGGGCTTTCCCAAATATGCCCATGTTACACCAACACTCCGCAGTCTGCATTGGTTGCCGATCAATTTCCAGTCACAATTCAAAGTGCTGTTTATGACTTATAAAGTCCTTCATGGCATCGGACCAGAATATCTCCAGGACCGGCTTCTGCTGCACGAATCCCAGCGACCAGTTAGGTCCTGTCAACTAAATAATGCCGCTTGGCGGGACCCAGGGGAAGAGCCTTCTCTGTGGCGGCCCCGGCCCTCTGGAACCAACACCCCCCAGAGATTAGAATTGCCCCCACCATCCTTGCCTTTCGTAAGCTACTTAAAACCCACCTCTGCCGTCAGGCATGGGGGAATTGAGATACTCTTTCCCCCAGGCCTTTACACTTTTATGCACGGTATGTCTGTATGTATGTTTGGTTTTTATATTAATGGTTTTTTAATCGTTTTTAGTATTGGATTATTATTGTACACTGTCTTATTATTGTTGTTAGCCGCCCCGAGTCTCCGGAGAGGGGCGGCATACAAATGCAATAAATAGATAGATAGATAGATAGATAGATAGATAGATAGATAGATAGATAGATAGATAAATAAAATAGATTAATCTCAGCATCTTCATAATTCCTGATTACTTTCAAATGCTGAGACTGAAGATGCTTCAACGTTTTGTTTTCCGTAGCAAAGGTCTCCAATTTATTCTGCAGAACAGCCACTTCGTTTTTCAGTTCTTTAATTTCATGGTCCCTTGCTGACAATACACGGCACACCATGGTATTTTTCTCCTGAGCATTGATGGTATGGTCAGTAGTAAATGTGGTATTCCGCTGAGGTTTCTTTTTAGGCAATGTTTTACCTCCTGCATGGAAAGAAATATCAAGATAGCATATTAGATTGAGCAAAAGCACTTAATTTTACATAAGTCTGAGAGTCAAATGCTCAAATATGTATTCAGTGCATAGATTCACTTCCTTTTATGTAGGGCAAAATTGAATGGAAGGAAAAGATACAATAGCAGATATTATGGAGAAGGTTTCATAATTCCATCATCTCCAGTTTCTTCCTCACTTCCATAAATTATATTTTTCTATTGAGCATAATACTCCTTGATGTGTGGTTAGGAAAGAGGACAAGCTCATTTTCCCTGATCTAATCAAATATCAAATAACTAAACTCACAATTTTGGAGCATTTTAGAAATATTATATTCTATGAAGGAAGCAAAAAAAAAAGTATGTAAATATATGCATGCCTACATTAGTGTTGGTTCCACCAAGTTCCAGTTCCCTATGTAGAAACACCTAGCTCACTGAGAAAAATATAATTTAGGGGTTTGGTAATAGAATTAGAACTGCCAGCCTCCTACCACAAAAAGATGACATCTACCCCAGAATCTCTCTAAACCTCTCCACTGGGCATGCAAGTAGATCAGAAGTAGCTTTGTTTAGATAATTAAATTTCCTTTTTCTTTTTATGGTTGGCCTTGTCTTGGCATGTGGGCTGAACTAGCCATTACTTTTTCAAAAAGCTGTAATTAAACCATGGATCAGCATAAAAAATTATCAGGATCCATACATTGTCCTATTTTTTAACTAGTTCATATTAAACCATTTTCTAAAATATTCCAAGGATTTCCTACTAATACAATAAAAAAAGTATAAATTGCATTCTTTAGCTTCCAGGTTTATGAAAGAAACCTTTCAGGAACTAACTAATGTTTATAACATAGTTATAAATGGTCTGCAAAAAACAAAATAAAAACCCCAAAAATCTTATTGTAAGTTGCATGTTGTTTTGTTGTTAGTTGCTAAGTCGTGTCCACCCATTGTGACCCCAAGGACAATGTTCCTCCAGGTCTTCCTGTCCTCTACAATACCCCAGAGTCCATTAAACTCACACCAATTGCTGCAATGACTCCATCCAGCCACCTCCTTCTCTGTTCTTCCCTTCTTCTGTTGCCCTCAATCTTTCCCAGCATTAGGCTCTTCTCCAGTGAGTTCTTCCTTCTCATTAGATGGCCAAAGGATTTGAGTTTCATCTAAGCTGCTTATAATAATAATAATAATAATAATAATAATAATAATAATAATAATGATAATAATAATAATAATAATGATAATAATAATATAGCATCTTTTTATTATTATTATTAGCATTATTAGCATTGTTGTAATAATAATAATAATAATAATAATAATTATTATTATTATTATAACAACAACAACAATAATAAACAACAAAAACAACAACAATAATAATGATGGTGGTTGTGGTGGTGATGGGGGTGGGGGTGGTGAAGATGAAGAAGAAGATAATGATGATATGCTTAGGATGTGTTTGACTTGTAATATTGTGATCTGAAATTCAGCATATATATCACATTTGCTGCGCATTACTATTTTTTGTGAATAAAGTAACAACAACAACAACAGAATTGGAAGGGACCTTGGAGGTCTTCTAGTCAAATCCCCTGCTTAGGCAGGAAACCCTGCACTACTTCAGACAGGTAATTACGCCCAGCTGATGCCTCCCAGCAGCCACCAACAACCAGGAAATAGCCTCCACCAACCTGGGATTTCCTCCGGTACTCTCCAAAGCCAACGCTACCAGCCTGAGCCCCTTTCACCCAGGTGATTCCTCCCACCCTACCCTCACGGAGCCTTCAAAAAACCTTCATGAGACAGACACCCATCTGATTTCCTACCCTGGAGCCTCCGTTAGCTTGGTATGCCCCCCCTCCTTAAGCTGCCTGCTTGAGCCCCTGCCGCCCAGCTGTTTCCTCCCCCCTCACCTTTACAGAGCCATCAGGTAATCTTCAGGAGGATTCCACCTCTAAAGTCCAGAAGCCCAGAGATCTCTCCTCAAAGCTCTGATTCCTGAAGACCCATCCTGCAAATCTACCTTCTGTTGAAAGTTTAATCCACCATTAAAGAAACTTTAACCTCGTGGCTTCAAACAAAGCCACTATTCTAACAAAGAGACCACGTGATCCCATAGGTGAAAGAGACCAAATAACCAAATAATTTAAATAAATAAATCAAGTGGCTGCGAGGGGCACTGGAGCTCAGCAGAATCATCTCAGTCTCCAGAGACTACCATAAACTCCAATAGCCCAGCCTAATCATCCCTGATTGCTCCTAGCTTCAGAAACACAATAGACCCATCAGCAAGCCCCAAGATACTTAACCTCACTGACTTTAACAAAGAAATATTTACTACCTACTATCTAACAGCATTCTACTTCAACCCTATCTACTGGAAAACACTATTTTATTAACAAGAATGCCAAACAGAAAATCAAAAAACGGCACAACCCCCACCCCAAAAGGATGATGATTTTACCAACACTGATGATTTATGCTACAAATGCATCAAATCCACCATACAAAAAGAAGAATGCACTAAATGCCAAATGTGCCATAATTACATCCACAATAACTGCCTGGAAATTAGCAAAAATGTCACCAACTTCCTACAAAAATCTTCCTCATGTTTACCTAAAATGAATGACCTAATCACCATGTCAATAAAATTTCCAAACCTGGAAACAACCATAGCCTCACCAAAAGTCCTCATAGATTCCATCGAATCACGCATTGAAGAACGATTGCAAGCCCACATTGAAGAAAGCTTGCAAGCATGCTTCACATCTTTGGATAATAAAGTCACAGCACAATCTAAAGGAAACCCAATTCATATAAATCATACTCCAACTCAACAACAACAATCACCACCTGAACCATATGCCCATCAACTGCCACGTCCACCATATGTTCAGTCACAACATCCACTACCTCAACTATCATCAAACCATCCTAATGACATTTCCCTACTCATCAGAGACACCCTGGAACGTGAACAAAAACGGAATAATGCCATTGTATTTGGGCTCTGAAGAGTCCGGAGGCAGCAGGGTTAACTGACGGTTCCTTTATTTCAGCTCTTAGTGAAAGTGACTTCAGCTGGAACGCGTTTGAGTTTTACAGAGAAAAGACGCTCCTTATATACATTTCAGGCTCCCGCCAAAACTGAGCTGTCAGCGCCTTAGCCAATCAGGCGCGACTACTATGTTTAAACATTTCCCTTAGAGACAGTTATTTACATAAGGATTTAACACCCCTCCCTCCTTAGTCAGAAAAAAAAAAAGTTATTCAGCAAGCCATGTGACAAAGTCCTCCAATCGGCTTGGTCTGCGTACAGTCCTTTCGGACCTGCGCAGCTCAGTTGAGTCTTCGCAGTCGGCAGAAGAGGAGGTCGGTTCGTCAGTACCTCCACTGATCGTCCAGGGCCGAGGCTGTGCCCCGGCCCCCAGTGTTGAGTCGGCAGGCACAACACCGACCTCCGATGAGGAAGATGGGTCGGCTTCGCTGGAGGAAGACCCCCGTCTTGGTGAGTCGATGTTAAAGTCCATAAAAGTTGGTTGCGTATTGCCGTCTAGCGCGGGGGGGGGGAATCCATATTAGAGTGGTCTCTTGGCGCCTCCGTAAATCGTCGATGTGCCTTTTCCACATTCGGCCATCGTCCAAACGAACAATATAAGTTTTTGGCGCTGTCTGTTGCACAATTGTTCCCTTTAACCAGTTCATTCCCCCATCAAAATTCTTAGCAAAAATACTTTGTCCTAAATACAAGTGTCTTTCAGGATTTACAGACATATAATCATTTGTACAATACATAGGATGCAGTCCATCAAGTGGGGATCTAAGTTTTCTCCCCATTAGAATTTCAGCAGGACTTTTGTGGGTGGTAGCGTTAGGGGTGATATGTTGGGTCAACAAGAATTGGTCAAGGTGTTCTTGCACCTCCCCAGGACCTGATCTGCGCAAGGCCTCTTTTGCCACACGTACGTACCTCTCTACCAACCCGTTAGCCCATGTGGAGTAAGGCGATATGAGGGCATGCCTGACCCCCAACTGATCTAAGAACAATTCAAATTGCCTGGCTGTCAATTGGGGCCCATTGTCTGACACTATAATGTCAGGACAGCCATGGGTGGCAAAAAGATGGCGCAGGGCCTTAATAGTAGCACTCGTGGTGATGTTATTCATAACAATAATCTCAACCCACTTAGAATATGCATCAACAACTATCAAGAAGTATTGGGACCCTACTGGGCCTGCAAAATCGATATGGATCCTGGACCAAGGCCCCTTAGGTTGCTCCCAATCCATTGGCGTGGTCTTGGGGGGATTTGGCCTTGACTCTTGGCATGGGTCACACTTGGCTACCCACTTTTCAATTTCTGCATCCAGACCAGGCCACCATAAGTGCCCCCTAGCTAAACTTTTCATCCTCACGATGCCTGGATGCCCCACATGTAACAGAGTTAAGACTTTGGTTCTTAGACTTATAGGAATTATGATCCTGTCTCCCCACAAAAGACACCCTTTTACATATGACAGTTCAAGTCTCTTACTTTTAAAATCAGTCAAGTCTTCTCCTAGGGACTCATTATGCCAACCCCTTAATACACAATTAATCACTTTTTGTAACACTGGGTCTCGCTGAGTGTGTTCAGCTACCTCTTTTGCGGTTGTTAGTGGGTTGTCTTCAAGTTCTAGAATCAGTACATCTGCAGACGGGGCCAGGTCCTCTACTGTTTCTGCTATGGGGCACCTACTTAACCCATCTGCGTGATTGATTGCTGTCCCTCCTCTATGCTTAAGCTCATAATTGTAACCCGATAGGAATATAGCCCATCTAATTAGTCATGGTGACATAAAAGGAGGTGTGGGTTTGTTTGGGGCTAGAAGGCCTAGCAAAGGTTTGTGGTCTGTTATTAGTTCAAATTTTCTGCCAAATATATAATTGTGGAATTTTTTAACTTCAGCCACCAAGGCCAAGGCCTCTTTATCTAATTGGCTGTAATTCCTCTCGGTGCTGGACAAGGTTCTAGAAAAGAATGCAATTGGGGCTTCTGTGTCATTAGGCAAGACATGTGCCAGGACACCCCCGACCCCATATGGGGACGCATCGCACGTAAGCCGTACGGGTAGCAAAGTGCTATACTGTACTACTACACTTTTAGAAGTCAATAAGTTTTTTATTTTTGAGAAAGCTTCGCGCTCAGTTCTCCCCCATGTCCAAGGAGTTCCTTTCTGTAGCAGCTGGTGTAGAGGCTCTGCTGCTGTTGCTTTCTGCTTTAAAAAAAACAGAATAGAAATTTAGAAGGCCTAAAAATGCCTGTAATTCTGTTTTAGTTTGTGGCTCTGGGGCTTCTTTGGTGGCCTTTATTTTCTCAGGAGTTGGATGGATGCCATCTCCATCGATCCTATACCCTAAAAATTCTACACTGCTGGTTCCCCAAACGCACTTGTCTGGTTTGATTCTGAGACCTTTATTCTGTAGTCTAGTTAACACTTCCCTTATTCTTTGGTTTAACTGGGATTGATTTTTCCCTGAAATCAAAATGTCATCAAAATAGGGAATGGTGCCTTTTATTCCTGCTAATAACCTTTCCATAAGGCTTTGAAAAATCCCAGGGGCCACGCTTACCCCGAACTGTAACCTTGTGCATTTAAATGCACCTCTATGGGTGACAATAGTCTGTGTGAGGGCGGTAGGCCCATCGACAGGTAGCTGTTGATAAGCTTGCGCCAAATCGATCTTGGCGAACACTTTCCCTTCCCCCAGGGAATGAAGCAGTTGTTGAACAACTGGAATGGGGTATGGATGGTGTTGTAAGGCCTTATTGAGTGTCGACTTATAGTCAGCGCAAACCCTTAGTGAGCCATCAGGCTTTAGGGGACTAATTATGGGTGTCTCCCAAGGCCCTTGGTCCACAGGGACCAAAATGCTTTGACTTATAAGCTTGTCTAGTTGGAGATCCAGCTTAGGAAGGAGCGGCAGGGGAACCCTACGAGGCTTGAGCCTTACAGGGGGAACTTTGGGGTCGATCGAGAAAGAGATCGGTGGTCCCTTGTAAGAACCCAAAGTGGAGCTAAAAACTTCAGGGAACTCCTGTAAGAAGTTAGGAATTGCATTCGCTTTGACATTGCAAATACCAGAGATTTCAATACCCAGGGGAGCCATCCATTCTAAACCCAAAAGGGAGTGCCTAGCTCCTGAGACCACAATTAAAGGAAGGTTACATTTCACATTTTTGAACAAAATTGGTACATCAACTTTCCCCAATACAGGAATAATTCCCCCTTGAAAATCCTTAATAATTAAGGCAGTAGGATTAAGAGCAGCTTTTGTGAGATGAGGCATATAAAATTTTAGTTTCTCCCAAGGCATTATTGTATATTTAGAACCAGTGTCTAGTTCCATCTTGCACGGCTGTTTGTTAAGGAGCAGAGAAATTACAATTTTGCTCCTGTCGTTTGTTACCGTGCTATTGATGGAATAGTTGAGGTTACCTCTTGCGTAGTTGCGGTTGAAGTTGGAGTAGTTTTTTCGGCCGAAAAACCGAGGAGTTCGGTTTTCGCGCGGCTGGGCTGGTTGGTTCTGGAACCGAGGAAAATGCTGGGCAGAGAATGATTCCTCCGGCATGGGGGCTCTGCAGGCTTCGGCGATATGGCCCCGGCGGTTGCAGCGGCGGCAGATTGCGTCTCGGAAAGGGCAGCGTTGGGGCGGATGGTTTCCCCGGCAGCTGGAGCAAGGAACGATGGGGCGAAGTTGTCTCAGTGGTCTCGAGTGGTCCTGTTGGAGCAGGAAACAGCTGTCTTCAGAGGTGGCAGGTTGACCGAGGTCGTCTGGAGACTTGGCGCGGGAAGTAGAAGAGTCGATCCGAGCGACGACTTCCTGCTTGTCATTTTTCTTTAGTTCCTTGGCAGCAGCTTCGGCGACTTCTGCTGTCTGTGCCAGTTTGATGGTTAAATTAATCCCTCCCAGACTCCGTTATCACAGTAAGTGACTATCAAGTTTACTGTTCTCACTACGAATCCCACAGAGGAGGTGGTGTTGCAATCTTCTACAAGAAATCACTCAACCTTTAAAAAGTGCAAGTTAAACAAGAACTTTATCTTCCTGAAACCATCATCTGTGAACTGACTTTAGATACCACACTTCACTTCTTTCTATGTTATAGAGCTCCAGATTATGATATCACACACACGAACAAACTAACCTCACTACTAACGTGGGCAAGCTCCCACCCTCATCCTCTTATATTTCTGGGAGACTTAAACCTTCCACATATAAACTGGACCCTAAACGAATGTTCCACTGAACCCATACATTTAACCCTTTACAATGCCATTACTGGCCTAGGACTAGATCAACTAGTAACAAACAAAACTAGAGTTAACAATTGTCTTGACCTAATCTTCTGCAACAGTCTACACTCAATTTACAGACTACAAATAAAAGAACCCTTTTCTAACAGTGACCATGGCATGATTGACTTTTACCTAAACATACACCCTCACAAACACATCTTAACGAAGGGACAACCAACTATAACTTCAAAAAGGCCAATTACGACCTCATCAAAGCCTACCTCTCACCTCTCGACTGGCACATAATTTTCTCTGGTTGCATCACTACTGAAGACTACTACAATATGTTTTTACTTGAAATCCAAAGAGTCATCAAATTATACGTACCACTAATATTCACCAAAACTAAGAAAAACAAATTACCCTTAAAAATAAGAAAGCCCCAAACCAAAAAAGAATTCTTTGGCGCAAAAATAAAGCAGGCCATGTTTCAAACTTTAAAAGCCGCTATAAAACTTTCTGTCACCAAATAAAGACTGAATGTACCAATTATCACATCATCCAAGAAGAAAGCCTTCTATGGACAAAGTCTACTTGTGCCTTTTACAACTTTGTTAACAATAAACTGAAAGACTCTAGACCCATCCCACCCCTTAAAGGACCAAACATAGACCATAATGATGAATCAGTCAAAGCCAACATCTTTAACACCTTCTTCAGCTCAGTCTTTGTTAACAACAATGGCTCATGCGCAACATTTCCTAACTGCACCACAAATAACCTTAATGATCTTACACAAATTTATTTTACAGAAGATAATGTTAGAAAGGCACTACACAACCTAAAACCATCTTTATCTATTGGACCAGATGGACTATGTGCATACTTCTTAAAAAAGCTCTCCTCTACCTTGGCTGAACCTCTGAGCATAATTTTTAATAAATCTTTCAGTACTAGCTCCCTACCCACACTATGGTCATTTGCCACAGCCATCCCTATCTTCAAAAAAGGAGATCCAAGCAACGTTGAAAATTACAGACCTATCTCTTTGTGTTGTGTCAACTGCAAAGTTATGGAATCAATCATAAACCAATTCATTACATTCCACCTTGATGTTAATAACCTACTTTCCAATAAACAATTTGGTTTCAGAAAAAAAATATCCTGTAATCTACAACTCTTACACTATAAAAAACATTTGGACCACTCAACTTGACCAAGGTAATCCAATTGATGCAATCTATATCGACTTTTGCAAAGATTTTGACTCAGTTATCCACAACAAACTTCTTCTGAAACTCAAATCCTACGGCATCTCTGGACTACTACACAATTGGTTAACAGCATTCCTATCTAACAGACAACAAGTGGTCAAAATAGGAAGTACCACTTCTCTTCCTGCTCCTGTTAACAGTGGTGTCCCTCAAGGTAGTGTTTTAGGACCCATACTATTCATACTATACATAAACGATCTTTGCGATTGCATCACTAGCGATTGCGTTCTCTTTGCAGATGATGTCAAACTATTTAATACCACCGACAATGCTGCTACCCTTCAAAAAGACCTTGACCACGTAGCTTAAAACCTGGCAACTTCAAATCTCCACCACTAAATGCTCTGTCTTACACATTGGTAAAAAGAATCAGAATACTAAATATAAACTTGGAGGAATTGAACTTATTGATAACCCTCAATCTGTCAAAGACCTTGGAGTACTCATATCCAATGACCTAAGTCCAAGAGCCCATTGCAACAGCATTGCCAAAAAGGCTTTAAGAGTTGTTAACCTAATGCTTCGCAGCTTCTTCTCTGGTAATTTTGAACTGCTAACAAGAGCTTACAAAACATTTCTCAGACCAATCCTAGAATACAGCTCACCTGTATGGAACCCCCATTGCATATCTGATATCAACACAATTGGGAGTGTCCAGAAATATTTCACAAGAAGAGTCCTTCACTCCTCTTCTCACAACAAAATACCTTATTCTGCTAGACATGAAATTCTTGGTTTAGACAACTTGCAACTCTTTCGTCTCCGTTCTGACTTAATTATAGTTCATAAAATCATATACGAAAATGTCCTACCTGTTAACAACTACTTCACCTTGAACCGCAACAACACACGAGCACGAAATCGATTTGAACTAAATGTCAACCGCTGCAAACTTGACTGCAAAAAATACAACTTCAGCAACAGAGTAATCAACGCCTGGAATGCACTACCTGATTCTGTGGTTTCTACTCTTAACCCCAAAACCTTTAACCTTAAGACTATCTAGAATTGACCTCTCCCCCTTTCTAAGAGATCTGTAAGGGGTGTGCATAAGCGCAACACTGTGCCAACCGTCCCTGTCCTATTGTCTTCTTTTGTTATTTTTATCATTACTTATATAATGTTTTATTTGTACAAATTACCACCCTATAATTGTTTGACAAACTAAATAAATAAAATAAATAAACATCCGCTTAAAATCTTCCAATGTTGGGGCATTCACAACTTCTGGAGGCAAGCTGTTCCACTGATTAACTGTTCTGACTGTCAGGAAATTTCTCCTTAGTTCTAAGTTACTTGTCTCCTTGTTTAGTTTCCACCCATTGCTTTTTGTTCTATCCTCAGGTGCTCTGGAGAATAGGTTGACTCCTTCCTCTTATAAGAAGGCAATAATCAGCAGAAAGAAAAGTTACCTATGATCAGAAATTAAGAATTATAAAAGTATTGTTTTATAATTTTATAAAACCATTATGCTGTTCCATACCTCATGGAAGATAGATGGACTTCCTTCAGGCTGTGAGATTTTGGCCTAACCAAAGGAATGGAAGCCACCATGTCTGGGATCCAAAAATGAATTCAAAGGCTGGGCGGACTTCAGGACTCCTTTTCATCCCCAGTGTTGGTGGGGAGGGGCAGGCCCAACTCCTTTGTTGGTTGCATTTGGGAATGGGCTTGCCATGGGCTCAGGGCCAATTATTGTCCTTTCTTCCTCTTAATGACTTGGTTCTTTTTCATGGCTTTTCTCTACATTGCTTATTTGCCTTAACAACTTTTAGTTCAGTGGCTTTGGCCTAGTATTACATGTTCCTCGCTTAACCAACAGTTGCTTTGCCTTCAGAGTTATGGTGCTTCTCCTAAAGTACTTATGACCCAATTCCACTCTTTTGGTTCAGTGGCTTCGGCCTTGTCCCACATGTTCCTCGCTTAACCCACAGTTGCTTTATGATGCTCCCCCAAAGTAATGTCCAAGTTCCAGAGTGTGAAATATGAAGTATTGCCTCTAGCATAAAATAAAATCTTAATATAAAGGGAGTTCTTCTTGAAAAATTAGTATTGTTCTTATAGTAAACAATATGGTTCAGAAGTTTCCAGAAAAGAGAAGCGAGGGCAGGGGGAGGGGGGGTGTTTTCTGAGCAATAGTTGGGGAGATTTTGCCCTGCAACTAGGGTATATTTATTAATAAGCATTCCAGATTGGCCTGTAAACTTATTAGTATCTAACCAACGAAAACACAAACAATGGTGGTGGTGGGGGGGCAGGGATCTAAAAACCAGTTGCATGTAATCAAATTCAATGTAGGCCACTTAATAAATTATGGGGATTTGAGCAACCAAACACAATATGCAAATGAGGAAAATATTTGTGTGTAAATGCAGATTTTTCCTGTAGGGGGGGATATATAGTAGACAACAGAGACTTTTTTTATCCTAACTCAGGAATTGCATCACAGTGTGGGGAGAAAGTATGAAACATAATTAGCATAACCATAAATTGCCCCAGAAGTGGAGTAAAGATGCTCAGACAGTGTATGGGTTAAATATAGGGTCACTTTATTAAATTAGCATAAATTTAAGTAACGTAACTTTAAATACGTAAATTTAAATATTTAAATTCAACTATAAACAAAGGACCTGCAGAGGCCAAAAACTAACGGGGCGAAAATTCCTGCCAGAACCTTCTTGGGTAACATTGGGCAAAACTCCTTGCTGAACCAGGTGAAGGTAGCCACCTTCACCTTGATCCGAGCCACGGCCTTTGGCGTGTGGGAGGAGCTCACCCTCCAATCCCCAAGGGAAATTGGATCCGGTGAGTCCCATGGGCATCCTCTCTGCAATCCCCGAAGTTAATAACCTATAGTTCATGGAGAGAGGCAGTCCATCATCCTTTTAAAAGATGCCCAAAGGAGCATGTGTAGTCGCTCCTACTGCCCATTTCCGCCCCCACCCTGCCAACCCCAGTGACCAGAGGGAAGCCTAATTACAATATCTATATAGCGCCACACCCCCTAACCATTCCATCTGTACTGTCAGTGTAGAATAGGCTAAAAAACGGCCGCCTCTAAAGTGGAAGCCGCAAAAAATTCCTATTTGGCCCGAAACAACCTCCTTCGGACACACTGTTGATAGCGGAGGGCGGGCGGGTGTTTGCTTTGGGACTCCGGCAGAGCAAGGAGGAGGTCCTGCTCAGACCGCCCTTAAATAGGGTGATCCAGGACCTCCCCCCCGGCCCTGCATGAAGCGCGCCACCTTGACGCGCTTCCAAAAGCCGAACTGTACAGAATTCAAAAGAAAGAAAATGTTATGCTTGTGGTCAGGCGAAATCATTAGCCCACAGGTAGCATGAGATGCATATTGGCTCTTTTTCAACATAAAACAGCCTCAGGAAATGAAAGTTATAAATCCCTTTCTCTCATTTGTCCACCAGTAAAAGTCTGGATACTAAGAAACCACCTATGTTCTTTGCAACCTATGGTAACCACACTGCATGTCTGAAAAGGTAAGGTGTGGATTCTGACCAAATGATAAAAGAACTGGAAGCATATGTAGAAACAGTAGATGTAACCATAGCAACCAAAAAAGAAATTGTGGTACAGTGATCCCTCGATTTTCGCGATCTCGATTATCGCGAAACGCTATACCACGGTTTTTCAAAAAATATTAATTAAAAAATACTCCACGGGTTTTTTGCTATACCGCAGTTTTTCCCACCCGATGATGTCACTCTCTTCCTTCCTTTCTCATCTTTCTTTCTCTCTCTTTTTCTCTCTCTTGCTTCTTCCTCTCTCACACTCTCTTCCTCCCTCTCTCATCTCTTTCTTTCCTTCTCTCTCTTTCTCTATCTCTCCCCCTCTTGCTCTCGAGCAGCGGGTGGCGGGCGGGTGAGCGGCGGGCGGGCAGCAGCGAGGAGCTGAAGATCGGGGTTTCCCCTTTGCGTGGGCGGCGGGGAAGACCCAGGGAAGGTTTCTTCGGCCGACCAGCAGCTGATCTGCTTGGCAGCGCTGCTGCAGGAGGACCCGTGTCCGAAAGCCGGTGAGAGGGGTGGATCGGGCGGGCAGGCGACCGGCGACCGGCGGGCGGGCGGTAGCGGCGAGGGCGCCGGATGCGCCGGGGGGGCGGGGGCAGCCAACATTCAAAGCAATCTTTGTCGGCTTCCGCACTTTCATCGCTCCCCGGCTCCACCATCTGCGCATGCGCGGCCATGGAAAAAGGGCACGCATGCGCAGATGGTGTTTTTACTTCCGCACCACTATACTGCGGAAAATCGATTATCACGAGAGGTCTTGGAACGTAACCCTCGCGATAATCGAGGGATCACTGTATTCCAAAATGGCCATTCGTAGAACTGTCTTATGGTGGTATTGTGGGGGTTATATACTCCAAGTTGGGGGAAGAAGACATGTTCTTCCCCAAATTGGATAGGTACTTGTGCAATTGTCCAACTGGCTATCCCTTTTATGTTGGCATTTGAAAACCATATGGTAATAAAAGAACATCATAGAATAAAAAGAAATGTATTAGGAATGTCTGTCAATGACAAAGTCTATTTGGATGCTATTGAGATTCCCAAAGGGCTTCCTGATGAATATGAGGCCAGAAATTCGATAGCTTGATTATCAGATAGTTTGAATCACTGCTCTGGTGAGTGATTGTAAAGAAAAATGTAGATTGAATCATTTATATTTTATTTATTTATTTATTGGATTTCTATGCCTGTCTCTTCTATGCCTATTTCTGTTGCTTATATCTATTATAATAAACAGAGATTCATTAATTACGCTAGACATGATGCCAACTGTAGAGTGATGCCACTAGTAAAATGACTTGGGAGAAATACAATGGCACTAGATATGATATACGCAGAAAAAGGAGGAGTGTGTATAAAGTCAGGAGGTAGGTACTGTACTTTTATTTCAAATAACACAGCATCGGATGGAACAATCGCTAGGGCCTTACAAGGTCCCACTACATTAACAGAGTAATTGGCTGATAATTTTGGAACAGATACCTCCCTTACTGGATGGCTCAATTCCTGGTTTGAAAAATGGAAGGGGTTGGTTCTATCATTACTGACTTCAGTAATAGCAGTTTTTAAAAAAAATATTCTGATAGCTTTTGTTTGCTGTATAATACCTGCCTCTGAGGATTAACTCAAAGATTTATAGTAACAACCATAACTAAGAGAATGTCCCCAGGAAAACCTCCTCTCTATAGGGAAACAGATTTAATATATATGAGAGGA
Organism: Erythrolamprus reginae; assembly: GCF_031021105.1. Classification (NCBI taxonomy): domain Eukaryota; kingdom Metazoa; phylum Chordata; class Lepidosauria; order Squamata; family Dipsadidae; genus Erythrolamprus; species Erythrolamprus reginae. The sequence continues at coordinate 63,073,113 of NC_091953.1, forward strand.
GAAAGTGACCAAAGTAGTGAAAAGTGATCACAAAAATGTGAATAAAGTTATGACATTTATTAGGGTTTAGAAGACAATAAAAAGGAGCAAAGTAGTGAAAAGTGATCCGACCTCCATTAAAGTCATAATTTGAGCACTGTGTATATTGGATAGCAGCAGAGTCAGTGAAGGGCTACCAAAATTTTTACTACCACACTGTGGGCGTGGCTTATGCAGGATGCCCTGCATTTCCTTTCAACATCTTTCAGTGCAAATTGGGTGCTCTGGGGTGGAGCTCCAGTTTCGCTACCCCACTGTGTTGCCCTCCATCCGCGCAGTAGCCCATCCCTGAGCAGAGTGATAGGAAGGTGTTAGATAATCCCTTCATTGGCAATGGCAGGGGGATTATTTCATACTTCATGGGACAAGGCAATGATAAACCACTCCTGTATTCCACTCAAAAACACAGAGGTACACAAAAGGGTGAGATTACACTGTGAATCTAATTACACTGACAGTGAGATACACTATCATTATTTCAACCTATATGTTGAATGTATATGAGGAAGGTAAGATAAATTGCTTTATTTTGCTTCCCTACTCACCAAACTTTTCATTCCCAAGGTGAACATTCTCCCTCACCTTTTTAGCAGTATTATTGAACCCAGGCAGCAACATTCCCAGTAGAGTCTGCCAAATTAAACTCTTTGTTTACTAAGCAAATTTATGCTTAGTTCCCAGAAAAGAAGAATGGAGGGGAAACGGGAGAGAAGGAATCAGGCAAGGAGTCTCCATGCTGCTCAAGTCAATTTAATCAAACAAAGCTGGATTTTCAGCCCAAGGGACATATACCAGGTAACTTTAATCTCCACTTCAATTCCAAGGCCGACCCTTGCCCTTGCCCCCAAAATGTATCTGATACCAGTGGTGCCGCATTTTTTACACTCGCTGTGGGGTAAGGTAGGTCTTTGCTCACCTCAGCCTGATACAGGATTACCAGCAGCTGCCTGTTCATGAGGAGGCTGCAAAGCCACAGACAATTACCATACACAGGGGGGCTTTTTGTTGCAAAAGGCTTCAGTTCAGTGTAAGCACTGCCCCCGGGATCTTTCAGGGTCTAATGGGATGGCTCCTCAGGGGGGTGGAAGGGGCCCTTCCATATTTGGATGAAGTTATAGTGGCAGCAAATGAGGAAGAGCTACTGGGAAAGTTGAGAGTGGTCCTTAGGAAATTTGAGGAAGTGGGCGCATGGGTCAAGGCTTCAAAATGCGTATTCTCAGCCCCTTCAGTTGAATTCTTAGCATATACTGTGAATGCTAGAGGTATCCAGCCCACCCCCACAAAGACCGCAGCCATTATAGATGCCATATCCCCCATATCAAATGCCGAGCTACAGGCTTTCTTGGGGCTTCTCAACTTCTATTCTGTTTTCCTGCTCCATATGGTGTCTGTTGCAGAGCCACTGCACAGACCTCTAGACTCGGGAGCCAGATGGCACTGGGGCCCCGCAGAAAATCTGGCCTTCTCAGCTGTCAAACAACTTCTGGTATCAAACTTGCTACTTCCACAATATTCTGAGCAGATTCCCCTAGTTTTGGCGAGTGATGCCTCTGAGTACAAAACGAGTGTGGTATTAAGCCATCAGTTGCCTAATGGCAAGGAAGCACCCAATGCATTTTATTCAAGAACTCTAGCTAACCCAGAAGGGAATTACAGACAGATAGATAAAGCCGGGGTATGCCGTTTCCATCATTACTTCTATGGCCGCCAATTTATGTTGGCAACTGATCATCAACCGCTATTGGGCGTACAGTCTAAGAACAAGTAGTCACATCAGGTAATGTCTTTGCACATGATGCGATTGTCAGTTTTCCTAGCCAATTACGAATATAATTTAGCATACTGACTGGGATGAAACATAGCGCATGCAGATGCGTTAAGCTGCTGTCTGCTATCCACCAGCCTCAAAGACCCAGACCCAGGTGCGAGACTGCCTTCTGCCACACGAATCCCAGTGGCTGGTTAGGTCCCACATAGTTGGTCTTCTCCGGGTCCCATCGAATAAACAATGTCGTCTGGCGGGACCCAGGGGAAGAGCCTTCTCTGGTGGCTCCGACCCTTTGGTATCAACTCCCCCTAGAGATTAGGACTGCCCCCACCCTCCTTGCCTTTCGTAAACTCCTTAAAACCCACCTCTGTCATCAGGCTTGGGGAAACTGAGACATCCCCCCCTTGCCTATGTAATTTTGTAAATGATATGACTGTGTGTATGTATTTTATCTATTGGGGTTTTTTTTCTTTTTAGACTTTTTAATGTAAAACTTTTATTTTAGATTTTAATTATTAGATTTGTTACCATGTATTGTTTTTATCACTGTTGTGTGCCGCCCTAAGTCTACGGAGAGGGGCAGCATACAAATCTAAATAATAATAATAATAATAATAATAATAATAATAATAATAATAATAATAATAATAATAATAATAATAATACAGTGGTACCTCGAGATAAGAGTTTAATTCGTTCCGGACCTGGGCTCTTAAGTCGAGCAGCTCTTATCTCGAACGACTTTTCCCCATAGGAATTAATGTAAATAATTTTAATTGGTTCCAGCCCTCAAAAACCTCACAAAGTTAGTCTAAATTATGCAGAAAGACATGTTTTTAATGAAGAAATGTACATGTACATATAAATGAATAATGAAGTTTCTTTCACTTAACTTGTAAACTTTCTTAAACTTTTAAATTTACATATGTTCAACTTCTCTGCCACCCAATCCTGTAGGACAGAGGTCCCCAACCCTTTTTGCACCAGGGACCGGCTTTAAGCGATCAAGAGAGGAATGGGTGAATGAATGGACGGAGGGTGGGAAGGAAGGAAAGAGGGAAGGGACAGGAACAGAGGAAGGAAGCAAGGAAACTTATGAAAGGGGAGAGTAAGAGAGGAATGAGTGAAGGGAGGGAGGGAGGGAAGAAGGTGGGAAGGAGAAAGAAAAGAAGAAATAGAGGAAGGGAAGGTAAAAGAGAGAAAGAAAAAGAGCAAGAAAGAAAGAAAGAAAGAAAGGGGGAAGGGACAGGAACAGAGGAAGGAAGCAAGGAAACTTATGAAAGGGGAGAGTAAGAGAGGAATGAGTGAAGGGAGGGAGGGAGGGAAGAAGGTGGGAAGGAGAAAGAAAAGAAGAAATAGAGGAAGGGAAGGTAAAAGAGAGAAAGAAAAAGAGCAAGAAAGAAAGAAAGAAAGAAAGGCAACTTCAAAGAAAGGCTCACTGAGCATCTCTCACTCTCTCTCTCTTTCTATACCTCTCTTTCTCTCTCCCCCCCCCTCTCTCTTTCTCTTTCTCTCCCCCTCCTGGACTCCCGGATCGCTCGCGTGTGGCAGCAAACATGCTTTGGGGGTTTAGCTGGGGGGGAGAAATAGCACCTTCCAAACCCCCAAAGCATGTTTGCTGCCACACGATTTAGCCAGGATAGGAGCGAAGGAACGTGGAGGATTGGGGAGCTGAAACTGGGCGTTTTCAGCTTTCCAATCCTTCACGTTACTTCGCCGCTAAATCGTGTGGCAGCGAACATGCTTTGGGGGTTTAGCTGGGGAGGAGAAGTAGCACCTTCCAAACCCCCAAAGCATGTTCGCTGCCACACGATTTAGCCAGGACAGGAGCGAAGGAACGTGGAGGATTGGGGAGCTGAAACCGGGCGTTTTCAGCTTTCCAATCCTTCACGTTACTTCGCCGCTAAATCGTGTGGCAGCGAACATGCTTTGGGGGTTTAGCTGGGGAGGAGAAGTAGCACCTTCCAAACCCCCAAAGCATGTTTGCTGCCACACGATTTAGCCAGGAGAGGAGCGAAGGAACGTGGAGGATTGGGGAGCTGAAACCGGGCGTTTTCAGCTTTCCAATCCTTCACGTTACTTCGCCGCTAAATCGTGTGGCAGCGAACATGCTTTGGGGGTTTAGCTGGGGAGGAGAAGTAGCACCTTCCAAACCCCCAAAGCATGTTTGCTGCCACACGATTTAGCCAGGACAGGAGCGTTCGGAGCCTGAGAGGGGGAAAGAGAAGAATGGAGAGAGAGCCGCTGCCGCCTCAACAGCAGCCACGGGAGGGGAGTCGCAATCACACCGACACACGCGCCCGCGCGCGCGCGCCTCTAGCTAGTCAGAGAATGTGAGTGCGGGGAGGGGGGTTCCTCTCTTCTTATGCCTCCCCGCCACCCCCACCCCTCCGCTTTCTCCTTGCATCGGCTTTCGCCCCCCCTCCTCCTCCTCGCGCCCTCTGCCTTCCACCGAGCAGCCACGGGAGGGGAGTCGCTGGAGCTGCCCCTGGACTTTCCACCAAGCCCAATGCCACGGCGGCAGTGCTGCCCAGCGCTCCAGCGTTGTCCGGGCTTCTCCCGCCACGCGCAGCCCAACAGCTCGCTCCGGCTGGCAGCGGCGGAGGAAGGCGAATGCGGCTTGGAAGCTGGGAGGGGGGCTGAAGAGCTAAGCGGCCAAAGACGTTCCGCCCCCCTCCCAGCTTCCAAGCCGCATTCGCCTTCCTCCGCCGCTGCTGGGCTGCGCGTGGCGGGAGAAGCCCGGACAACGCCGGAGCGCTGGGCAGCACTACCGCTGCCGCCGCCGTGGGGAGAGGCGGCCATGTGGGCTGGCGTGGGCTTGTGGAAAGTCCGGGGGCAGCTCCAGCGACTCCCCTCCTGTGCCAGCACCCACCCCCCACCCCCCAACTCAGAACCGCGGCTGGCGGCGGCGGAGGAAGGCGAATGCGGCTTGGAAGCTGGGAGGGGGGCGGAACGTCTTTGGCCACTTAGCTCTTCCGCCCCACTCCCAGCTTCCAAGCCGCATTCGCCTTCCTCCGCCGCCGCCAGCCGCCGTACCGAGTTGGGGGGTGGGTGCTGGCAAGCCCCCCAGGTCGGCTGCAGTCTTTTAAAACAGCCCCGCCGCTTCTCAGCTGACTCCTGAAGCGCGGAAGTTCACCTTTGGCTTTTGGCTTCAGGAGTCAGCGGAGAAGCGGCGGGGCTGTTTTAAAAGACTGCAGCCGACCTGGGGGCTTGCCAGCACCCACGAAACCGCTGCTTATGCCGGGCGGCTCGCCTGGAACGCCAGCAATGCCGCCTGGCCTCGGGCCGGGCAGACAAGAGGTCTGGCGCTCCCACAGGGAAGGGAAAAGGCGGCGGCTTAAGCCCTTCCCTGTGCTTTGGAAGCCGCCGAACGCCGTCAGAGGGGCCCGTCAGCGGCGGGAGCCGGACCCGGCCGCCACGCCCCCCCTAGCAGAAGCCAAGCCCCCCCCAGCCGAGCCTGGTGGCAAGCTCGCCCCCAACCCCCGAGATCGAGCGCACGAAGAGGCATCTCTCGCCTTCTGCCGCTGGCCGCCCGCTCTCTTTCGCCGAGTGCTGCTTTGGAAGGCGCAACGGGAAGAAAGAAAGCGGCACGGCGGGCGGCCAGTGGCAGAAGGCGAGAGGTGCCTTTTCGATGTGCGCGGACCCCCCCCTACCCCCAGCAGAAGCCAAGGACCCCCAGAGTGGGGCGGCAGGGGAGGCGACCGCTTCTCCACTCACCAAGTGCCGGGATACGAGCCGAGAAGAGCCGGGCTGGTTTACTTTCCTTCCTTTCCGCGCTCATGCAGAGCCACTCGAACAAAGCGTCACGCCCCCCTGACGCTTTTGGCGGCAAAAGAGCCCAGCGTCGCTTCGGAAGCCGCGGAAAGCGTCAGAGGGGCGCGATTCGGCTCGTATCGCGGATTTGAGCTCGGGAGACGAACAAAAATGTCTCTCCTCTCCCAGCTCTTATCTCGAGTAGCTCGTAAGTAGAGCTGCTCGTATGTCGAGGTTCCACTGTAATAATGGCTATCTCTGAATTAAACCTGCCCATAACTGCATCCGATATAGCCATGGTCCCAGCAAGAGACCTTAAATTAATTAGGGTCCTGTCATGGGTCCCTAGAGGGTGGCCACAAGGCAGGGGCCCTCATGACTTCCTTCCGTTCCAAATTAGACAAAATGAATTATCAGTCTATATGTCACCCATGCCAAGAGCCTCAGATTTGGGAGACTCTACCTGCCCCATGGTCGAAGCTTCATATAGATTTAGCCAGCCCTATCCGTGACCATTTTTTTCTGATTGTAGTGGATGCTTTTTCAAAGTGGTTAGAGATTTATACCATAACATTTACTACATCTGAAGCTATTATTCATGCACTTTCTAATCTAATAGTGATTTGTAGGTTCCCTGACCCCATAATTTCAGATAATGTGCCTCAGTTCACCTTGGCGGCTTTCCATCATTTCCTTGATTCTAAGGATATAAAACATGGATTAATCGCCCCCTAACATCCTTCTGGAAACGGTCAAGCAGACCTAAGTTGCAAAGCCCGCTGCAACAACATAGCCAAAAAGTCTTCAAGAGGTTGTTACCCTAATCCTATGTAGCCTCTGCTCTGGTAATCTCACACTAATAACCAGAGTATACAAAACTTTCACCAGACCAATCCTTGAATACAGCTCTTCTGTCTGGAACCCACACCACATTTCGGACATAAATAGTCTAGAAAATGTCCAGGATACTTTACTAGAAGAGCCTTCCATGCAACTAAACTTACAATCCTAGGTTTAGAAAAGCTTAGAACTATGTCGCCTTAAACACGACCTAAGCACAGTCTATAAAATCATCTGCTACAATGTGCTTCCTGTCAATGACTACTTCAGCTTCAACCACAACAATACACAAGCACACAACAAATACAAACTTAAAGTAAAGCACTCTAAACTCGACTGCAGGAAATATGAGTTTAGTAACCAACTCACTACCAGACTCTGTAGTATCATCACCTAACCCCCCAAACCTTACCCTTAGACTATGTACCGTTGACCTCTCCCGAAGTATCGTGTATCTAAATATTGTTATAACGTTGTATACCACCAATACGTACTTGACAAAACAAATAAATAAATAAAAATGAAATAAAATAAAGTCTGCTTGGTAGCTTTGTCTTACATTACATGATTAGGTCTAACAAGATTCAAGAGCCAGTTGTGGCTAGTTAAGTTCATAACAACATAAGAACATAAGAAGAGCCATGCTAAATCAAGACAAAGCCCATCGGATGAAAAAATATTTCCCTTTATTTGTCCTTGTTTTCTTACCTGTGAGCTTTAGGGAGTGGCCCCTTGTCCTAGTATTGTGTGATAGAGAAAATAATTTTTCTCTAGCCACCTTTTCTACCCCAAGCATGATTTTATACACTTTGATCAAGTCATCCCTTAAACACCGTCTTTCAAGGCTGAAGAGATCAAAGCTTTGCAACCTGGTTTCATAAGGGAGGTGCTCCATTCAATTAAGTTCAATTAAGTTTGGGATCCTTAATATTGTGAATTAATCTGTTTGGACTTTGACTTTGAACCATTTACTGATATTTTACCAAAAAGGTAAAAGGAATATGTGGAATCATGGCAAAGGAAGTTGAACACTTCAGGTTCTGGTGAGCTGTGGCTTGAACTCACTGTACCTGGCACTTCTGTAGCCTCTGTGGCAATAGGCTGATGACTAGGTGAGTTACAAGATTAAGAGGCTGGAAAGAGCCCAAGTCAGTTATGGCATTTATTATTTTTGGTAAGTTTTTTAAACCTCTGATTTGTATTTTGCCTGACTATGGACCATTCAATCAAGAAATGGTTTGCCATTGCCTCCATCTTAGGACGGAGAGAAATGACTGGCTCAAGGTCACCCAGCTAGCTCCATTACCAAAGCAGAATTGGAAACTATAGTCTTTGGTTTCCTTGTGGATGGTGTTAACCAGTACACTAAACTGGCTGTCCATTAGTTAATTGGGTGCCGCCATATGTGCTTTGATTTGTGCTGACAGAATTATGGGCAATGCTTGCTATCCTTACTTTCATAACTAAAGTCATTACTTTTAATGATTACTTGTTAATTGATGTGCCGGTGCCTGGAGGCTGTTGGGGTCTGGATGGGTGTCAACAGGCTCAAACTCCACCCTGACAAGATGGATTGGCTGTGGGTTTTACCTCCCAAGGACAATTCCATCTGTCCGTCCATTACCGTGGGAGGGGTCTGCAACTTGGGCATCCTCCTCAATTCAGAGCTAACATTAGAGCACCAGCTTTCGGCTATGGAGAGGAGGGTGTTTGCCCAGGTTCGCCTGGTGCACCAGTTGCGGCCCTATTTGGACCGGGAGTCTCTCCTCACAGTCACTCATGTCTTCATCACCTTGAGGTGTATTGCAACACTCTCTACATGGGACTACCTTTGAAAAGTGTTTGGAAACTTCAGATCGTGCAGAATGTAGCCGCGAGAGCAATCATGGGCCTCCCTGGGTACATCCATATTTCCTCAAGCTTCCGCAGCCTGCACTGGTTGCCGATAAGTTTCTGGTCATAATTCAAAGTGTTGGTTATGACCTATAAAGCCCTACATGGCATCGGACCAGAATACCTCCGGGACCGTCTTCTGCCGCATGAATCTCAGCAGCCAATTAGGTCCCACAGAGTGGGCCTTCTCCGGGTCCCATCGACTAAGCAATCGCGTCTGGTGGGGCTCAGGGGAAGAGCCTTCTCTGTGGCGGCCCCGGCCCTCTGGAACCAACTTCCTCTGGAGATCAGAACCGCCCCCACCATCTTTGCCTTTCATAAGTTGTTGAAAACTCATCTTTGCCACCAGGCATGGGAAAATTGACACCTCCCCTAACTACTGTTTTATGTATGGTTTGATTGGATTGTGTGATTATTTTATTAATAAGGGTTTTTAAATTATGTTTTTAAATATTGGATTTGTACATTGTTTTATTGGTATGAGCCGCCCCGAGTTCTCAGAGAACAATAACCTCTACTATTGAATAACTCTAACTCTTATGCGAACTTTCAATGGCCTGTGAAATGTTTTTCTGGCTACCTACCATTACAAGTTAGAGCATCGTCCTGGCAAAACAATGGGAAATCATAAAAGCCTGGACTGCCGATTCACACAATTTCCAGCTAAATGTGTTGTATGTCCTCATGGAGTTCCTTTGAAAGTATGTCATGTTTTAGCAATAGCACTTAGACTTCTATGTTGCTTCAGAGTAGTGGGTTCTGAATTAGTTTGCTACTGGTTTGCGCACCTGCTTCTGCACATGCGCAGAATGGTCCTGGTGGGTGGGCGGAGCCTCCCGCCACTGCCGCTACCAGTTCTAGGGACTGGTCCAAACTGGGAGCAATCTACTGCTGCTTCATAGTGCTTTACAACCCTCTCTAAGCAGTTTACAGAATCACCATGTTGCCCCTCAACCATTTGGGTTCTCATTTTACTGATCTCAGAAGGATGAAAGGCTGAGACAACCTTGATGCCTGTCAAGATTCAACTTCTGGCTTTCAGCAGAGTTAGAATGCAATACAGCGTTTAACCACTGCACTGCCATGGCTCAGTGGTTAGAATGCAGTTGAAACATTCTCCTCATTGGCTGAGAGTTGTTCCCTGTCTAGATGGCTCTGTTGCACCCATTTCATCTATAAAAGACTGGGCTGCAAATCCTCAGAATTCTTAATTTTGTAAACTTTCATTTGTTCCACTCTATCCTTTATCTGTTTAATATCTCCAGTTAAGTGTTTTATCTCCTCATGGAGTTCCTTTGAAAGTCTGTCAAGTTTTAGCAATAGCATTTATATACTGCTTCATAGTCCTTTTTAACCCTCTAAGGATTAAACTCTAAGCCGTTTACAGAGTCAGCATGTTGTGCCCAACAATCTGGATCATCATTTTACTGACCTCGGAAGGATGGAAGTTCGAGTCAACCTTGATCCCTGTCAGGATTGAACTTTTGGCTATGAGCAGAGTCAGCCTGCAATACTACATTCTAACCACTGCACCACCATGGCACAGTAGTTAAAATTCAGTTCAAGCTTCATTCCCATTGCCTGAAGTACTTCATCTGTTATTATATATATATCTCTAAAAAAGTTCTTGAAAGTTCAACTTTATCTGATAATCTTCTTTCAGTTATATCAGTACTCTGACTTGTATCCATTATCCAAAAACATAACTAAAATTTAAAAATTAAAAGTCTGTACGACTAATTCCATATAGTCTAGTAAATATAACTATTGCAGACAAGTTACAAGATTACAGTCTTTGCCTCCCTCCGGTGGTTAAATAAAACCTCTGAATAAATTGCAAGGAAATATTCTTTATTTATAGGAAAGAAACAGGCTTCAAGAAAATCTTATTCTGAGAAAGAAATTGATAAATATAAGTCAGAAAACATCTTTTTCAAGTTTTATAAAAATGTTCAAAAGTTAACAAAGGTTTTTTTGTGCTTCTTATTTCAATGGTAACTACGGAAACTACTAATATTGCCTAGTTCTTATACTATGTAAAATCTATTATCTACTATCTCCTAGTTCTAATACTACCATACCCAATATCTATTATCTACCGTAATATATCCTAGTCCTAATACCAATATCTAATACTTAGTTCTAATGTTATCTCATATCTACTATACTAATATTGCCTAATAGTCATGTTTACTATCTAACATTGCTAAGTTCTAATACTATCTAATATCTTAAATCTAATATATCCTATTTCTAATACTAATATCTACAATCTAATATATCCTAATTCTAATATGATCTGATTTTTATTATTTCTATGAGCTTGACTAGAATTACACAATGCACACAATCACTTGGTACTTAAAATGCACTTTGGACTATACAGTTTTGGAAAAAGCAGCTTTTTTTCTCCAGGCAGGATGTGACTGTTTTCTCCATGGGGAGTTGAAGAGGTGTGTTTTTGTCTCTCCTTTGGAAATCTGGCATGTGAGGGCTCGTAATTGGTGATGGTGGAATCTCCTACAAAGCTGACTATTTCTCCCTGTTGCCTGTTCCTTGGTCTTCTGCATGTTATGGGACCTGTTGAGGGATAACTCTGATGTAAATTTTTTCAGGTTTCTCACATAATCTCACATATTCCTCACTTCACAGTTGCTTTGCATTCAGAGTTATGATGCTTCTTCCAAAGCATTTACGTTTTGAGTATGACTCCATTCCAGAGTTCTGATGGTGTCCCATACCCCACTTTAGAAACAAGACATTCATTTAACAAATACCTCAAAAAAGTTTTTAAATCAGGTTGGTCATATGGGTGCCTTGATTTATTACCATCATAACTTATGGTGAAAATTCTGAGCTTCATTATAGTCATAATTTGAGGACTGTGTATATGGGATAGGAGCCAAATGAGAGGAAGATGTTAGATAATCTCTTCAGGGGCAAATGCAAAGGGATTGTTTCATGCTTCATGGGACAAGGCAGTGATAAATTACTCGTGTTGAAAAGTTCAGAGTTGTGTGAAGGGATTAGAAATAAATCTCCTTATTAATTCAGCATATGTTGAATGTATAAGAGGGAGGTGGGATTGGGGGAAAATGTGTGTGGCTTTAGATTTGGAGCAAGAAACAACAATAATGTGATCTTTAGTGAGAGTGAATAAACAATTTCAGTGCCACAGCCAGGTTTATATCCCAAATTAAAAGGCTCCAGAAGTCATCAAAATATGTCAGACTATACGTGCTTTGATTGAATATAGTCTATATAGCACACACATACACTAAAATCTTAAGAAAGGGATTTTGAATTTAGTGAGCTTTCTTAGTAAATATCTCCTTATTCTCCCCTTATCTCTCACTTCTAGAGAGAATGACAAGAGTGAATCTGTTTAATTAGGACCCATGAATAACAGATAACAAGATAAAGAAAGAGTTCATATAATGCAGTATTTCAAGGAGAAAATAGAGCAAGCATTTGAAATAGTTTTGACATGACAAAGAATTATCATATCTTTATTTCGCAATAAAGTATGAAACACTCTGTGCTACCTTTTGGGGAAGAACATGAATCCGTTTTCTCCAGCTGACCTTTACGCATCCGGTGGGCATAAATATTTGTTATGCCGAGTTCCCGTTCTTTCTCCTAAAGAAATGCATTATTAAATTTAAGTTGATAATATAGTTTATTACATTAATGACAGTTCTGTAGAGTTCATACATTTCACTGTGTAACTACCCTCAGTATTTCATTTTATTTATCTGTGTGCAAGAGGCTTAACGTGAATTAATACATTTCTCCAATCTACAGTTTAGAGGCTCAGTTCAAATGAGTATTAGTGACTAGCATTTTGGATGCCTTGTGTGGTAAGCCAAATTTTATTTCAGCTTCTAAATACCTTAAGTTTCAGCTTCAGTGACTCAATTTCTCTTTCTAAATTGGCAGTGATTGACTGAGCTTCAATTGTCTTTGTCTTCTCAACTGCTAACTGGTGTCTAAAAGAGGTAGTTGTCAATGAGAGCTGCTTTTCCAAATCCTAAAAAACATTACAAATAAATCATCAATAATGTTATTCAATATTTGCAATCATATTGAATTAGAAATTAGAGGAAGACAACTGAAATTTTGTTAACTGTTTCCAAAAAGACGAAAATCCTCAATTATTGAAATGGGAATCGACCTACATTGTGGAAGAATAATATCCAAAATAACATGTATAACCAATAATAAGGTCATATGAGGCTTACAATTTGTTCAATTATAATAAAACCAAAATGCTTTATTTTTCCCTTGGTATGATGCCAAATATGGTAGGTTTAGTCAGTATACAGTTGTAAATGTGCTGGCTAGGCTCATATTATCAGAGATGGACTTTTTCATGTCATTAGTGATTCTTTTCAAAAAGTATATGGTTTGCTGATTCCACAGTGGAAGATAGGATAAGCTACATTCCACCTACATTTGCCTGTCATGCTCCCCCACACACCTGCAATGGCAGAAGCCATGCCGGCCTTGCCATTCCCATGTACGACTCCCCCAGCCCTCCCCCAGGGGCAGAAGCCATGCCGGTCTTGTCGTCGTCCTCTTTTATGGGAACTTCTTTGTGAATCCCCTTTGAGGTTCCCGTTGTTCTGGTCCTGGAACCCCCAACACACTCTTGCCTGTCTGCTCCCCAGTGGCCATGGCGCCTGCTACTCACCCTCCCTCGGGTCCTGGTGACATATCTGCTATGGCCAGGGGAGGGTCAGAGGAGGAGAAAAGCTGGCTGTAAATGGGCTGAAGCAGGTGGCTGTGGGCAAAAGAGGTGTGGAGAAAGCTTCATGCCTAAGTGTCCTGTTCTGCTCACAGAGCCTGCTATGAAGTTCTAAGCAATGTACATTGCATGTTACCTGGGTTCTCTTGTCACTAGCTTCCAATTTTTGTGTAAGTAATTTTAATTTACACTGAAGTTCTCCTCTCTCTTCAAGTTTTTTGTCTTCAGAAACTTTTTTCAATGCCTGCAAGGCTTCTTTTGTTTTTAAGAGTTGAACCTCAACATCTCTCAGCTTCTTGGAAGCTCTGCGCTCTTCTTCTTGAGACTTCTTAAGATGTTCTTTTAGAGCCTGCATTTCGTTAGACTGGGTGGTCAAAAGATTGGGCAGATTAATCTCAGCATTTTCGTAATTCCTGATTATTTTCAAATGCTGAGACTGAAGACGCTTCAATGTTTTATTTTCCGTAGCAACGGTCTCCAATTTATTCTGCAGAACAGCTACTTCGTTTTTCAGTTGTTTAATTTCATGATCCTTTGCTGACAATAGACGGCAAGCCATGTTATTTTTCTCCTGAACATTGATGTTATGGTCAGTACTAGATGTGGTCTTCTGCTGAGGTTTCTTTTTAGGCATTGCTTTACCTCCTGCATGGAAAAAAATATCAAGATAGCATATTAGATTGAGCAAAGCACTTAATTTTACATAATTCTCAGAGTTAAATGCTCAAATATGTATTCAGTGCATAGATTCACTCCCTTTTATGTGATATCTTGAGACAATCTCTAATGCAACTGTTTGTTGATTAACCTATTGTGAAAAATCATACCTGAACTTTCATAATATTAGCTGTTGTAAGACATAACTGCTATACTCACATAATATGCCAAAACAGTATTTTGATAGCTTTAAAATGCAGTGATTGGTCTCATTCATATAGATGGGAGGTTGAACAACTAGCCCCGTGGTACAACTGAAATAATCTGGAATTGAACACACTCAAAACTATAGAAATATTGGTAGACCTTAGGAGAAGTCTGCCCATACTTTTTTCTCTTACAATACTAGACAACACAGTATAAAGATTAGAGACCTTCAAATTTGTAGGTTCTGCCATATTTGAAGACCTAAAATGGTCATCTAACATCAAAACATCATCCAGATAGCATAACAAAGAATGGTCTTTCTGTGCCAACTCAGGAAGCTCAAACTGCCCAAGGAGCTAATGATACAGTTCTACAGAGGAATTATTAAGTCTGTCATCTGCACCTCTATAACTGTCTGATTCGTTCTGCAAGCCAACAAGACAGAAACAGACTGCAGAGGATAATCAGAACTGCAAAAAAAATAATTACTGCCAACTGGTCTTCCATTGAGAACCTGTATACTGCATGAGAACCTGTATACTGCATGAGTAAAAAAGAGAGCCGTGAATATATTTACTGAACCCTTGCATCTTAGACATAAATTGTTTCACCTCCTACTTTAAGAATGATGCTATAGAGCACTGCACACCAAGACAACTAGACACAAGAACAGTTTTCCCCTGAACACCATCACTCTGCTAAACAAATCATTCACTCACTGTTGTCAAACTATTCACTAAGGCTGCATTACTATTACTATTAGTCTTCTCATGGTTCCTTTCACCCATCTCCTCCCACTTATGACTGTATGAGTGTAACTTTGCTTGTATATCTATGATTTATATAATAATATTGATTGTTTCCTGATTGCTTATTTGAACCCTATGACAATCATTAAGTGTTGTACCTCATCATTCATGACAAATGTATCTTTTATTTACACTGAGACCATATGCATCAAGACAAATTCCTTCTGTGTCCAATCATACATGACCAATAAAGAATTCTAGTCCAGTCTAGTCTAGTCTATGCTTGGACTTCAACTCTAGAATTCCTCAGCCAGACATGTCCAAAGCAGGATTGCTAGACCTGGATTCTAAGCTTTATATTAAACTGGCCAGACAGACAGATGAACAGTAGAGTCTTTAAAGTATAGAAGTGTCAAGGTAGCTAAGCAAAAGTGCAGTTATAGGACAACTGCTTGATTTTCAGCAAAGGCTTAGCTGCCATTAGTTCAGTTGAAATCTGCCAAGCACCATGAATGCAGCAGTGTTCTGGATAACAAATGGCCTTCTTACCTTTTGTATGGACATCATTTTTCTTTTTCTTATCTGGTAAGATCCACTCCTTAGTTTGTAGTTGCTGGATCCATGAGATGGTGAAGCTGCCAGGCCCTTCCCTTGGGTAGGTTTGAGGGGAATCTGAGTGAAAACCTTCCCAATTGTCCCAAGAAGTTCCACAAATGCTTTCCTTGCTGCCATTGATAGCTGTTCTTGAAATGTCATCAACCAGTATATCAAACTCAGTTGAATCAGTAAACTGAGCACTTCCAAATTGGCTGGAACATTTGCTAGAGTTACTTTCTTTACTGTTGTTGCTGCTGCTCTTAATAAACTCAGTTGGAGAATAGTTAGAGCTTCCACTTTTTCTGCATTCCTCCTGGAAAGTAGGATGAAGAACTGCATCACCGGAAGCCATAATTTTAACGCTATATATTATGGCTGAAATTGGAAACAGGTGCCACGATGCCCAGGCAGAGGATTATGCCAGAGGTCCGTTTATGCACGTTACCCGGTTCTTGCCCTAGAAGTGGCTGTTTAGAAGTGGCTGTTTAGATCTTTATTACTATGGCAACTAAGGAACCTCTTCTCTTAGCATCATGGGACTTGTAGGGTAAAATTGAATGGAAGGAAAAGATAAAATAACAGATATCATGAAGGAGTTTTCATAATTCCATCATCTCCAGTTTTTTCCTCACTCTAGGTGTTCCATAAATTATCTTTTTCTATTGAGCATAATACTCCTTGATCTGGGGCTATGAAAAAGGACAAGCTTGTTTTCCCTGATCTAATCAAATAGCAAAGAACTTAACCCACAGTGTTGGAGCATTTTAGAAATATTATATTTCATGCAGGGTATATACCAAATTCTATGAGGGAAGCCAAAAAAAAGTATGTAAATATATGCATGCCTACATTAGTGTGGGTTCCACCAAGTTCCAGTTCCCTGTTTATGTAGAAACACCCAGCTCACTGAGAAAAACATAATTTAGGGGTTTGGTTAGAACTCCCACCCTCCTACTACCACAAAAAGATGGCATATACCACAGAACCCTCCTTAAACATCTCCACTGGGCATGCAAGTAGATGAGAAATACCTTTGTTTAGATAATTAAATTTACTTTTTCTTTTTATGGTTGGCCTTATCTTGGCATGTTGGCTGAACTAGCCGTTACTTTTTCAGCAAGCTGTAATTAAACCATGGATCAGAATAAAATATTATCAGGATCGATACTTTGTCTTATGTTTTAACTAGCTTGTATTAAACCATTTTCTAAAAGATCCCAAGACTTTCCTACTAATACAATATTTTTTTTCAAAAATTGCATTCTTTAGCTTCGAAGTTTATGAAAGAAATCTTTTCAGTAATTAAGTGATGTTTATAAGATAGTTATAAATTGTCTGCAAAAAAATAAAACAAAGAACAAAATCTTATTGTAAGTTGCATGTTTTTTTTGTTGTTAGTTGCTAAGTCGTATCCACCCATTGTGACCCCATGGACAATGATCCTCCAGGCCTTCCTGTCCTCTACCATGCCCCAGAGTCCCTTAAACTCACACCTATTGTTTCTCCCTTCTTCTATTGCCCTCAATCTTTCCCAGCATTAGGCTCTTCTCCAGTGAGTTCGTCCTTCTCATTAGATGGCCAAAGTATTTGAGTTTCATCTAAGCTGCATATGATGATGATGATGATGATGATGATGATGATGATATGCTTGGGAACTGTTCGACTTGTATTATTGTAATACGAAATCCAGCATATAAATCATGTTTGTTGTGTATTACTATTTTTTGGGAATAAAATAACAACAACAAAAACATAGTTGGAAGGGAACTTGGAGGTCTTCTAGTCAAACCCCCTGCTTAGGCAGGAAACCTTACACTACTTCAGACAGGTGATTATCCAACATCTGCTTAAAATATTATGGTGTTGGGGTATTTACAACTTCTGGAGGCAAGCTGTACTAACTGATTCACTGTTCTGACTGTCAGGAAATTTCTCCTTAGTTCTAAGTCACTTCTCTCCATGTTTAATTTCCACCCATTGCTTCTTGTTCTGCCCTCAGGTGCTTTGGAGAATAGGTTGACTCCTTCTTCTTAAAAGAATAATCAGCAGAAACAAAAATGACTTATGATCAGAAATTAAGAATTGTAAAAGTATTGTTTTATAACTCTATAAAAGTATTATGTTGTTCCATACCTCATGTAAGATAAATGGACTTCCTTCAGGCTCACACTTTCAAAGAATCATGACTTTTAGACTGATGTTTACTTTTTTTGCTTTTAACAGCTTTTAAAATCCCAGCTGCTGTGGCCTACAGGTGGAGCTCTTACATTAGAATCAGGAGGTTGTGAGCCTGATCCTAGGTGGGGGCAGATTTAGGGTCTCATGCTTAGGCAGGGGGTTAGACTAGATGACCTACAAGATCCCTTTCAAATCTGTTAATCTGTTAAATGCTATGAAAAGATTAAAAAATAAATAAACATGACACATTCATGACGGACATTAGTGATAGGCAGTATAATAACAAGTGTTGAGTAATTGAATTTATATGCTGACATATCTCTTTTATTGCATTTTATTGTTTATTATTGCAAAAAGTTTGAATGAGGCATGAGACTTGGGCACATAATTAAACTGGTGGATTTTTGGCTAATCACTCTGTCTATTGTCAAATACAGAGGAACACAAAAGGGTGAAAAACACACTCTCATTATTTCAACCTATATGTTGAATGTATATGAGGGATATGGGTTTGGGAAACATGTGGCTTTAAATTTGGAGGACGAAACAGCAAATATAGATCTTGATTTGTATTTAGTTCTAGTGATATGGACACTACGCTACAAAATGTGAGATTTTGGCCTAACCAAAGGAATGGAAGTCACCATGTCTGGGATCCAAAAATGAATTCAAAGGCTGGGTGGGCTTCAGGACCCCTTTTCATCCCCCAATGTTGGTGTGGAGGGGCAGGCCCAACTCCTTTGTTGGCTGCATTTGCGGAGGGGCTTGCCATGGGCTCAGGGCCAACTATTTCCCTTTTTTCCTCTTAATGACTTGGTTCTTTTTCCTGGCTTTTCTCTACAGTGCTTATTTGCCTTAACAACTTTTAGTTCAGTTGCTTTGGCCTAGTATCACAAGTTCCTCGCATAACCAACAGTTGCTTTGCCTTCAGAGTTATGGTGCTTCTCCTAAAGTACTTATAACCCAATTCCACTGGTTTAGTTCAGTGGCTTTGGCCTAGTCCCACATGTTCCTCGCTTAAGCAACAGTTGCTTTATGATGCTCCCCCAAAGTAATGTCCCAGTTCTAGGGTGTGAAATATGAAGTACAGTATTGCCTTTAACATAAAATAAAATCTTATTAGTATTTTTTTCTTTATATGTTTTGTTTTGTTTTGGTTTCTTTTATTTTATTTTTTCTTTTTATGTTTTGTAAATGTGTAGATGTATATATATATATTTAAATCAATAAAAATTTATTATTAAAAAAACCATAAAATAAAATCTAAATATAAAGAGAGTTAATGAACTTCTTGAAAAATTAGTATTGTTCTTATAGTAAACAATATGGTTCAGAAGTTTCCAGAAAAGAGAAGTGAGGGCGGGGGTGGGGGTGCTTTCTGAGCAATAGCTGGGGAGATTTTGCCCTGCAACTAGGGTATCTTTGTTAATAAGCATTCCAGATAGGCTGTAAGCTTATTAGTATCCAACCAATGGAAAACCCGAACAGTGGTGAGGGTGGAGGATGGGCCAGGGGAAGGGGTATAAAAACCGGTTGCAGCTTTGTTCTGAGTCCAATTCATGGGCACACGTATTGGCAAATATATAGTAAACCTTTGCTAATTTTTGGTACTGGATTGCCTTCATTATTGCTTACGCTTCCAGATGCTACTGGCCATTGAAACAGCTGTAAGAACTGCTGAAAGTGGCTGGACTCATTGCACCAGACTTAAGGAACTGGTCAAGGTCTCCACAGGTGAAACAGTGGAAAGTGCAACCTTTAAGCAACCCTCTCTGAAAATAATAAAACAACAAAGTAGATGTTTGCTTTCCGACTATAGTACATCTGAGTTACTCGGTGGGATGTCCAGTTGTGTCCTATGTGGTTTATGTGGTAATAGGAATAGGGAACAGAGATGATCATAAGCTCTTACTAGCTCCAACTTTCCACAAATCTGACAGAAATTTATTCTGGGTATTCATAAAACTCCCAAGCCTCAGGTAATCAAATTCAATGTATGCCACTTAATAAATTGTGGGGATTTCAGCAACCAAATGCAATATGCAAATGACGAGAAATATTTGTGTGTAAATGCATATTCTTCCTGTTGGGGGGATATATAGTAGACAACAGAGACTTTTAATCCTAACACAGGAATTGCATCAGAGGGGGGGAGGGGGGGAGAAAGTATGAAATATAATTAGCATAACCATAAAATGTATGAAGCAAATAAATAATAACTGTATAGTATGGGGATCAATATGCCAGGAAGAGATACTTTATGATGTTGTTTTAGGATTAGGATGGTTAAAGCAAAAGGAATTAGCAAAAACATAGAAGTAAAATGCCTCAGATTAAACCTTTTGCTCCACCCAATGGTACCAAATTAGTCATTATAGTGGAAATAGACAATTTGAGACAATTTTTTGAAATTGAGACTAGATATAGAAGTACAAATGCCTGGGTAAAAATGGGTAAAGTATTCGAAAATGATGAGTAGCCCACAGGTAGCATGAGATGCATATTGGCTCTTTTTCAACATAGAACAGGTTCAGGAAATGAAAGTTATAAATCCCTTTCTCTCCTTTGTCCACCAGTAAAACATCTAGATATTAAGAAACCACCTACATTCTTTGAAGCCTTTGGTAACACACTGCATACCTCAAAAGGTAAGGTGTGGGTTCTGTCCAAATGGTAAGAGAACTGGAAGCATATGTAGAAACAGTAGATGTAACCACAGAAACCCCAAAAGAAATTATGGTAATCCAGAATGGCCATTCCTAGAACTGTTTTATGGTGGTATTGTGGGGGTTAAATACCAGTATTAAGACATGTTCTTCCCCCAAATTGAATAGGTACTTGTGCAATTGTCCAACTGGCTGCGCGGGAACCATTCTCATTTAAACCATGAACATAACAGTTATGACACTTATTAGGGTATAGAAGGCAATAAAAAGTAGAAAAGTGGGAAATTAGAAATTAGGAGATATGAAGTATTGCCTCTAAAATAAAGTTTAATTATAAAAGAGAGTTAAGGAACGTTGAAAAATTAATATTTCTATTACAGTTAACAATATGGTTTAGGAAAGTCAAGAAGGGGGTGTTTTCTGAACAGTAATTAGAGACAGGTGTTAATATCTTGTGCTTGTTAGGTTCTTGTTAGTATCCAGCCAATGGGAAACCAAAACAGTGTTGCAGGTGGGGGTGGTATAAATACATGTTGCATGCTCTGGATCCAGCCATTTGCACCTGTATTTGCAAATAAGTACTGGATTGCCTTCATTGCCTTATTGGTTACTTATTTCTAACACAGGGTTCTGAAGCCGTTCCTCGCCCCCGTCACATGACTCTGGCAAATTGCAGTGGTACTTGGGCCAGGTTCCGCAAAAAATGTCCAAAACAATCCATTGACTTGGTTAACAGCACAGTGTTTGTTTAATGATCACAGGATTTGCTTTAAAAATAAAATGTTTAGTTAAAACTGATCACCAGAAAAAAAGTTGTAAAATCAGGGTGGTCACATAAATGCCTTGATTTATATCCATCATAACTTATGATGGAAATTCCGACGTCCATTAAAGTCATAATTTGAGCACTGTGTATATTGGATAGCAGCAGAGTCAGTGAAGGGCTACCAAAATTTTTACTACCACACTGTGGGCGTGGGTTATGCAGGATGCCCTGCATTTCCTTTCAACATCTTTCAGTGCAAATTGGGTGCTCTGGGGTGGAGCTCCAGTTTCGCTACCCAACTGTGTTGCCGTCTGTCCGGGCAGTAGCCCATCCCTGAGCAGAGTGATAGGAGGATGTTAGATAATCCCTTCATTGGCGGATGGCAGGGGGATTATTTCATACTTTATGGGACAAGGTAATGATAAACCACTCCTGTATTCCACTCAAAAACACAGAGGTACACAAAAGGGTGAGATTACACTGTCAAAGTAATTATACTGACAGTGAGATACTGTCATTAGTTCAACCTAATGTAAGATGGCTCAAGCTCACCCAGCTAACTCCATTCGCAAATCACAATTGGAAACTATAGTCTTTGGTTTCCTTGTGGATGGTGTTAACCAGTACACTAAACTGGCTGTCCATTAGTTAATTGGGTGCTACCTTGCGGGGTTTTGATTTGTGCTGACAGAATTATGGGCGATGCTTGATATCCTGACTTTAATTACTAAAGTCATTACGGTACTTTTAATCATTACTTGTTACTTGTCCAACAATTCCTGTTAAGTCTGTGATCTTATCCTGCTTATTCATTTTCTTCTACCACTTCGATTGAGTCACACAAGGAAAGAGTAGTCATTCTTCTTTTTTTTTTTTGGTCCCAGAGTGATTGATTACTAATACCACGGACTCTAAAAAGGATTAATTATCTGTAGAATTTGAAGGTATTTATTTTCCTTACAAGCCATTGAGATATAAAGGAGAATTTGGAACTGGACTGAAGGCCTTGAAAATCATATTGTGTTGATAGAGCATCTATAACCCTTATAGAGCAAGACAGCACAAACTGTCTCTATTACAGGGTTGTGTTTTCTCGGAGAATAATGAATGTATGTATGAATGTAATTCATTTCAAGTTGGAAAGAAAGAGGCTTCAAGGAGAAGTAGAAATTGATAAGCTTAAGTCACAAAACAACTTGTTTCAAAATTATTTTTATATTTATGTTTTATAAAAATGTGGAAAAAGTTCAGAATTTTATTTCTGCTGCTTCTTTCAATGGCAACTACAGAAACTACTATTGTTTATTGTTATGTTTTATTGGATTTATATGCCGCCCCTCTCCGAAAACTCGGGGCGGCTAACAACAATCTCTACTAATATTGCCTAGTTCTTATACTATCTAAAATGTATTATATAATATATCCTAGTTCTAATATTACTATCTACTATCTCCTAGTTCTAACACTACCATACCTAATATCTATGATCTCCTGTAATATATCTGATTTCTAATACTATTATCTAATATTTAATACTGTTTAGTTCTAATACTATTTCATATCTACAGTACTAATATTCCCTAATAGTTATGTTTACTATCTAACATCGCTTACTTCTAATCCTATCTAACATCTTAAATCTAATCCTATTTCTAAATCCTATCCTATTTCTAATACTAATATCTACTATGTAATATATCCTAGTTCTAATACGATCTGATATCTTTTAATTCCATGAGCTTGACTGGAGTCACACAATGCATAAAATCACTTGGCACTTAAAATGCAGTTTGGACTCTACAGTTTTGGAAAAAGAAGCTTTTTTCCTCCAGCCAGTATGCGACTGTTTTCTTCATGGGGAGTTGAACAGGTGTCTTTTTTGTCTTTCCTTTAGAAATCTGACATGTGAGGACTTGTAATTGGTGATGGAATCTCCTATTAAGCCGTCTATTTCATCCTGTTGCCTATTCCTTGGTCTTCTACATGTTATCTTTGGGTTCACTATGGGACCTGTTGAGGGATAACTCTGATGTAAATTTTTTCACAGGTTTCTCACATATAGTCTCACATATTCCTCACTTCACAGTTGCTTAGCATTCAAAGTTATGATGCTCCTCCCAAAGCATTTACGTTTTGAGTATGACTCAATTCCAGAGTTCTGATGGTGTCCCGTCCCCCGCTTTACAAATGAGACATTCATTTAATAAATAGCACAAAAAAGTTGTAAAATCAGATTGGTCATATGGGTGCCTTGATTTATTACCATCATAACCTATGGTCAAAATTCTGAGCTTCATTACAGCCATAATTTGTGGACTGTGTATATTGGATAGGAGCAACATGAGAGGAAGATGTTAGATAATCCCTTCATTGGCAAATGCAAGGGGATTATTTCATGCTTCATGGGACAAGGCAGTGATAAATTACTTCTGTTCAAAAATGCAGAATTGTATGAAGGGATTAGAAATAACTCTCCTTATAAATTCAGCATATATGTTGAATGTATATGAGGGAGGTGGGATTGGGAAAAAATGTCTGTGGCTTTAAATTTGGAGCAAGAAACAGCAATAATGTGATCTTTAGTGAGAGGGAATAAAGCAATTTCAGTGCCACAGCCAGGCTTATATCCCAAATTAAAAAGCTCCAGAAGTCATCAAAATATGTCAGACTATACTTGGATTTGATTGAATATGATCTATATAGCACACACATACACTAAAATCTTAAGAAAGGGATTTTGAATTTAGTGAGCTTTCTTAGTAAATATCTCCTTATTCTCCCCTTATCTCTCACTTCTAGAGAGAATGACGAGAGTGAATCTGTTTAATCAGGACCCATGAATAATAGATAACGAGATAGGTAAAGAGTTCATATAATGCAGTATTTCAAGGAGAAAATACGGCAAGAATTTGAAATATTTTTGACGTGTCAAATAATTATCATATCTTTATTTAAAAATAAAGTATGAAACACTCTGTGCTACCTTTTGGGGAAGAACATGAATCGGTTTTCTCTGGCTGACCTTGATGCATCCGGTGGGAATAAATATTTTGCCCCGGAAGCGGAGTAAAGACGCTGAGACATATTGTGGATTAAATAAGGGTCATTTTATTAAATTAACATAAATTTAAATAACATAACTTTAAATACGTAAATTTAAATATTTAAATTCAACATAACTAAGGACCTGCAGAGGCCAAAACTAACGGGGCGGAAATTCCTACCAGAAACTTCCTTGGCTCACCGCCAAGCCACTCAAAAAACACCAAGGTCATTGCCCCCGAGGTGGATCACAACAACTCAGGGGCTCTCTCAGAACGGCACCGGCCAAAAAACCAGGGGGAGAAGCCCTTCCCAACGCAGCACCTTCGGCCCAACCAACGACATCTGTCCTCAGGCGCAGGGACAGCTGTGATCCAACAGGAGACTTCACAGCAAACCTTCCAGCCCAAAACGAAACTGTGGTCACAGAGCCAAACATGGGCCAGGAACCAGAAACGGCTGAAAAAACAAGCAACAATTAAAAACCAGCCGATAACGGGGACCCTATTGAGGGGGCCTAAATACAAAAGAAGACTGCTGACCTCCACCGGCCAATGGCCATGATGTGGTGGTCCGCCAACCAGCTGCTACAGCCTCAGAGGTGGTGCTTATACAGGATGGACGTGTGCCGAACCTAGGGATCTGAACCTCGTAGGCCCTGGATATGCCGTCCAGGTTTCCCTGGCCTTCATTGCGACTGCGCGGAAGGCAACAACACTGCCACCGGGCACATCGGCTTGTTTGTCGTTGACGCTAATGAGATCTCCGTTCTGCGACCATCTGGTCCCTTTGGACTTGCGCAGGCAGATGGAGACCTATCTCCTGGTAATGCACATCGCTCCATTGGAGCACAAACTAACATCCCTATTAGAAGTGACTGGAACCTCACCTATCCTGAATGTTCCATTGCTACTACAGGGGAAAGAATTCTTGGATGGCCATAAGGAGTGGCACCACCTATCTCCCAGTATCACTCCGAAGCCAAGGGGCCCATCGGAGTCCAAAAGCAAGTCTGCTTGGAAAAGCAAATCTTGCAGCCTAAAGGGGACCCTGTTAAAGTGGGCCAGTAATGCTGCCAAACTTGCAATTCTTCCCTGGTCCCTGCATTGAGTCACACAGATGGTGTGGCAATCTCAAGCCCTGCATGAAAGAGTACAGTCAGCGTAAAACACCCTACCGGGTGCGATCACCCGACATGCAAAATTAAGCAGCCTGTGAGCTCCTGGAGTTGCTTGTGGGTTACCTTCTCCAGGCAGGACACCTCCTCCAGCTCGAGCCATATCATCACTAATTACTCTATCGGCAGTCTGAAGACTGCTTGGAAGAGTTTAATTCTAAGCCTTAGAAGGAAATCCGGAGGATGGCCCTTCCGTCTTTCTGGAGCTAGGGGAACCCCAAGGTAAAACTTAATATTTTGCATGCCACCATTAAGGCTTGGAATATTCACCTCACGCTTTCTTGGGTAGTACTCCCAGGGGGGGTGATACCCTCAAGTTAGGTATGGGGGGGAGGAAGGAAAGGGGCCTAGGCCCCTTCCTTCATCAACCTCTTAATTTAGCCCCAACTAGGTCCTTGTCCCCAGCTACTGACCTAAGCTCGTGAAAGAAAAACCCTGCTTGGACCCTGGTAAGGAATCCTAAAACCCTCCAAGTGCCCTGAAGGATAGCGGCCGCGCACTCGGGCGGGCGATATCCCCGCAGGAGGCTGGCCAAGCAGTCAAGCTTGACCGGGCTGGGGCCCTTCAGTTGCAGGAACGGCTTGCTTATTCCTGTCCCCGTTGCTCCTGTTCCTGTTGGGGTGTGTACATGTATGTGTGGCGTGGGAGCTCCCACATTTGGTACAAGCGTGCCGGAATTTGCAGGAGGACCATGCACAAAAGCCCTTGACGCTAAACTCAAAACAAATTTGGGTGGGTTGAACACCCTGCCCCGCACCTGTGCGGGAGGTGGCCAGCTCCTCCTCCTCCATCAAATGACTGCTGTCGGTCCTTTGTCCAGTACCGCTTTTCTGAGCATGAAACCAGAGGTCGGGAACCTCCCGGTCCCAAGGCAGGGTGTTCTCAAAAGCCACCCTCATCCTGAACGACTCGTCGTACCTCTGCCAGGCATCTCCCTTAACCTCAAATTGCGCCATAGCGATGAGGTCAATGTACGTGAGCAATGCTGTGGCCCTGCCTGGTTTCTTCTGAATAATTATGGTGGCATAAGTTAAGAAGGCATAAAGCCAGGACCTGAAGCATCGCGGCACCTTAACTTTCTTGGCCCGATCAGTTCGGGCCTCCTCGTCCCTTTCCTTTTTGGGGACCTCCCTATTAAGCAGGGTATACAGATCAATGTATTCCACTCGCCAGATGTTCTCCCTAATGGAGGGGTGCAAATGATATCCCAAGGGAGTAGAAGGGAGGCCACAGGGGATCACACCCACCGCCACCGGGGTCAGTTGAGGTAGCTACGCTGGTGTGAACCGCCCCTGCCGCAGTGATAGTGGCAGCAAGGGTGGCCTTTCCCTGTACGGTTAGAGACCCACCTGCCGCTGCGGGAGCTGCCTGGGTCCCTGCACTACCTGTTGTGCTCGCTAATCGTACAGCTGGCACTGAAGTTCTGGGCATCGGCTGAAGCCACTGAACGGGGAAACCAATACCCCCACTCCCCCCTACCATTGTCACCATGTTCACCTGTGACGCCCCGGACGGGACCAGAGCCAGTTAGGCGGTGGCTCCCCAAACTTGTGGGCACTCTGCAGGGGTGCTGGATCCCAAAGGGGGGCCCAGACTGGTTGGCCCCACCGGGGGGGTTATGGTTTCTAACCCCTGTAGACCCGGTGTGGGTGCGTTGGTAATTGACTCACCCCTGCCATCCAATGGGGACCCAAGGGCCACAGTGGTCGAACCGGGATCCTGTGCTGCTGGGCCACTCTGGTCCAGAGCCGGGTCTTGGGATCCTTCGGGGCCCAGAGGGGCTCCCAGAGAAGCCGAGGGTCTTGATCCGCTGCATGCTCCAAAGGCAGCTTCCCAGCGTGCGTCCATTCGATCTAGACGATCCAACGAAGGAGTAAATGACTGGATCAGGGCCTACCATGGCCCGGTGTTCAGGAGGGGCCTGCGCCCGGGGGGTAGGAGCTGCCTCTCTGGCCTCCCTAGCCCACACCGAAGGAATCCGTGTCCTGCTAGGGCGAGAACCCAGGGGTCCCTGGGTGGAAGCCCGCCTCTTGGGGGCCATGCTGGAGCAGGTCCCTAAAAGAAGAAAAACCTCCAAAATTTGTACTTCAAAATGGAGCTAATAGGCCTGAAAAAGCAGGCCAAATCACCCCAGCCTCCCAGATGGAGGGTCCTGGGGGCCCCAAAAGAAGGGGAAAATGAGCTGAATTCAGTGAAAAAGCTCACTAAATTAAAAAAACCCACAGTTAAAACCCTGAAAGCTGCTTGCAGCCTGCCCTTTAACCACTATACCACCGAGGCCCTATCCCCTTAAGGGGAATAGCCTTAGGTGGCCCACTACCCTTACTGCCCTTCCTAAAAAAAACCCTCCCAAAGTGGGAGGGGGGGATAATGGAGGGAGGTATAAAGGCCCCTCACCCTCGGTGGTTGCCCCTACTAGCCCACCCTGTCCCAGCCCTAAAGTTGGGGGGGCGAGGGGGGACCGTGTGGGTGGTTTGGGGGGGGCTTAAGGCTCCCTTCCCACTACAATGGGGAGTAAGCCAAGCGTACTCCCCACAGTGCTTAATTAAATAAATTAATTAAATAAATAATTGAATCAATTAAATTAAACTAATTAAACTAAATTAATTAAATTAATTAAAAAATGAAATGTCGTGGGAGGATGTCGCGTGGGGGGGCTTAAGGCTCCCTCCCCACTACAATGCGGAGTAAGCCAAGCCTACTCCCCAAAGTGCTTACAATTAATTTAATTAATTAAACTAAATTAATTAAATTCAGCAAAATCCAACTTGAGCGAGGCCTTGATAGGCCTCGTCATGTGTCCCAGTCTTCAAAGCGAACAGAAAAAGCCTTTGTTCGCTTCAGAAGTGAAGAAAGCAAGGGGGAGATCCTGTTCAGATCGCCCTTAAATAGGGCGATCCAGGACCTCCACCAGCGACCAGCAGGCGGTGCGCCGACTTGGCGCGCTGCCAAAAGCTGAACTTCCAGGGTTTCAGGAACTTGAAAGTTCGGGGCTTTATAGAGCTGCCCGCAGCGTCCCCCTGCTCCGGGGGCAATTTTGGCCAGCGGTTTAAGCCGCCGGTTGAGCATTTTTATGCCTAGTTCCCGTTCTTTTTCCTAAAGAAATGCATGTTGATAACATAGTTTATTACATTAATGACAGTTCTTTAGAGATCGTACATTACACTGTGTAACTCCCCCCAGTATTTCATTTTATTTATCTGTATTTTAAATATTTCCTTAGGCATATTTGTGCCGTTTTCCCTCTCAATTTTATATCAGTACAGGCCTTGAGTAACAGGTTTAAAAAACATATTATTTTCATATTGGCAGACACTTTTCAAATAGTACTTTTTCCTAGAAATGGCTTAACGTGAATTAATACATTTTTCTAATCTACAGTTTTGATAGTTAAAAGCTGACAGAAAGACTCTCAAAACAATATAGGCTCAGCTCAAATGAGTATTGGTGACTAGCATCTTGGATGCCTTGTGTGATAAGCAAAATTTTATTTAAGCTTCTAAATACCTTAAGTTTCAGCTTCAGTGACTCTATTTCTATTTGTAAATTGGCAGTGATTGACTGAGCTTCCATTGTCTTTGTTTTCTCAACTGCTAACTGATGTCTAAAAGAGGCAGTTTTCAATGACAGCTGCTTTTCCAAATCCTAAAAGACATTACAAATAAATCATCAGTAATGTTATTCAATATTTGCAATCATACAATATTGAATTAGAAATTAGAGGAAGACAACTGAAATTTTATTAAATGTTTCCAAAAAGATGAAAATCCTCAATTTTTGAGATGGGAATCGACCTACATTGTGAAAGAATAATATCCAAAATAACATGTATAACCAAAAATAAGGTCATATGATGCTTACAATCCATAATGCAGATTAAAGAGAAAATAAATGGTTAGATTTTGTTCAATTATAATAAAACCATAATATGCTTTATTTTTCCCTTGGTATGATGCCAAATATGGTAAGTTTAGTCAGTATACACTTTTAAATGTGCTGGCTAGGCTCATATTATCAGATATGGACTTTTTCATGTGATTAGTTAAAGCAAGAGTGATTCTTTTCAAAATGTGTATGGTTTGCTGATTGCACAGTGGAAGATAGGATAAGCAACACGCCACCTCCATTTGCCTGTCATCCTCCCCCACACACCTGCAATGGTAGAAGCTATGCTGGCTTTGCCATTCCCCTTTGCGACCCCCCCCAGCCCTCCCAAAGTGGCAGAACCCATGCCAGCCTTGTCATCGTCCTCTTTTGTTGGAACTTCTTTATGAATCCACTTTGAGTTGCCTGTTGTTCTAGTCCTGGAGCTCCCAACACACTCTTCCCTGTCTGCTCCCCAAGGGCCATGGCGTCTGCTACTCACCCTCCCTCGGATCCTGGTGACATATCTGCAATGTCCAAGGGAGTGTCATAGGAGGAGAAAAGCTCGCTGTAAATGTGCTGTAGCAAGTGTCTGGGGGCAAAAGAGGTGTGGCCAAAGCTTCATGCTTAAGTGTCCTGTTCTGCTCACAGAGCCTTGCTATGAAGTTCTAAGCAATGCACATTGCGTGTTACCCGGGTTCTCTTATCACTAGCTTCCAATTTTGGGGTAAGTAATTTTAATTTACGCTGAAGTTCTCCTCTCTCTTCAGGTTGTTTGTCTTCACAAATTTTCTTCAATGCCTGCAAGGCGTCTTCTGTTTTTAAGAGTTGAGCCTCAACATCTCTCAACTTCTTGGAAGCTCTGCGCTCTTCTTCTTGAGATTTCTGGAGGTTTGCTTTTAGAGCCTGTATTTCTTTAGACTGCGTGGTCAAAAGATTGGGTAGGTTGGTTCCGGTTCCGGTGTGAGCGGTGTGGAGATGGTGGGTCCGCTGCTCCTCTGAGACTACGGTGAAAAAATCATCAGGAATGAATCAATCCAGATTTGAAATGGCCCGAAGTCGATCTGCTACCTTGTCCCCCGTTGGGGGGGACTAGAAACTAAATGCTTTCGCTCTGCTGTAGGGACGCCAGAGACTGCGACGCTGATGCAAAATGCAAAATGCCGAAGGGGAGGAAGTGAATTATGAAAGCAGAGAGCCAGACCGAGCCGAGCCTCATGGTGAATGAGAGTGACCAGTGCCAGTGCTGAGGCGGTGGAGGTGAGGGGACGATGGAAAGGAGGGGAGCGGAGCAGAGCAGAGGGGAGCAGAGACCAGCGCTGAAACTGAGGTGACCCTGTTTGCTTGTGAGACCAAAGATGCTGAGGATCCAGGCCGGTGGGAGCGACCTGCTGTCGGTGGTGGAGGACGTCTGCGGAGATATGGTGGGCGAGGAATATCCAGGAACAACGAACCCCCCCCCCTGCATGGCACCAGTGGGTGAGAGGGGGATAAAGTGGGATGAAGGAGACAGACGGCCAGTATGAGTGCCTATGGAATAGGTGTTGGTAGATATCAGAACAACTGACTAATGTGACCAGAGTGACTCTAGGGAGTGAGAATGATGGAATTAACTGCCTAGAATCATCATGGCCAATTAGATTGGGGATATTGTTTAATGACTAACTTTTGTTTTTGTCATCGTTTGTCATCTCCCCCCCCCCAATCTTCCCATCTCCTTCCTAATTACTGCTAAGACCATAGAACTGCGCCTCTAGTGGGAAGATTGTAGAAAACAGCAGACTTTAAGACTCTAAGACTATATGGAAGACATATAGAGGACATCATACCTGGATTGATTGATTGATTGACTGATGATTGATAGCGACCAAGATCTGATTTTATATTCTTTATATTAACTTATTACGAATTTATAATTTTATATCTTATATATTTATAACATATTTTATTAGTGCATTAATCTATTGCTAATTTAATCTATGTTTAATTAATTGGGGGGTTTATTAACTGATGGATAACTGGGCTGGGTGCAATAATGTTTATGGGATGAATGATTGGTATGAGTGGGATGGTTGGGGTGGGTGGGGTTATGCCAGGGATGAGATGAATGGAAATAGTATGAATGATATATTTGGCCCACCTGACGCTGGAGAGGCAGGAGGGGAGGAGGCACCGATCTCTGGGGTGGCAGAGGGTCGGAATATCCCGGTATTGCTAGGTAGATGCAGATACGGCAGGAGCCACGGAGTTAGCCGCTCCAAAGGAACGAGGGATCGCTGTCTAATAACGATTCCTTGTTCTGGCTCCGTCAGCTCAACCCTGGGTACTGGTGACGAGTGTATTTCTGGCCCTGGGCTCAGGTTGCTGCTACTCAATGCCAGGTCGGTGGTAATTAAAGCTCTCCTCATCCGGGATTTAATCCTGGATGAGGAAGCCGACCTGGCATGTGTAACTGAAACCTGGCTGGGCCCGGAGGGAGGAGTTCCTCTCTTTGAAATTTGCCCAGCTGGGTTTCAGATATGGCATCAACCTCGACCCCAGGGAAGGGGGGGAGGAGTGGCTATTATAGCCAGGGAGAGCCTTTGCCTGCGTAGACTCATTGCTCCGGAGATTGCGGGTTCCGAGTCCCTCCTGGTGAAGTTGGATTTAGGGGTTCAGGTGGGCTTGCTTCTCACGTACCTGCCTCCCAGCTGCATGGCACAAGCCCTGCCTGTACTACTCGAGGAGGTAGCCGGGCTGGCGGTGGGGTTCCCTAGACTTATTGACTTGGGGGATCTCAACCTGCCGCCGCTCGGTGAATCCTCTGGACTGGCACAGGAGTTCATGGCCACCATGGCAGCCATGGACCTGACCCAAGTAGTACAGGGTCCGACTCATGAGGGGGGGCACGCACCCGACATGGTATTCCTCTCTGAGCAACTGAGCAATGGCCTGAGACTAAGGGGCTTAGAAGTGTTGCCTTTGTCATGGTCAGACCATTTTCTACTGTGGCTTGACTTCCTGGCTCCAATCCTCCCCCGCAGGGAGGCGGAACTGATAAAGTTGTTCTGCCCCAGGCGCCTGATGGATCCAGAAGGCTTTCAGAAGGCGCTTGGGGTTCTTCCAGATGCACTCTTCCACAGCTCGGCAGAGTCTCTGGCTGAGACCTGGAACAAGGCTGCAGCGGAGGCCCTTGACCGAATTGTGCCGCTGCGACCTCTCCGCAGCACTAGACCCCATAGAGCTCCATGGTTCAACAAGGAGCTCCGAGAGTTGAAACGCCAGAAGAGACATCTAGAGAAGCGATGGAGGAAGAGTAAGTCTGAATCCGATCGAACACTTGTAAGAGCTCATATTAAGACTTACAAAGTGGCGCTCAAGGCAGCAAGATGCGCGTATCATGCCGCCTTGATTGCATCAGCGGAATCCTGCCTGGCCGCTCTATTTAGGGTAACCCGCTCCCTTCTTAATCAGGGGGAAGTTGGGGATCCCTTGAAGAGTAGTGCCGAGGATTTTAACACATTTTTCGCTGCGGACCTCGACTCCAATTGTAAAACAGAGTTGACTGACAACGAGTCAGTCAAGGTGACTGGGGCTAAACGTCTTTGTCCATCTGTCTGGGAGGAGTTTGACTTGGTGACACCTGATGAAGTGGACAAGGCCATTGGAGCTGTGAGTTCTGCCACCTGTCTACTGGATCCGTGTCCCTCTTGATTGGTGTCGGCCAGTCAAGAGGTGACACGGAGCTGGGTCCAGGAGATTGTCAACTCCTCCTTGGGGAGGGGGTCCTTTCTGGCTCCTTATAAGGAGGCACTTTTGCGCCCCCTCCTCAAGAAGCCTTCCCTGGACCCAGCCATGTTTAATAAGTACCGTCCAGTCTCCAACCTTCCCTTTATGGGGAAGGTTGTTGAGAAGGTGGTGGCGCTCCAACTCCAGCGGTCCTTGGAAGAAGCCGATTATCTAGGTCCTCAACAGTCTGGATTCAGGCCAGGCTACAGCATGGAAACTGCTTTGGTTGCGCTGATGGATGATCTCTGGTGGGCCCGGGACAGGGGCTTATCTTCTGTCCTGGTGGTTCTTGACCTCTCAGCGGCTTTCAATAACATCGACCATGGTATCCTTCTAAGCCAGCTGGAGGGGTTGGGAGTGGGAGGCAATGTTCTTCAGTGGTTCTCCTCCTACCTCTCTGGTCGGTCGCAGTCGGTGTTAGTGGGGGGTCAGAGGTCAACCTCTAGGTCTCTCCCTTGTGGGGTGCCTCAGGAGTCGGTCCTCTCCCCCCTGCTATTTAATATCTACATGAAACCGCTGGGTGAGATCATTCAAGGCATGGGGTGAGGTATCATCAATATGCCGATGATACCCAGTTATACATCTCCACCCCATGTCCAGTCAACGAAGCAGTGGAAGTGATGTGCCGGTGCCTGGAGGCTGTTGGGGCCTGGATGGGTGTCAACAAACTCAAACTCAACCCAGACAAGACAGAGTGGCTGTGGGTCTTGCCTCCCAAGGACAATTCAATCTGTCCGTCCATTACCCTGGGGGGAGAATCATTGACCCCCTCATAGAGGGTTCGCAACTTGGGCATCCTCCTCGATCCACAGCTCACATTAGAGAAACATCTTTCAGCTTTGGCGAGGAGGGCATTCGCCCAAGTTCGCCTGGTGCACCAGTTGCGACCCGATTTGGACCGGGAGTCACTGCTCACAGTCACTCATGCCCTCATCACCTCGAGGGTCAACTACTGTAACGCTCTCTACATGACGCTACCTTTGAAAAGTGTTCGGAAACTTCAGATCGTGCAGAATGCAGCTGTGAGAGCAATCATGGGCTTTCCCAAATATGCCCATGTTACACCAACACTCCGCAGTCTGCATTGGTTGCCGATCAGTTTCCGGTCACAATTCAAAGTGCTGTTTATGACTTATAAAGTCCTTCATGGCATCGGACCAGAATATCTCCAGGACCGGCTTCTGCTGGCACGAATCCCAGCGACCAGTTAGGTCCTGTCAACTAAATAATGCCGCTTGGCAGGACCCAGGGGAAGAGCCTTCTCTGTGGCGGCCCCGGCCCTCTGGAACCAACACCCCCCAGAGATTAGAATTGCCCCCACCATCCTTGCCTTTCGTAAGCTACTTAAAACCCACCTCTGCCGTCAGGCATGGGGGAATTGAGATACTCTTTCCCCCAGGCCTTTACACTTTTATGCACGGTATGTCTGTATGTATGTTTGGTTTTTATATTAATGGTTTTTTAATCGGTTTTAGTATTGGATTATTATTGTACACTGTCTTATTATTGTTGTTAGCCGCCCCGAGTCTCCGGAGAGGGGCGGCATACAAATCCAATAAATAAATAAATAAATAAACAAACAAATAAATAAATAAATAAATAAATAAATAAATAAATAAATAAATAAATAAATAAAATAAATAAATAGATTAATCTCAGCATTTTCATAATTCCTGATTACTTTCAAATGCTGAGACTGAAGACGCTTCAACGTTTTGTTTTCCGTAGCAAAGGTCTCCAATTTATTCTGCAGAACAGCCACTTCATTTTTCAGTTCTTTAATTTCATGGTCCCTTGCTGACAATACACGGCACACCATGGTATTTTTCTCCTGAGCATTGATGGTATGGTCAGTAGTAAATGTGGTATTCCGCTGAGGTTTCTTTTTAGGCAATGTTTTACCTCCTGCATGGAAAGAAATATCAAGATAGCATATTAGATTGAGCAAAAGCACTTAATTTTACATAAGTCTGAGAGTCAAATGCTCAAATATGTATTCAGTGCATAGATTCACTTCCTTTTATGTAGGGCAATATTGAATGGAAGGAAAAGATAAAATAGCAGATATTATGGAGAAGGTTTTATAATTCCATCATCTCCAATTTCTTCCTCACTTCCATAAATTATCTTTTTCTATTGAGCATAATACTCCTTGATCTGGGGCTAGGAAAGATGACAACCTCATTTTCCTTGATCTAATCAAATATCAGAGAACTAAACCCACAAGCGGCGGCCGGACAAGCGGCGGACAAGCGGCAGACAAGCGGCGGGCAGGCGGGCGGCTCTTCAGCTGCTGGGCGGCGGAAGGAACCTTCCCTGGGTCTTCCCAGGTGCGGAAGTAAAAACACCATCTGCGCATGCGCGGCCATGGAAAAAGGGGCGCGCATGCGCAGATGGTGTTTTTCCTTCCGCACCACTACATTGCGAAAAATCGAGTATCGCGATGGGTCTTGGAACGTAACCCTCGCGATACTCGAGGGATCACTGTATATCAATTTCTCTGCCTATATTTTTACACCAACTTATCATGTTATCCTTTAAGGTTAAGTCTATATTTTTGTGGCCAATCATATATTTATATGCTTTCTCTATTATTTTAGTCTGATTAGTAATTAATAGGTTACCTACATTTTTTTTGCTTTTATTAAAGACATATGTCGTACTGTCTCTTTGAAATCTCGACTGAATCTGAATATATTGCCACCAATCAATTATAATCCCTTCTTCTTGTAATTTAGTTTTTGGTTTTAATTTCATTTGGGCATTTAATAATTCTTTGTATCTTATTATTTTCATTTCCTGTATCAAGTTGGGGTGTGTTATTGCTTCTAAGGGAGAAATCCAATCGGGAATAGTTAAAAAATGATTCTTTTTTATGTCTTTCCAAACTTCCAAAAAATACTTTCTTATTGTATGTCTCTTAAAATATGTATGTATTTTATCCTTATCATACCATATGAAGGCTGGTTTAAAACCTGGCAACTTCAAATCTCCACCACTAAATGCTCTGTCTTACACATTGGTAAAAAGAATCAGAATACTAAATATAAACTTGGAGGAACTGAACTTATTGATAACCCTCAATCTGTCAAAGACCTTGGAGTACTCATATCCAATGACCTAAGTCCAAGAGCCCATTGCAACAGCATTGCCAAAAAGGCTTTAAGAGTTGTTAACCTAATCCTTCACAGCTTCTTCTCTGGTAATTTTGAACTGCTAATAAGAGCTTACCAAACATTTCTCAGACCAATCCTAGAATACAGCTCACCTGTATGGAACCCCCATTGCATATCTGACATCAACACAATTGAGAGAGTCCAGAAATATTTCACAAGAAGAGTCCTTCCCTCCTCTTCTCACAACAAAATACCTTACTCCGCAAGACTTGAAATTCTAGGTTTAGACAACTTACAACTCTGTCGTCTCCGTTCTGACTTAATTATAGTTCATAAAATCATATACCAAAATGTCCTACCTGTTAGCAACTACTTCACCTTGAACGCAACAACACACGAGCACGAAATCGATTTAAACTAAATGTCAACTGCTCCAAACTTGACTGCAAAAAATACAACTTCAGCAACAGAGTAATCAATGCCTGGAATGCACTACCTGATTCTGTGGTTTCTACTCCTAACCCCAAAACCTTTAACCTTAAGACTATCTACAATTGACCTCTCCCCCTTTCTAAGAGGTCTGTAAGGGGCGTGCATAAGCGCACCACTGTGCCAACCGTCCCTGTCTATTGTCTTCTTTTGTTCTTTTTATCATTACTTATCTAATGTTTTATTTGTACAAATTACCACCCTATAATTGTTTGACAAAATAAATAAATAAAATAAATAAAATCTGCTTAAAATCTTCCAATGTTGGGGCATTCACAACTTCTGGAGGCAAGCTGTTCCACTGATTAACTGTTCTGACTGTCAGGAAATTTATCCTTAGTTCTAAGTTACTTGTCTCCTTGTTTAGTTTCCACCCATTGCTTTTTGTTCAATCCTCAGGTGCTTTGGAGAATAGGTTGACTCCTTCCTCTTATAAGAAGGCAATAATCAGCAGAAAGAAAAGTTACCTATGATCAGAAAGTTAGAATTATAAAAGTATTGTTTTATAATTTTATAAAACCATTATGCTGTTCCATACCTCATGGAAGATAGATGAACTTCCTTCAGGCTGTGAGATTTTGGCCTAAGCAAAGGAATGGAAGCCACCATGTCTGGTGTGGAGGGGCAGGCCCAACTCCTTTGTTGGTTGCATTTGGGGAGGGGCTTGCCATGGGCTCAGGGCCAATCATTGTCCTTTTTTCCTCTTAATGACTTGGTTCTTTTTCCTGGCTTTTCTCTACAATGCTTATTTTCCTTAACAACTTTTAGTGCAGTGGCTTCGGCCTAGTATCACATGTTCCTCGCTTAACCAACAATTGCTTTGCCTTCAGAGTTATGGTGCTTCTCCTAAAGTACTTATGACCCAATTCCAGGTTTTAGTTCAGTGGCTTCGGCCTAGTCCCACATGTTCATCGCTTAAGCAACAGTTGCTTTATAATACTCCCCCAAAGTAATGTCCCAGTTCCAGAGTGTGAAATATGAAGTCCTACTGCCCATTTCCGCCCCTAACCTGCCAACCCCAGTGACCAGAGGGAAGCCTAATTACAATATCTATATAGCGCCGCACCCCCAAACCATTCCATCCATACCGTCAGTCTGGAATAGGTGAAAAAACGGCCACCTCTAAAGGGGAAGCCGCAAAAAATTCCTATTCGGCTCCGAAACAACCTCCTTCGGACACACTGTTGATAGTGGAGAGCGGGCGGGTGTTCGCTTCAGGACCTCCCCCATGGCCCTGCATGCAGCACGCCACCTTAGCGCGCTGCCAAAAGCCGAACTTCCGGTTTCACGAGAAACCGGAAGTTCGGAGCTCCGCAGAGCTCAAGGTAGCGTCCTCTGGCTACGGGGGCAATTTCGGCTGGCGGTTTAAGCCGCCGACCGGGCATAAGTGTGAATCAAATAAATAATAACTGTATAATATGGGGACCAATATAGCAGGAAAAGATACTTTAGGATGTTGTTGCAGGATTAGGATGGTTAAAGCAAAAGGAAGTAGCAAAACCATAGAAGTAAAATGCCTCAGATTAAACCTTTTGCTCCACCCAATGGTACCAAATTAGTCATTAGAGTGTAAATAGACAATTAAAGACAAATTTTTGAAATTGAGACTAGATATGGAAGTACAAATGCCTGGGTAAAATGGATAAAATATACTGTACAGAATTGAAAAAAGAGGAAATGTTATGCTTGTGGTCAGGCGAAATCATTAGCCCACAGGTAGCATGAGATGCATATTGGCTCTTTTTCAACATAGAACATCCTCAGGAAATGAAAGTTATAAATCCCTTTCTTTCCTGTGTCCACCAGTAAAAGTCTAGATACTAAGAAACCACCTATGTTCTTTGCAACCTGCATGTCTGAAAAGGTAAGGTGTGGATTCTGACCAAATGATAAAGGAACTGGAAGCATATATGGAAACAGTAAATGTAACCACAGCAACCAAAAAATAAATTATGGTATTCCAAAATGTCCATTCGTAGAACTGTCTTATGGTGGTATTGTGGGGGTTATATACAGTGATCCCTCGGTTAGCGCGGGGGTTACGTTCCAAGACCTCCCGCGCTAACCGATTTCCGCGTTATACTGGATGCGGAAGTAAAAAAACCTTCTGCGCATGCGCGCCCTGGCCGCACATGCGCAGAAGGTGGAGCGACGCAAATTCGGAGGCTGGCAATGCAATGGTGATTTTTCCGGGCTCCTTGCCGCTACCCCCCGCCCGCCCGATTCGCCCCGCTCACCGGCTTTCTTGGGGCAGCGCTGGCGGCAATGGCAAACCTCCCTCCTTCCCTTCTCTCCTTCCTCTCACCGGCTTTCTTGGGGCAGGGGCAGCGCTAGCGGCAATGGCAAACCTCCCTCCTTCCCTTCTCTCCTTCCTCTCACCGGCTTTCTTGGGGCAGCGCTGGCGGCAATGGCAAACCTCCCTCCTTCCCTTCTCTCCTTCCTCTCACCGGCTTTCTTGGGGCAGCGCTGGCGGCAATGGCAAACCTCCCTCCTTCCCTTCTCTCCTTCCTCTCACCGGCTTTCTTGGGGCAGGGGCAGCGCTGGCGGCAATGGCAAACCTCCCTCCTTCCCTTCTCTCCTTCCTCTCACCGGCTTTCTTGGGGCAGCGCTGGCGGCAATGGCAAACCTCCCTCCCTCCCTCCTTCTCTTCTCTCCCTCCCTCCTTCCCTCCTTCTCTCCCTCCTTCCTTCCCTCCTTCTCTTCTCTCCCTCCCTTCTCTCCCTCCCTCCTTCCTTCCCTCCTTCTCTTCTCTCCCTCCCTTCTCTCCCTCCCTCCTTCCTTCCCTCCTTCTCTTCTCTCCCTCCCTTCTCTCCCTCCCTCCTTCCTTCCCTCCTTCTCTTCTCTCCCTCCCTCCCTTCTCTCCCTCCCTCCCTCCTTCCCTCCTTCTCTTCTCTCCCTCCCTCCTCTCCCTCCCTCCCTTCTCTCCCTCCTTTCTCAAAAAGCACTTAAACTGTAACTGTACTGTACTGTACTGTGTAATGACAGAATAAAACCCCCCAGCCCTCACCTGTGTTTGAATTTCATTCATTCACTCAGTCATTCATTCATTCATTCTTCTGTACAGACTGTGTGCCACTCAGTCCCAACACTTTTAACCCATAAATTACCATTTCCCATCCCCTTAATTACCATTACCTACTGTACACATTGAATAAGACTCTTAAGTTATGAACAATAACATATTTATTTACATTTTTTGGGGTGGGGTGGGGGTTAGCATAACTGGGATACAGTAACTAGGGATCTTCTTCTATCACCATTTCTACAATGGACGCTGCAGGTGATGGTGTGACAGACCTCTTGGTTTTTGTGACAAACATGGTCATGGGCAGTTGTTGGCGCCGTTTCTTTTTCTGGGCTAACATGGATCTGTATGGTGCAAAGATGTTGTCAAGGGAGGCGTTAAACTGTATAGAGCGAGTCATGTTGGGATCCCAAAGTTCCACCATGCGTTGTACATTTGAAGTGGCTCTGTTCAGTTCTGCAAGCCGCTCAAGCGTTAGGCCAACATCTTCTTCTTCCTCAGCTTGTTCAGCTTCCGCTTCCTCCTCTTCTTCACTCGCTGACCTGGTCAGCTCCTCCAGATCTTTGTCTGTCAGCGGTAGGCCATGCTCATCAAGCAAACCATTGACTTCCTCTGCTGTCATGTCAACGAAGCCTTCTCCACCCAGTGCCTGTGCCAGCTTCACAGAGGTCTGGACTGCAGCATCTTGGATTTCTTCGGGAGCAAATCCCTTGTAATCATGCACCACTTCTGGCGACAATTTCCTCCAGCAGGCATTCATTGTCTGTGTCTTCATATCTGTCAAGGCATTCTGAATGTTCTTCAGACAAGATGCAATTGTGTACTGACGCCAGTAGGCCTTCAATGTGAAGTTGTCATCAGCATCCATTGCTTCCACGATGCTTCCAAGAGAATTGCGCGTGTACAGTGCCTTAAATGCACGGATAATACCTTGATCCATCGGCTGGATAAGCGATGTGGTGTTTGGTGGCAAGAATTCAACTTGCACCCCATCATGTTCATGGTCCAGGTGATCATGGCCGCCAGCATTGTCCATTAGGAGAAGCACTTTGAAATCCAGTCCTTTGCGAGCCAAATACACCTCCACCTGTGGGATGAAGCAGTGATGAAACCAGTCCCGCGTGAGGGGTTTTGTAATCCATGCTTTAGCATTATGCATCCAGTACACTGGCAATGCATTCTTATTTCTGTTCTTGAGGGCTCTTGGATTTTGTGACTTATAAATTAGCCCTGGCTTCAGCAAAAAGCCTGCTGCATTCCCACACATGATCAAAGTCACTCGATCTTTCATGGCCTTAAAGCCAGGGGCTTTGGCTTCATCTTGCATCAAGAAAGTCCTTGAAGGCATCCTCTTCCAGAACAGGCCTGTTTCGTCCATGTTGAACACCTGTTCTGGAAGGTAGCCCCCTTCTGCAATTAGCTCTTTAAACGTGCGCTGGACAAAGTTTTCTGCTGCACCTGTATCTGCTGAGGCAGCTTCTCCGTGCAATGACACACTCTTCAGGCCATAGCGCCGTTGAAATTTCTCAAACCACCCTTTGCTTGCTGTGAATGTGGCTGGGGCTGAGGCTGAGGCTGAGGCTGCAGAATGACAGGAAAGGGAGAGAGAAGTGACTTGAATGAAAGCATAAAGAGTAAATGCCCACCTCCTTCCCTCCTTCCTTCCTTCCCTCTCTTCTCTCCCTCCCTCCCTCCTTCCTTCCTTCTCTTCTCTCCCTCCCTCCCTCCTTCCCTCTCTTCTCTCCCTCCCTCCCTCCTTCCCTCCTTCCTTCTCTTCTCTCCCTCCCTCCCTCCTTCCTTCTCTTCTCTCCCTCCCTCCTTCCCTCTCTTCTCTCCCTCCCTCCCTCCTTCCCTCCTTCCTTCTCTTCTCTCCCTCCCTCCCTCCTTCCTTCTCTTCTCTCCCTCCCTCCTTCCCTCCTTCCTTCTCTTCTCTCCCTCCCTCCCTCTCTTCTCTCCCTCCCTCCTTCCCTCCTTCCTTCTCTTCTCTCCCTCCCTCCCTCTCTTCTCTCCCTCCTTCCCTCCTTCCTTCTCTTCTCTCCCTCCCTCCCTCCCTCTCTTCTCTCCCTCCCTCCTTCCCTCCTTCCCTCCTTCCCTCCCTCCCTCCTTCCCTGCTCCTTCCTTAAAAAACACTTAAATACAGTATCTAATGACAGAATAAAAACCCCCAGCCCTTACCTGCGTTTCCCTCATCTGCATCGCCTTCTTCTGTGTCTTCAAGACGGTTGTACAATTGTTGTGCTTTGGTTCTGATAGTGTTGGTATCCAAAGCAATGCTCTTTTTGCGGCAGTCTTGTACCCACAGGGACAAAGCAGCTTCCATCTTCATGAGCCGTTTGTTTCTAGGCGTCACCATTCTTTTTGCAGCCTTGTTGAAGGCCATCAGGGAACTTTGCCTTATCTTTTTCTCGTCGTCACGAATGGTTCGCACACTCGATTCGTTGATCCCATACTGCCGACCAACATCTGCATAAGAGCGTCCCCCTTTCAGCATGTCCAAAATGTCAATTTTCTCTTTAATTGTGAGTATCCTCCTGGTCTTTTTAGCGTCGCCGCCAGCACTCCGAGCACAACGTTTAGGAGGCATCTTGCAACAAGTCTGAACAAGTTCCAAAAGTTCAGTTGCAAAGCTTTTTTTTGCGTTTGCAACGATTGGTTGAGATTTTGGCCAATCAGCAATCAGCATGACGTCATCGGGCGGGAAAAACCGTGGTATAGCAAAAAAAAACGCGAACTTATTTTTTAATTAATATTTTTTGAAAAACCGCGTTGCAGCGTTTCGCGCTAACCGAGAACGCGTAAATCGAGGGACCACTGTACTGGTATTAAGACATGTTCTTCCCCCAAATTGGATAGGTACTTGTGCAATTGTCCAACTGGCTATCCCTTTTACGTTGGCATTTGAAAGCCATATGGTAATAAAAGAACATCATAGAATGAAAAGAAATGTATTAGGAATGTCTGTCAATGGCAAAGTCTATTTGGATGCTACTGAGATTCCCAAAGGGCTTCCTGATGAATATGAGGCCAGAAATCCGATAGCTTGATTATCAGATAGTTTGAATCACTGCTCTAGTGAGCAACTGTAAAGAAAAATGTAGATTGAATCATTTTTATTTTATTTATTTATTTCTTGGATTTCTATGCCTATCTCTTCTATGCCTATTTCTGTTGCTTGTATCTATTATAATAAACAGAGATTCATTAATTACGCTAGACATGCTGCCAAATGTAGAGTGATGCCACTAGTAGAATGACTTGGGAAAAATACAATGGCACTAGATATGATATCGGCAGAAAAAGGAGGAGTGTGTATAAAGTCAGGAGGTAGATACTGTACTTTTATTTCAAATAACACAGCATTGGATGGAACAATCGCTAGGACCTTACAAGGTCCCACTACATTAACAGAGTAATTGGCTGATAATTTTGGAACAGATACCTCCCTTGGATGGCTCAATTCCTGGTTTGGAAAATGGAAGGGGGTTGGTTCTATCATTACTGACTTCAGTAATAGCAGTTTTTAAAAAAATATTCTGACAGCTTTCGTTTGCTGTATAATACCTGCGTCTGAGGATTAACTCAAAGATTTATAGTAACAACCATAACTAAGAGAATGTCCCCAGGAAAACCTCCTCTCTATAGGGAAACAGATTTAATATATATGAGAGGAGAAAGTGACCAAAGTAGTGAAAAGTGATCACAAAAATGTGAATAAAGTTATGACATTTATTAGGGTAACTAGGGTATGTGTGTTAATAAGCACTCTAGACAGGTTGTAAGCTTGTTAGTATCCAGCCAATGGGAAACCAAAACAGTATTGCAGGTGGGGGTGGTATAAAAACCTGTTGCATGCTCTGGATCTAACCATGTGCACCTGTATTTGCAAATAAGTAATTAACTTTTAATTAATAAACTTATAAATTAATAAACTAATTTTTGGTACCGGATTTCCTATGTTGCTTTATTGTTTACCTACCTTACCTTACACCTGGTTCTGAAGCCGTTACCCACCATCACAT
Organism: Erythrolamprus reginae; assembly: GCF_031021105.1. NCBI lineage: Eukaryota > Metazoa > Chordata > Lepidosauria > Squamata > Dipsadidae > Erythrolamprus > Erythrolamprus reginae. The sequence goes on from NC_091953.1 coordinate 63,116,473, forward strand.
GACTCTGGCAAATTGCCGTGGTATTTGGGCCGGTTTCTGCAAAAAATATCCATAACAATGCATTGACTTGGTTAATAGCACAGTGTTTGTTTAATTATCGCAGGATTTGTTTAAAAAGAAAATGTTCACTTAAGACTCATCACCAGAAAAAAAGGTGTCAAATCAGGGTGGTCACATAAATGCCTTGATTTACAACCATAATAACTCATGGTGGAAATTCTGAGCTACATTACAATCATAATTTGAGCACTGTGTATATTGGATAGCAGCAGAGTCAGTGAAGGGCTACCAAAATTTTTACTACCTCACTGTGGGCGTGGATTATGCAGGATGCCCTGCATTTCCTTTCAACATCTTTCAGTGCAAATTGGGTGCTCTGGGGTGGAGCTCCAGTTTCGCTACCCCACTGTGTTGCCCTCCATCTGCGCAGTAGCCCATCCCTGAGCAGAGTGATAGGAAGATGTTAGATAATCCCTTCGTTGGCAATGGCAGGGGGGTTATTTCATACTTCATGGGACAAGGCAATGATAAACCACTCCTGTATTCCACTCAAAAACACAGAGGTACACAAAAGGGTGAGATTACACTGTCAATGTAATTACACTGACAATGGGATACACTGTCATTATTTCAACCTATATATTGAATGTATATGAGAAAGGTAAGATAAATTGCTCGATTTTGCTCCCCTACTCACCAAATATTTCATTCCCAATGTCAACATTCTCCCTCACCTTTTTAGCAGTATTATTGAACCCAGGCAGCAACATTCCCAGTAGAGTCTGCCAAATTAAACTCTTTGTTTACTAAGCAAATTTATGCTTAGTTCCCAGAAAAGAAGACTGGAGGGGAAAAGGGAGAGAAGGAATCAGGCAAGGAGTCTCCATGCTGCTCAAGTCAATTTAATCAAATAAAGCTGGATTTTCAGCCCAAGGGACATATACCAGGTAACTTTAATCTCCACTTCAATCCCAAGGCCAACCCTTGCCCTTGCCCCCAAAATGTATCTGATACCAGTGGTGCCACATTTTTTACACTCGCTGTGGGGTAAGGTAGGTCTTTGCTCACCTCAGCCTGATACAGGATTACCAGCAGCTGCCTGTTCATGAGGAGGCTGCAAAGCCACAGATAATTACCATACACAGGGGGGCTTTTTGTTGCAAAAGGCTTCAGTTCAGTGTAAGCACTGCCCCCGGGATCTTTCAGGGTCTAATGGAATGGCTCCTCAGGGGGGTGGAAGGGGCCCTTCCATATTTGGATGAAGTTATAGTGGCAGCAAATGAGGAGGAGCTACTGGGAAAGTTGAGAGTGGTCCTTAGGAAATTTGAGGAAGTGGGCGCATGGGTCAAGGCTTCAAAATGCGTATTCTCAGCCCCTTCAGTTGAATTCTTAGCATATACTGTGAATGCTAGAGGTATCGAGCCCACCCCCACAAAGACCGCAGCCATTATAGATGCCATATCCCCCATATCAAATGCCGAGCTACAGGCTTTCTTGGGGCTTCTCAACTTCTATTCTGTTTTCCTGCTCCATATGGTGTCTCTTGCAGAGCCACTGCACAGACCTCTAGACTCGGGAGCCAGATGGCACTGGGGCCCCGCAGAAAATCTGGCATTCTCAGCTGTCAAACAACTTCTGGTATCAAACTCGCTACTTCCACAATATTCTGAGCAGATTCCCCTAGTTTTGGCGAGTGATGCCTCTGAGTACAAAACGAGTGTGGTATTAAGCCATCAGTTGCCTAATGGCAAGGAAGCACCCAATGCATTTTATTCAAGAACTCTAGCTAACCCAGAAGGGAATTACAGACAGATAGATAAAGCCGGGGTATGCCGTTTCCATCATTACTTCTATGGCCACCAATTTATGTTGGCAACTGATCATAAACCGCTATTGGGCATACTGGCTAAGAACAAGCAGTCACATCAGGTAATGTCTTTGCACATGATGCGATTGTCAGTTTTCCTAGTCAATTACGAATATGATTTAGCATACTGGCTAAGATGAAACATAGCGCATGCAGATGCGTTAAGCTGCTGTCTGCTATCCGCCAGCCTCAAAGACCCAGACCCAGGTGCGAGACCGCCTTCTGCCGCACGAATCCCAGTGGCTGGTTAGGTCCCACATAGTTGGTCTTCTCCGGGTCCCATCGAATAAACAATGTCGTCTGGCGGGACCCAGGGGAAGAGCCTTCTCTGTGGTGGCTCCGACCCTTTGGTATCAACTCCCCCTAGCCTTTCGTAAACTCCTTAAAACCCACCTCTGTCATCAGGCTTGGGGAAACTGAGACATCCCCCCCTTGCCTATGTAATTTTGTAAATGATATGACTGTGTGTATGTATTTTATCTATTCGGTTTTTTTTTCTTTTTAGACTTTTTAATGTAAAACTGTTATTTTAGATTTTAATTATTAGATTTGTTACCATGTATTGTTTTTATCACTGTTGTGTGCCGCCCTAAGTCTACGGAGAGGGGCAGCATACAAATCTAATAAATAATAATAATAATAATAATAATAATGGCTATCTCTGAATTAAATCTGCCCATAACTGCATCCGATATAGCCATAGTCCCAGCGAGAGACCTTAAATTAATTCGGGTCCTGTCATGGGTCCCTAGAGGGTGGCCACAAGGCAGGGGCCCTCATGACTTCCTTCCATTCCAAATTAGACAAAATGAATTATCAGTCTACTGTGGGCTGAGTGTGTGGTGATTCCTCAGTCACTATGTAGCCCTATATTAGACTTACTACATGAGGCATACCCTGGGGTAGTTTGTATGAAGTCATTGGCATGTAGTTATATGGCCAGGCATTGACAAGGACATTGAGATCAAAGTGGCTATATGTCACCCATGCCAAGAGCCTCAGATTTGGGAGACTCTACCTGCCCCATGGTCGAAGCTTCATATAGATTTAGCCAGCCCTATCCGTGACCATTTTTTTCTGATTGTAGTGGATGCTTTTTCAAAGTGGTTAGAGATTTATACCATAACATTTACTACATCTGAAGCTATTCTTCATGCACTTTCTAATCTAATAGTGATTTGTAGGTTCTCCACTGCATCTGGAAGGAGAGTCCAACATGGGTAATTCGCCAATCTTATTGGTAGAGACTGAGTTAATTTAAATATTTAAATATGAGGAAGTCACTGCCCCTTAGCAGCCCCCAATACCTCAGTTTTAAAAACTCAGTCTTAGTGTAGAGACTGTTGAGTTTTTTCTTCTGTGTAGAATACTATATATTGATAGGAATAGTGATAATAATAATAAAAATATTAATAAATATTAATAAATATTAATAATAAATATATTAATCTTTATGTTTTATTCCCTTCCTATTTTGCAGGTGCTGTGAATGAAGAAGGGATTTCAGGGGTCTCTGCCCTCCGTGGGCAGGAGCACCTCCACCTTACCTCTCCTCGAGCTTCCCTTCCCTCAGTGGGTACCATGCTGAGCGAGGAGCAACTCAGCCTTGGGTCCCCGACCTCAGTGGCCATACCCGGCTGTCAGCTGAAGGTGAGGGGGTCCGCCCCCCTCACTGGGAAGCTTGAAAAGCCGCAATTCGGCTATTAAAAGGAGGCGATTGCTTCTGGCGCCGCGCCAGCGCCTCTCAGCTGTTCGGCGGCTATTGAATAAGCCACCGCCGCCGCTCCGCCGCCGTCGCCCCGATCGCAGAGCCGGAAAGCCGCTTAAAGCGGCGAATTGAAGACCGGAGGTGGCTGATCGAGGGGGGGGGGCAAGGCCCTTATAGGGAAATGGCCCCGATCAGGAAGGCGGCAAAATGAGCGGGAGCGCCATTTTTGGGCGCGAAAAGTCCCCGCGCCACCATGTTGGGGGGGCGAATGATTGCTCTCCGCCCAATCGCTGGGCGCGACCAATCTTACAGCGCAGGTGCAGACTCTGTAGGGTCTGAACGCCATTTTGGAGACATTTGCCCAGTGACAGCAGTTTCTGTCAGCGTGTCTCAGCTTTCTGTCAAAAATTAGAACAACTGTTAACTGTGAGTATGGAGGAAAAGACCCTAGAGAAATCATCTTCCCCCAGTGTATTGCCTCAGGATAAAGGCAAGGGGAAGTCCAAGGATAAATCCAAGGCCCCAACCTCTTCTTCATTTAAGGAGGCAGAGAGGCGCATTAAAGCATTGGAGCAGAGGCTGGAGGCAGCCCTCTTAACTCCGAGAACCACCTCTCCCTTATTGCAGGCCAGGGATCCAGCCCAAGGTGTTTTGAGACCATCAGAGACTTTATCAGAGAGAGAGTGGTCTCCAGAGAGGCAGCACTTTATGCCTCAGGTGGTTCCTCCAACTGGGCCTCAGCAACAGAGACCAGGGTCTGCCAGCCACTCATTGAGGAGTGCCCCATCTGCCACCTTTACGCCCACTGCGGCTGGGTTGCGTGTGTTACCTGATACCTGGCAGCAGATGTCCCCTGCATTGCAAGGCCTCATCTCTGACGCTTACTCACAAGGGATGGCTGTGGGGGTGCAACAAACTGCTCAACACCCCCGCTCTGCACAGCCCAAGAACCTGTGGGCTGCACCGCCCCCCTCGGGTATGGGGTCCTGGATGGAGGAGCCGTCCCCCCTGGAGGACACTGAAAAAGAATACGACTTTTCAGATGATGAATCAGCTCCGGATCCTCCTGTGACAGCTGGACTCTTTAAGGCTCCTCTTTTCAAAATTCTGCTACACAAAGCTAAGCAGGTGGCAGACTTACCAGGTCCAACCAAGGCTACCGAGGCCTCAGATGACCCTAAGCCTTCAGCTGTGCTATTCAAGGAGCCCCAACCCGAGACTGAACATGTGCCATCCTCGGATATATTTAGACAGAGCATCAAACGCCCATGGCAACAGCCTGCAGCAGCTCAAGGTCCTTCAGTCATCGAAAGGAAGTTTTATACCTTGGATGATGACATGGAGAAGCTGCTAGAATTTCCGCCCATCGATCAGCCGGTAATGACCTTGATCTCTAAGGCCTTAGTACCATCTGAAACCGGCGATAGCTTGAAATCGGAGGATAGAAAGGCGGAAATTTTACTAAGAAAATCCCATCATATGGCAAGCTGGGCGTTTAGGGCAGCGACCGCAGCTTCATTTTTCAATAGGGCCTCCATAATGTGGTTGCAGGAGGTACAACCCCGCCTAGGTCCAGAAGAAGGTCGCTTACGTCAGGACCTAAGTAAATTATTGGCAGCTGCGGAGTTTTCAGCGGATGCAACTCTCCATGCCGCAAAATTTTCGGCTAGAGGGATGGCGGCGTCACTTGCATCCAGACGCCTCCTTTGGCTGAGGAGCTGGCCAGCGGACCTGAAGTCCAAGTGGAACCTGGCGTCATCTCCATACCAAGGGGAGAAGCTCTTTGGAGAAGCCTTGGACCCTGTCCTCATTGAGGATAAGGACAAACGTAAGACCCTTCCCAGAGCATACCAACGCCAAGAGCGTAGACCCAATCCCTACGCTCGCCGTCAGCCCTTTCGTTGGGACCCCTCTTCCTCGGCTGGACAGAACAATAGGTCATACGCTCAAAATCAGTATGGCCAACCCGCCTTTAGAGGGGACCGAGCGGCCTTTCAGGATAGGCCCAGAGGATACCAGCAGTCTCGGCGTCCTTTCAGAGGGAACCAAAGGGGCTTCAGGCGCACAAAATGACTTGGCCTCATTACAGCCCATAGGAGGCAAACTTCAACGCTTCAGTGCCTCCTGGAGGATTACCTCCTCCGACAAATGGGCAATGGCCACAATATCACGAGGACTGCGCCTGGAGTTCTTGCAGCCCCCGCCAAACCGGTTTGTCACCTGTCCGCTAACGCGAGACCCACTCAAAAGGCGTCATCTACAACTGGAGATAATGCACCTTCTCAAGATACAAGCGATAGAGAAGGTGCCCGAGCATGCCAAGGGCACGGGATTCTATTCCATTGTGTTCCTAGTGCCGAAGTCATCAGGGGGGTTCAGGATGATCCTAAACCTGAAACTCCTGAATACCTTCATTCGGTATCGCAGATTTCGCATGCACTCCCTACAATCGATTTTGGCCTCTGTTCGGCACAACGATTTTCTCACCTCTATCGATCTCAAAGAGGCTTACCTACATGTTCCGGTTTGGCCAGCACATCGTCGTTACCTCAGGTTTTGTCTCAATGGGGCCCACTACCAGTTCCGGGCCATGCCGTTCGGCCTATCTTCGGCACCCCGTACATTTACGAAGCTGATGGACAGTCTGACAGCACATCCAAGGGCCCAGTCCATAAGGGTTATGGCGTACTTGGACGACATAATCGTTATGTCCAAGTCTATGCGCCAAGCGCAACACCATCTGGCGCTCACACGGGAAACTCTAGAAAGGCATGGGTACACGGTCAACGTGGAGAAGAGCCATCTTCATCCTACCACATCAATCCAACATCTGGGCTCCATCATAGACACCGCAAGGGACACGGTTTCCCTAACACCAGAGAGGGTACTCAATATCCGGAGATTGGTATCCAGCCTTCGACGACAAAGGAAGACACCATTGGCAATGTTGTCCAAGGTACTAGGGACTATGGTCTCATCCATAGGGATTGTGCCATGGGCTCGTCATCACATGAGGGGCCTCCAATGGTTCCTCCTTCCGGCCCAGAGGGACAAGGTGAGTCACTCGCACCGGAAGGTGAGACTCCCGGCTTCAGTCAAGCAGTCGCTGGCATGGTGGTTGTCCCCAGCGTTGATCCAGGGTTCTCCTCTTCACAGCATCCGATATAGCCATGGTCCCAGCGAGAGACCTTAAATTAATTAGGGTCCTGTCATGGGTCCCTAGAGGGTGGCCACAAGGCAGGGGCCCTCATGACTTCCTTCCGTTCCAAATTAGACAAAATGAATTATCAGTCTACTGTGGACTGAGTGTGTGGTGATTCCTCAGTCACTATGTAGCCCTATATTAGACTTACTACATGTGGCATACCCTGGGGTAGTTTGTATGAAGTCATTGGCATGTAGTTATATGGCCAGGCATTGACAAGGACATTGAGATCAAAGTGGCTATATGTCATCCATGCCAAGAGCCTCAGATTTGGACGACTCTACCTGCCCCATGGTCGAAGCTTCATATAGATTTAACCAGCCCTATCCGTGACCATTTTTTTCTGATTGTAGTGGATGCTTTTTCAAAGTGGTTAGAGATTTATACCATAACATTTACTACATCTGAAGCTATTCTTCATGCACTTTCTAATCTAATAGTGATTTGTAGGTTCCCTGACCCCATAATTTCAGATAATGTGCCTCAGTTCACCTTGGCGGCTTTCCATCATTTCCTTGATTCTAAGGATATAAAACATGGATTAATGGCCCCCTAACATCCTTCTGGAAATGGTCAAGCAGACCTAAGTTGCAAAGCCCGCTGCAACAACATAGCCAAAAAGTCTTCAAGAGGTTGTTACCCTAATCCTATGTAGCCTCTGCTCTTGTAATCTCACACTAATAACCAGAGTATACAAAACTTTCACCAGACCAATCCTTGAATACAGCTCTTCTGTCTGGAACCCACACCACATTTCGGACATAAATAGTCTAGAAAATGTCCAGGATACTTTACTAGAAGAGCCCTCCACGCAACTAAACTTACAATCCTAGGTTTAGAAAGCTTAGAACTATGTCACCTTAAACACGACCTAAGCACAGTTTATAAAATCATCTGCTACAATGTGCTTCCTGTCAATGACTACTTCAGCTTCAACCACAACAATACACAAGCACACAACAAATACAAACTTAAAGTAAAGCACTCTAAACTCGACTGCAGGAAATATGAGTTTAGTAACCAACTCACTACCAGACTCTGTAGTATCATCACCTAACCCCCCCAAACCTTACCCTTAGACTATGTACCGTTGACCTCTCCCGAAGTACTATTGTGTATCTAAATATTGTTATAACGTTGTATACCACCAATACGTACTTGACAAAACAAACAAATAAATAAAAATGAAATAAAATAAAGTCTGCTTGGTAGCTTTGTCTTACATTACATGATTAGGTCTAACAAGATTCAAGAGCCAGTTGTGGCTAGTTAAGTTCATAACAACATAAGAACATAAGAAGAGCCATGCTAAATCAAGCCAAAGCCCATCGGGTGAAGAAGTATTTCCCTTTATTTGTCCTCGTTTTCTTACCTGTGAGCTTTAGGGAGTGGCCCCTTGTCCTAGTATTGTGTGATAGAGAAAACAATTTTACTCTATCCACCTTTTCTACCCCAAACATGATTTTATACACTTTGATCAAGTCATCCCTTAAACACCGTCTTTCAAGGCTGAAGAGATCAAAGCTTTGCAACCTGGTTTCATAAGGGAGGTGCTCCATTCAATTAAGTTCAATTAAGTTTGGGATCCTTAATATTGTGAATTAATCTGTTTGGACTTTGACGTTGAACCATTTACTGATATTTTACCAAAAAGGTAAAAGGAATATTTGGAATCATGGCAAAGGAAGTTGAACACTTCAGGTTCTGGTGGGCTGTGGCTTGAACTCATTGTACCTGGCACTTCGGTAGCCTCTGTGGCAATAGGCTGAGGACTAGGTGAGTTACAAGATTAAGAGACTGGAAAGAGCCCAAGTCAGTTATGGCATTTATTATTTTTGGTAAGTTTTTTAAACCATTCAATCAAGAAATGGTTTGCCATTGCCTCCATCTTAGGACGGAGAGAAATGACTGGCTCAAGGTCACCCAGCTAGCTCCATTACCAAAGCAGAATTGGAAACTATACTCTTTGGTTTCCTTGTGGATGGTGTTAACCAGTACACTAAACTGGTTGTCCATTAGTTAATTGGGTGCCACCATATGTGCTTTGATTTGTGCTGACAGAATTATGGGCAATGCTTGCTATCCTTACTTTAATCACTAAAGTCATTACTTTTAATCATTACTTGTTAATTGATGTGCCGGTGCCTGGAGGCTGTTGGGGTCTGGATGGGTGTCAGCAGGCTCAAACTCCACCCTGACAAGATGGATTGGCTGTGGGTTTTACCTCCCAAGGACAATTCCATCTGTCCGTCCATTACCGTGGGAGGGGTCTGCAACTTGGGCATCCTCCTCAATTCAGAGCTAACATTAGAGCACCAGCTTTCGGCTATGGAGAGGAGGGTGTTTGCCCAGGTTCGCCTGGTGCACCAGTTGCGGCCCTATTTGGACCGGGAGTCTCTCCTCACAGTCACTCATGTCTTCATCACCTTGAGGTTCGACTACTGCAACGCTCTCTACATGGGACTACCTTTGAAAAGTGTTTGGAAACTTCAGATCGTGCAGAATGTAGCCGCGAGAGCAATCATGGGCCTCCCTGGGTACATCCATATTTCCTCAAGCTTCCGCAGCCTGCACTGGCTGCCGATAAGTTTCTGGTCATAATTCAAAGTGTTGGTTATGACCTATAAAGCCCTACATGGCATCGGACCAGAATACCTCCGGGACTATCTTCTGCCGCACGAATCTCAGCAGCCAATTAGGTCCCACAGAGTGGGCCTTCTCCGGGTCCCATCGACTAAGCAATCGCGTCTGGTGGGGCTCAGGGGAAGAGCCTTCTCTGTGGCGGCCCCGGCCCTCTGGAACCAACTTCCTCTGGAGATCAGAACCGCCCCCACCATCTTTGCCTTTCATAAGTTGTTGAAAACTCATCTTTGCCACCAGGCATGGGAAAATTGACACCTCCCCTAACTATTTTATGTATGGTTTGATTGGGTTGTGTGATTATTTTATTAATAAGGGTTTTTAAATTATGTTTTTAGATATTGGATTTGTACATTGTTTTATTGTTATGAGCCGCCCCGAGTTCTCAGAGAACAATAACATCTACTATTGAATAACTCTAACTCTAATGCGAACTTTCAATGGCCTGTGAAATGTTTTTCTGGCTACCTACCATTACAACTTAGAGCATTGTCCTGGCAAAACGATGGGAAAACATAAAAGCCTGGACTGCCGATTCACACAATTTCCAGCTAAATGTGTTGTATGTCCTCATGGAGTTCCTTTGAAAGTATGTCATGTTTTAGCAATAGCACTTAGACTTCTATGTTGCTTCAGAGTAGTGGGTTCTGAATTAGTTTGCTACTGGTTTGCGCACCTGCTTCTGCACATGCGCAGAAGGGTCCTGGTGGGTGGGCGGAGCCTCCTGCCACTGCCGCTACCAGTTCTAGGGACTGGTCCAAACTGGGAGCAACCTACTGCTGCTTCATAGTGCTTTACAACCCTCTCTAAGCAGTTTACAGAATCACCATGTTGCCCCTCAACCATTTGGGTTCTCATTTTATTGATCTCAGAAGGATGAAAGGCTAAGTCAACCTTGATGCCTGTCAATATTCAACTTCTGGCTTTCAGCAGAGTTAGAATGCAATACAGCGTTTAACCACTGCACTGCCATGGCTCAGTGGTTAGAATGCAGTTGAAATGTTCTCCTCATTGGCTGAGAGTTGCTGGATGGCTCTGTTGCACCCATTTCATCTATAAAAGTCTGGGCTGCAAATCCTCATAATTCTTAATTTTCTAAACTTTCACTTGTTCCACTCTATCCTTTATCTGTTTAATATCTCCAGTTAAGTGTTTTATCTCCTCATGGAGTTCCTTTGAAAGTCTGTCAAGTTTTAGCAATATAATTTATATACTGCTTCATAGTCCTTTTAAACCCTCTAAGGATTAAACTCCAAGCCGTTAACAGAGTCAGCATGTTGTGCCCAAAAATCTGGATCATCATTTTACTGACCCCGGAAGGATGGAAGTCTGAGTCAACCTTGATCCCTGTCAGGATTGAACTTTTGGCTATGAGCAGAGTCAGCCTGCAATACTACATTCTAACCACTGCACCACCATGGCACAGTAGTTACAATTCAGTTCAAGCTTCATTCCCATTGCCTGAAGTACTTCATCTGTTCTTATATATATATCCAAAAAAGTTCTTGAAAGTTCAACTTTATCTGATAATCTTCTTTCAGTTATATCAGTACTCTGACTTGTATCCATTATCCAAAAACAGAACTAAAATTTAAAAATTAAAAGTCTGTAAGATTAATTCCATATAGTATAGTAAATATAACTATTGCAGACAAGTTACAAGATTACAGTCTTTGCCTCCCTCCAGTGGTTAAATAAAACCTCTGAATAAATTGCAAGGAAATATTCTTTATTCATAGGAAAGAAACAGGCTTCAAGGAAATCTTATTCTGAGATAGAAATTGATAAATATAAGTCAGAAAACATATTTTTCAATTTTTTTTATATATAAAAATGTTCAAAAAGTTAACATAGGTTTTTTCAATGGTAACTACGGAAACTACTAATATTGCCTAATTCTTATACTATGTAAAATCTATTATCTAATATATCCTAGTTCTAATATTACTATCTACTATCTCCTAGTTCTAATACTACCATACCTAATATCTATGATCTACCGTAATATATCCTAGTCCTAATACCAATATCTAATACTTAGTTCTAATGCTATCTCATATATACTGTACTAATATTGCCTAATAGTCATGTTTACTATCTAACATTGCTTAGTTCTAATACTATCTAATATCTTAAATCTAATATATCCTATTTCTAATACTAATATCTACAATCTAATATATCCTAATTCTAATATGATCTGTTATTTATTATTTCTGTGAGCTTGACTAGAATTACACAATGCACACAATCACTTGGTACTTAAAATGCTCTTTGGACTATACAGTTTTGGAAAAAGCAGCTTCTTTTCTCCAGGCAGGATGTGACTGTTTTCTCCATGGGGAGTTGAAGAGGTGTGTTTTTGTCTCTCCTTTGGAAATCTGGCATGTGAGGGCTCGTAATTGGTGATGGTGGAATCTCCTACAAAGCTGACTATTTCTCCCTGTTGCCTGTTCCTTGGTTTTCTGCATGTTATGGGACCTGTTGAGGGATAACTCTGATGTAAATTTTTTCACATGTTTCTCACATATAGTCTCACATATTCCTCACTTCACAGTTGCTTTGAATTCAGAGTTATGATGTTTCTTCCAAAGCATTTACGTTTTGAGTATGACTCAATTCCAGAGTTCTGATGGTGTCCCATACCCCACTTTAGAAACAAGACATTCATTTAACAAATACCTCAAAAAAGTTTTTAAATCAGGTTGGTCATATGGGTGTCTTGATTTATTACCATCATAACTTATGGTGAAAATTCTGAGCTTCATTATAGTCATAATTTGAGGACTGTGTATATGGGATAGGAGCCACATGAGAGGAAGATGTTAGATAATCTCTTCAGGGGCAAATGCAAGGAGATTATTTCATGCTTCATGGGACAAGGCAGTGATAAATTACTCGTGTTGAAACGTTCAGAGTTGTGCGAAGTGATTAGAAATAACTCTCTTTACTAATTCAGCATATGTTGAATGTATATGAGGGAGGTGGGATTGGGGAAAATGTGTGTGGCTTTAGAGTTGGAGCAAGAAACAGCAATACAGTAATGTGATCTTTAGTGAGAGTGAATAAACAATTTCAGTGCCACAGCCAGGTTTATATCCCAAATTAAAAGGCTCCAGAAGTCATCAAAATATGTCAGACTATACATGGATTTGATTGAATGTAATCTATATAGCACACACATACACTAAAATCTTAAGAAAGAGATTTTGAATTTAGTGAGCTTCCTTAGTAATTATCCCCTTATTCTCCCCTTATCTCTCACTTCTAGAGAGAAGGACAAGAGTGCATCTGTTTAATTAGGACCCATGAATAACAGATAACAAGATAAAGAAAGAGTTCATATAATGCAGTATTTCAAGAAGAAAATACAGCAACCATTTGAAATAGTTTTGACATGACAAAGAATTATCATATCTTTATTTCGCAATAAAGTATGAAACACATTGTGCTACCTCTTGGGGAAGAACATGAATCGGTTTTGTCCGGCTGACCTTTACGCATCCGGTGGGCATAAATATTTGTTATGCCAAGTTCCCGTTCTTTCTCCTAAAGAAATGCATTATTTAAGTTGATAATATAGTTTATTACATTAATGACAGTTCTTTAGAGTTCATACATTTCACTGTGTAATTCCCCCAGTATTTCATTTTATTTATCTGTATTTTAAATATTTCCTTAGGCATATTTGTACCGTTTTCCCACTCAATTTTCTATCAGTACAGGCCTTGAGTAACAGGTTTCAAAAACACATTATTTTCATATTAGAAGAAACGTTTCAAATAGTAACTTTTCCTAGAAATGTTTGCAAGTGGCTTAACGTGAATTAATACATTTCTCCAATCTACAGTTTAGAGGCTCAGTTCAAATGAGTATTAGTGACTAGCATCTTGGATGCCTTGTGTGGTAAGCCAAATTTTATTTCAGCTTCTAAATACCTTAAGTTTCAGCTTCAGTGACTCCATTTCTCTTTCTAAATTGGCAGTGATTGACTGAGCTTCAATTGCCTTTGTCTTCTCAACTGCTAACTGGTGTCTAAAAGAGGTAGTTTTCAATGAGAGCTGCTTCTCCAAATCCTAAAAAACATTACAAATAAATCATCAATAATGTTATTCAATATTTGCAATCATATTGAATTAGAAATTAGAGGAAGACAACTGAAATTTTATTAACTGTTTCCAAAAAGACGAAAATCCTCAATTATTGAAATGGGAATCGACCTACATTGTGGAAGAATAATATCCAAAATAACATGTATAACCAATAATAAGGTCATATGAGGCTTACAATTTGTTCAATTATAATAAAACCAAAATGCTTTATTTTTCCCTTGGTATGATGCCAAATATGGTAGGTTTAGTCAGTATACAGTTTTAAATGTGCTGGCTAGGCTCATATTATCAGAGATGGACTTTTTCATGTGATTAGTGATTCTTTTCAAAATGTGTATGGTTTGCTGATTCCACAGTGGAAGATAGGATATGCTACACGCCACCTCCATTTGCCTGTCATGCTCCAACACACACCTGCAATGGCAGAAGCCATGCCGGCCTTGCCATTCCCATGTGCGACCCCCCCCCCCCAGCCCTCCCGCAGTGGCAGAAGCCATGCCAGTCTTGTCGTCGTCCTCTTTTATGGGAACTTCTTTGTGAATCCCCTTTGAGGTGCTCGTTATTCTGGTCCTGGAACCCCCAACACACTCTTGCCTGTCTGCTCCCCAGTGGCCATGGCGCTTGCTACTCACCCTCCCTCGGGTCCTGGTGACATATCTGCTATGGCCAGGGGAGGGTCAGAGGAGGAGAAAAGTTGGCTGTAAATGGGCTGAAGCAGGTGGCTGGGGGCAAAAGAGGTGTGGACAAAGCTTCATGCCTAAGTGTCCTGTTCTGCTCACAGAGCCTGCTATGAAGTTCTAAGCAATGTACATTGCATGTTACCTGGGTTCTCTTGTCACTAGCTTCCAATTTTTGTGTAAGTAATTTTAATTTATGCTGAAGTTCTCCTCTCTCTTCAAGTTTTTTGTCTTCAGAAACTTTCTTCAATGCCTGCAAGGCATCTTTTGTTTTTAAGAGTTGAACCTCAACATCTCTCAGCTTCTTGGCAGCTCTGCGCTCTTCTTCTTGAGACTTCTTAAGATGTTCTTTTAGAGCCTGCATTTCATTAGACTGGGTGGTCAAAAGATTGGGCAGATTAATTTCTGCATTTTCGTAATTCCTGATTATTTTCAAATGCTGAGACTGAAGATGCTTCAATGTTTTATTTTCCGTAGCAACGGTCTCCAATTTATTCTGCAGAACAGCTACTTCGTTTTTCAGTTGTTTAATTTCATGATCCTTTGCTGACAATAGACGGCAAGCCGTGTTATTTTTCTCCTGAACATTGATGTTATGGTCAGTACTAGATGTGGTCTTCTGCTGAGGTTTCTTTTTCGGCATTGCTTTACCTCCTGCATGGAAAAAAAATATCAAGGTAGCATATTAGATTGAGCAAAGCACTTAATTTTACATAATTCTCAGAGTTAAATGCTCAAATATGTATTCAGTGCATAGATTCACTCCCTTTTATGTAATATCTTGAGTCAATCTCTAATGCAACTGTTTGTTGATTAACCTATTGTGAAAAATCATACCTGAACTTTCATAATATTAGCTGTTGTAAGACATAACTGCTATACTCACATAATATGCCAAAACAGTATTTTGATAGCTTTAAAATGCAGTGATTGGTCTCATTCATATAGATGGGAGGTTGAACAACTAGCCCCGTGGTACAACTGAAATAATCTGGAATTGAACACACTCAAAACTATAGAAATATTGGTAGACCTTAGGAGAAGTCTGCCCATACTTTTTCCTCTTACAATACTAGACAACACAGTATAAAGATTAGAGACCTTCAAATTTGTAAGTTCTGCCATATTTGAAGACCTAAAATGGTCATCTAACATCAAAACATCATCCAGATAGCATAACATAAATGGTCTTTCTGTGCCAACTCAGGAAGCTCAAACTGCCCAAGGAGCTAATGATACAGTTCTACAGAGGAATTATTAAGTCTATCATCTGCACCTCTATAACTGTCTGATTCGTTCTGCAAGCCAACAAGACAGAAACAGACTGCAGAGGATAATCAGAACTGCAGAAAAAAATAATTACTGCCAACTGGTCTTCCATTGAGAACCTGTATACTGCATGAGAACCTGTATACTGCATGAGTAAAAAAGAGAGCCGTGAATATATTTACTGAACCCTTGCATCTTAGACATAAATTGTTTCACCTCCTACTTTAAGAATGATGCTACAGAGCACTGCACACCAAGACAACTAGACACAAGAACAGTTTTACCCTGAACACCATCACTCTGCTAAACAAATCATTCCCTCACTGTTGTCAAACTATTCACTAAGGCTGCATTACTATTACTATTAGTCTTCTCATGGTCCCTTTCACACATCTCCTCCCACTTATGACTGTAACTTTGCTTGTATATCTATGATTTATATAATAATATTGATTGTTTCCTGATTGCTTATTTGAACCCTATGACAATCATTAAGCGTTGTACCTCATCATTCATGACAAATGTATCTTTTCTTTTCTTTACACTGAGACCATATGCATCAAGACAAATTCCTTCTGTGTCCAATCATACATGACCAATAAAGAATTCTAGTCCAGTCTAGTCTAGTCTATGCTTGGACTTCAGCTCTAGAATTCCTCAGCCAGACATGTCTAAACCAGGATTGCTAGACCTGGACTCTAAGCTTTATATTAAACTGGCCAGACAGACAGATGAACAGTAGAGTCTTTAAAGTATAGAAGTGTCAAGGTAGCTAAGCAAAAGTGCAGTTATAGGACAACTGCTTGATTTTCAGCAAAGGCTTAGCTGCCATTAGTTCAGTTGAAATCTGCCAAGCACCATGAATGCAGCAGTGTTCTGGATAACAAATGGCCTTCTTACCTTTTGTATGGACATCATTTTTATTTTTCTTATCTGGTAAGATCCACTCCTTAGTTTGTAGTTGCTGGATCCATGAGATAGTGAAGCTGCTAGGCCCTTCCCTTGGGTAGGTTTGAGGGGAATCTGAGTGACAATCTTCCCAATTGTCCCAAGAAGTTCCACAAATGCTTTCCTTGCTGCCATTGATAGCTGTTCTTGAAATGTCATCAACCAGTATATCAAACTCAGTTGAATCAGTAAACTGAGCACTTCCAAATTGGCTGGAACATTTGCTAGATTTACTGTCTTTACTGTTGTTGCTGCTGCTCTTAATAAACTCAGTTGGAGAATCGTTAGAGCTTCCACTTTTTCTGCATTCCTCCTGGAAAGTAGGATGAAGAACTGCTTCACAGGAAGCCATCATTTTAACACTATATATTGTGGCTGAAATTAGAAACAGATATATAATGTCCTCCCCACGATGCCCAGGCAAGAGGCTTGTACCCGAGGTCAGTTTATGCACGTTACCCGGTTCTTGCCCTAGAAGTGGCTGTTTAGAAGTGGCTGTTTAGATCTTTATTACTATGGCAACTAAGGAACCTCTTCTCTTAGCATCATGGGACTTGTAGGGCAAAATTGAATGGAAGGAAACGATAAAATAACAGATATAATGGAGGAGTTTTCATAATTCCATCATCTCCAGTTTTTTCCTTACTCTAGGTGTTCCATAAATTATCTTTTTCTATTGAGCATAATACTCCTTGATCTGGGGCTATGAAAGAGGACATGCTCATTTTCCCTGATCTAATCAAATAGCAAAGAACTTAACCCACAATGTTGGAGCATTTTAGAAATATTATATTTCATGCAGGGTATATACCAAATTCTATGAGGGAAGCAAAAAAAAAAGTATGTAAATATATGCATGCCTACATTAGTGTGGGTTCCACCTAGTTCCAGTTCCCTGTTTATGTAGAAACACCCAGCTCACTGAGAAAACCATAATTTAGGGGTTTGGTTAGAACTGCCACCCTCCTACTACCACAAAAAGATGGCATATACCACAGAACCCTCCTTAAACATCTCCACTGGGCATGCAAGTAGATGAGAAATACCTTTGTTTAGATAATTAAATTTACTTTTTCTTTTTATGGTTGGCCTTATCTTGGCATGTTGGCTGAACTAGCCGTTACTTTTTCAGCAAGCTGTAATTAAACCATGGATCAGAATAAAATATTATCAGGATTGATACTTTGTCTTATATTTTAACTAGCTTGTATTAAACCATTTTCTAAAATATCCCAAGACTTTCCTACTAATACAATATATTTTTTCCAAAAATTGCATTCTTTAGTTTCAAAATTTAGGAAAGAAATCTTTTCAGTAATTAAGTGATGTTTATAAGATAGTTATAAATTGTCTGCAAAAAAATAAAACAAAGAACAAAATCTTATTGTAAGTTGCATGTTTTTTTTGTTGTTAGTTGCTAAGTCGTATCCACCCATTGTGACCCCATGGACAATTTTCCTCCAGGCCTTCCTGTCCTCTACCATCCTCCAGAGTCCCTTAAACTCACACCTATTGTTTCTCCCTTCTTCTATTGCCCTCAATCTTTCCCAGCATTAGGCTCTTCTCCAGTGAGTTCTTCCTTCTCATTAGATGGCCAAAGTATTTGAGTTTCATCTAAGCTGCATATAATGATGATGATGATGAAGATGATGATGATATGCTTGGGAACTGTTCGACTTGTATTATTGTAATACGAAATCCAGCATGTAAATCATGTTTGTTGTGTATTATTATTTTTTCTGAATAAAATAACAACAACAAAAACAGAGTTGGAAGGGACCTTGGAGGTCTTCTAGTCAAACCCCCTGCTTAGGCAGGAAACCCTACACTACTTCAGACAGGTGATTATCCAACATCTGCTTAAAATATTCTGGTGTTGGGGCATTTACAACTTCTGGAGGCAAGCTGTACCACTGATTCACTGTTCTGACTGTCAGGAAATTTCTCCTTAGTTCTAAGTTACTTCTCTCCTTGTTTAGTTTCCACCCATTGCTTCTTGTTCTACCCTCAGGTGCTTTGGAGAATAGGTTGACTCCTTCTTCTTATAAGAATAATCAGCAGAAACAAAAATGACCTATGATCAGAAATTAAGAATTATAAAAGTATTGTTTTATAATTCTATAAAGGTATTATGCTGTTCCATACCTCATGTAAGATAAATGGACTTCCTTCAGGCTCACACTTTCAAAGAATCATGACTTTTAGACTGATGTTTACTTCTATTGCTTTTAACAGCTTTTAAAATCCCAGCTGCTGTGGCCTAGAGGTGGAGCTCTTACATTGGAATCAGGAGGTTGTGAGTCTGATCCTAGGTGGGGGCAGATTTAGGGTCTCCTGCTTAGGCAGGGGGTTAGACTAGATGACCTACAAGATCCCTTCCATCTCTGTCAATCTGTTAACAGCTACGAAAAGCCAAAAAATAAATAAACATGACACATTCATGACAGACATTAGTGATAGGCAGTATGATAACAAGTTTTGAGTGGTTTAATTTATATGCTGACATATCTCTTTTATTGCATTTTATTGTTTATTATTGCAAACAGTTTGAGTTGGTGAATGAGGCATGAGACTTGGCCACAGAATTAAACTGGTGGATTTTTGGCTAGTCACTGTCTATTGTCAAATACAGAGGAACACAAAAGGGTGAAAAACACACTCTCATTATTTCAACCTATATGTTGAATGTATATGAGGGAGATGGGTTTGGGAAATATGTGGCTTTAAATTTGGAGGACGAAACAGCAAATATAGATCTTGATTTGTATTTAGTTCTAGTGATATGGACACTACGCTATATAAATTTGACAAATAAATTTGACCTTTTGCTGCAAAATAAATGATTTGACTCACTATTTCCCTTATTTGCAACATCGCATGAAGAAATAAAGCAATTTCAGTTCCATACCCAGGCTTATATGCCCAGTTAAAAAGCTTTAGAAACCACCAAAATATAAATCAGATTAAAGTTGATGTGATTGAACTACAGTATAATCTATATACTACACAGATATACAAAATGTGAGATTTTGGCCTAACCAATGGAATGGAAGCCACCATGTCTGGGATCCAAAAATGAATTCAAAGGCTGGGTGGGCTTCAGGACCCCTTTTCATCCCCCAGTGTTGGTGTGGAGGGGCAGGCCCAACTCCTTTGTTGGTTGCATTTGCGGAGGGGTTTGCCATGGGCTCAGGGCCAATTACTGTCCTTTTTTCCTCTTAATGACTTGGTTCTTTTTCCTGTCTTTTCTCTACAGTGCTTATTTGCCTTAACAACTTTTAGTTCAGTGGCTTCGGCTTAGTATCACATGTTCCTCGATTAACCAACAGTTGCTTTGCCTTCAGAGTTATGGTGCTTCTTTAAAGTATATATGACCCAATTCCACTGGTTTAGTTCAGTGGCTTCGGCCTAGTCCCACATGTTCATCGCTTAAGCAACAGTTGCTTTATGATGCTCCCCCAAAGTAATATCCCAGTTCTAGGGTGTGAAATATGAAGTATTGCCTTTAACAATATGTTTGGTTTTGGTTTCTTTTTTTTCCTTTTTCCTTTTTATGTTTTGTAAATGTGTAGATGTATATAATTTTTTTTAAAAATCAATAAAAATTTATTATTAAAAAAACCATAAAATATAAATATAAATATAAATATAAAGAGAGTTAATGAACTTCTTGAAAAATTAGTATTGTTCTTATAGTAAACAATATGGTTCAGAAGTTTCCAGAAAAGAGAACTGAGGGCGGGGGTGGGGGCGCTTTCTGAGCAATAGCTGGGGAGATTTTGCCCTGCAACTAGGGTATCTTTGTTAATAAGCATTCCAGATAGGCTGTAAGCTTATTAGTATCCAACCAATGGAAAACCCGAACAGTGGTGAGGGTGGAGGATGGGCCAGGGGAAGGGGTATAAAATCCGGTTGCATGCTTTGTTCTGAGTCCAATTCATGGGCACACGTATTGGCAAATATATAGTAAACCTTTGCTAATTTTTGGTACTTTATTGCCTTCATTATTGCTTACGCTTCCAGGTGCTACTGGCCATTGAAACAGCTGTAAGAACTGCTGAAAGTGGCTGGACTCATTGCACCAGACTTAAGGAACTGGTCAAGGTCTCCACAGGCGAAACAGTGGAAAGCGCAACCTTTAAGCAACCCTCTCTGAAAATAATAAAACAATAAAGTAGATGTTTGCTTTCCGGGTATAGGACATCTGAGTTACTCGGTGGGATGTCCAGTTGTGTCCTATGTGGTTTATGTGGTACTAGGAATAGGGAACAGAGATGATCATAAGCTCTTACTAGCTCCAACTTTCTACAAATAGGGTACAAATTTATTATTGATATTAATAAGATTACCAAGCCTCAGGTAATCAAATTCAATGTATGCCACTTAATAAATTCTGGGAATGTGAGCAACCAAATACAATATGCAAATAAGGAAATATATTTTTGTGTAAATACAGATTCTTCCTGTTGGGGGGATATATAGTAGACAACAGAGACTTTTTATCCTTACTCAGGAATTGTGGGGGGGAAATATGATATATAATTAGCATAACCATGAAAAGTGTGAACTAAATAAATAATAACTGTATACTATGGGGATCAATATCGCAGGAAGAGATACTTTAGGATGTTGTTTCAGGATTAGGATGGTTAAAGCAAAAGGAGCTAGCAAAAAGATAGAAGTAAAATGCCTCAGATTAAGCCTTTTGTTCCACTCAATGGTACCAAATTAGTGATTATAGTGGAAATAGACTATTTGAGACAAATGTTTGAAATTGAGACTAGATATGGAAGTAAAAATGCCTGAGTAAAATGGGTAGAATACACTGCACAGAATTTTTAAAAAAGAAATTGTTATGGTCCACCTAATGGTACCAAATTAGTCACTATAATGTAAATAGACAATTTGAGAAAAAAATTGAAATTGAGGCTAGATATGGAAGTACACATGCCTGGGTAAAATAGGTACAGAATTGAAAAAAAAGAAAATGTTATGCTTGTGGTCAGGCGAAATCATTAGCCCACAGGTAGCATGAGATGCATATTGGCTCTTTTTCAACATAGAACATCCTCAGGAAATGAAAGTTATAAATCCCTTTCTTTCCTGTGTCCACCAGTAAAACGTCTAGATACTAAGAAACCACCTACATTGTTTGCAACCTATGGTAACCACACTGCATGTCTGAAAAGGTAAGGTGTGGATTCTGACCAAATGATAAGAGAACTGGAAGCATATGTAGAAACAGTAGATGTCACCACAGCAACCAAAAAAGAAATTATGGTATTCCAAAATGGCCGTTCGTAGAACTGTCTTATGGTGGTATTGTGGGGGTTAAATACCGGTATTAAGACATGTTCTTCCCCCAAATTGTATAGGTATTTGTGCAATTGTCCAACTGGCTATCCCTTTTACGTTGGCATTTGAAATCCATATGGTAATAAAAGAACATCATAGAATAAAAAGAAATGTATTAGGAATGTCTGTCAATGACAAAGTTTATTTGGATGCTACTGAGATTCCCAAAGGGGTTCCTGATGAATATGAGGCCAGAAATCCGATAGCTTGATTATCACATAGTTTGAATCACTGCTCTGGTGAGTGACTATAAAGAAAAATGTGGATTGAATTATTTATATATTTATTTATTTATTTATTTATTTATTTGTTTGTTTGTTTGTTTGTTTACTTACTTACTTACTTACTTACTTGTTTGTTTGTTTGTTTGTTTGTTTGTTTGTTTGTTTATTTATTTATTTATTTATTGGATTTCTATGCCTATCTCTTCTATGCCTATCTCTGTTGCTTATATCTATTACAGTATAATAAACAGATATTCATTAATTACCCCAGACATGTTGTCAACTGTAGAATGATGCCACTAGTAGAATGACTTGGGAAAAATACAATGGCACTAGATATGATATTGGCAGAGAAAGGAGTGTGTATAAAGTTAGGAGGTAGGTACTGTACTTTTATTTCAAATAACACAGCATCTGATGGAACCATCGCTAGGGCCTTACAAGGTCTCACTACGTTAGCAGAGTACTTGGCTGATAATTTTGGAACAGATACCTCCCTTACTGCATGGCTCAATGGCTGGTTTGGAAAATGGAAAGGGGTTGGTTCTATCATTAATGACTTCAGTAATAGCAGTTTTTAAAAAAAATATTCTGACAGCTTTAGGTTTCTGTATAATACCTGTGTCTGAGGATTAACTCAAAGATTTATAGTAACAACCATAACTAAGAGAATGTCCCGAGGAAAACCTTCTCTCTATAGGGAAACAGATTTAAAATCTCCCAACCTAATTGTTGTGGTTGGCTCTGGCCCAGCTCCTGCCCCAGGGAATGTGGAGGTGGAGGTAGGGGAAATGTCAACATATCCTAGGCCTGTTTTGTTGCCGGCAGAGTCAGGGAGTGCAGTTTCCTCGGACGAAGACGAAGATGGGGGTGACTTGGAAGAGGGGGGCTTAGCACACAGCCCAGGAAGCCAATCACCATTATCTTCGGTCGATTCGGATGATGAAGTGTTAGACCCACGCAGGCGCAGACTTATGCATCGAAGAAACCAATTGAGGAAATATTACAGGAGATAAGAGAGGCCACCTGTGTTTGGGTGGGGCTCCAGTAATTAGAGTTGCTGCTATAAATAGCAGCGTACCAGTTTGGCCGCTGTGGAAGATTATCTGATCGCAGTTCTTCAGGATCATGCCTCGCTGTTTCTGAACTTTGTGGATTTTTCACGCCTTTGACACCAAAGCAGAGTAAAGTGTGTGTGTGTTTCAGTTTGTGGGAAGAAGGAGGGCTGTGACGTTTCTTCATAGCTGCTAGCTAAGTACTTAAGGACTGATTAAGGGACTTGTACAGCCTACAAGGTTGCTTTGGGGAAGAGTGCTGTTTGCAATACAAAAAGGGTGCTTTGTTTCTTTTGAATTTTGTGATAAAGGACATTGTTTTGAATTTTCAAACGTGTGTGTCTGAAATTTGTACCCGTGAATTTTCAGGAGGCTTCTACCAGAGAGCCTGGCAGAACACTAGTGATGTAGGTTCTGGTGGGGCAGCGGGAAGGAGGGAGAGGATCGCTGCTCCGCTGGACAATGGGGGTAACATTGTTGCATAGGGACTGTTAGCAAACGTGGCAGCTCATTCTTTGTACCACGGGAGAGGGAAGAAGTCTCTGCCTCAGAGGATCTGTCTGTTCCTGAGAAACATCGGAAGCATTGGAGAGCCGACCAGCCAATCAGCTGGGATCAGCTGGGGCTCGGAAAATGGCAGCCGCCATTAGAGCCTGAGCCTCCTGCCCGCCGGCCACTTGCCGTCTGAGTCATCTGCTGCTTGCCGCCCGAGTCATCTGCCACTTGCCATCCGAGTTGCCTACTGCCCACCGTCTGTCATCTGAGCTGCCTGCCACCTGCTGCTTGCCGCATTAGACTGTGGGAGAAGCGACAGAAGTGTTGAGGGCACCGAGGGCTGACAGCCATCTGCCGCACTGACCTGGAGACCGAAAAAACCCGCGACCTTCCTTTTTGTTAAGATCAGCGAACCTAGCTAGACAGCTCTGCCAGCCCTGGCTTATTGGAGTGGACAGACCTGCGATGCCAGAATGCCAAATGGTGGGGGCACCTGGCGTTGGAGGGACTGTCGACCGTTATTGGAAATCGTACCACTGACTAAATGTGGAGAATAAAGCTGTCGTGAAGGAGGAGGATGAGGAGATCACAACTATTATGCCGGGATCGTGTGGAGGCTGCCCAGAAGTGGTTTGGAAGCTGCGTGGAGCCACGAAAGGCAAAGGGAGCCGAAGATGTAGCCCAGGGTGACTGGGGTGCCCGACGAGAATTGGGGTTGCCACAGAGAGAGAAGAACTTGGGACAATTCCAACCGAGGTAATAGAGACAGAACTTTCAGAGTGCTGGTCAGTGGCTGGGGCCAGCATTAAGGAGCCCATCTGTCAGTGAACCAAAAGCATCTGAGTGAATAAATGAACTTCCATGTCTTATTTCTTTAGCATAGAGTCACATTTATTAACAAAGCTAATTTGGATTCAGCATGCTTCATTCCAACTTAAGGTCCCTTAAGATTATATCCAGGTCAAAAGCTCATCTCCCATCCCCACACCCACAAGGGCAATCATGAGGACAAATCCAATGCAGGGATTTCTAATTCCTTCCTGTGTTCAGTTACTCTGGATTCTGCGTGAAGGAATGTGTGCTACGTGGCATAATCTCTCACTCTCTCACTCCCCTGTGTCGGGTTTTTTTTCCTTACTACCAAAACTGTGTCAGGCCAGCCTTTGAATTCACATATTTCCGGTTCCGGTTGAGTAGCAGGAGGGAGGGAAGAGACTGCTGCTCCGCTGGACTACGGCATTAAGATCAAATATAGGGAAATTTTTCAGTTAATTTTGAAAAACAACAGATAGTTCAGAAGGATTAGACTCCCCCGTTTCGGAGGATCGTGTTACCTTGTGTCTCGGCAGTGCTTTTCTCTTTATTTCCTGCTGTGAGAAAGCTGGGAGCCCCGATCAGCTGGGGCTCGGAAAATGGCGACCGTGACCGAGCTTGATTCTGCCCTGAATCCACGCTTTTTAAGAGCATTCTGCAGTGGGGTGAGCTATATTGTTGCAATCACATTGAGGCTCAACCCGGGGGTTGGCAGAGATAAGAAGAGTGGAGGTTGCCGCCCAGCATTGACCCATACCGACACGGACAGAGGTGGAAAAGGAGAGGTGGAGAGGGACTGAGAAGGAGCGAGCGAGCGTGCGAATGTTCAGGGCGAGCATGCTGGGTGGACTGTGCACGGGCCGAGGAGGAAAGTAGATGGAGGAAAACGTCCCCCACAACAGCAGGACGTTCCCAAAAACAACGGGATCTACCGGATAGATGCTGGACGCTGAGTGGTTACATGGTGGGCACACTCGACGTCGGAGGGCTTTGCGGTGGACATACTCGGTGCTGGAGTGCCTGGAAGAAGGAGGGCCTGCCATTATAGTGAACAAGGAGATTGTGAGAAAGAGATTGCCAGATTGAAATTGACAGTATGAAAACCTTGTGGCTGCTGGATGCTATAACTGAAGACCAGGAGATACAGAGATACCTCTCAAATAACAGCAGAAGTACTGGTAGACATTTGGGGTGACCCATGAGAGACCGGGGGTGTCGTGGAGGTGAGAAAGCTGATAACAACGACAGTGGCAAAGAGAAAACCTGGGAGGACAGAGGACAGAGTTTATACTCAGGACTGTTTGTCCTACTAATAACATCATACATCCCTTGGACTCACCTTTTTTAGACTGGATGATATCTATATGAACTTGGCTTAATTGATTAATTAACTGACCAGTTGAAATATCTTCTACCTCTATTTTAATTTTTATTACTTATATTTATCTATATTTTTAATAATTAATATTTTCAATAATATGAACTGTTAGTTTTATATTAACTCTTTTTAATTAAATTATTGTGGGGATTTTTAAGTGGATGGGAGGATGGTAGTGATGGCATGAATGAATGGGACTATTTTAGTAATTATTGGAATGAATGGAATACTGTGAATGAAAATGAATGGGAGGGGGGTGATAGATGGAATGGAGTGGGTGGGGGGGATTATAATATGTATGGAATGAATGAATATGACATGAATGGAATTTTTGGCACACCTGACGCTGGAAGGGCAGGAGGGGAGGGGACACTTATCTCTGGGGTGACAGAGGGTCAAAATATCCCGGTCTTGCTGGGGAGAGGCAGGTATGGCAGAAGCCATGGAGCTAGCCGTTCCAGGGGAAGGAGGGATCCCTGCTTAGTAGCGATCCCTTCTTCAGGCTCCATGAGCTTAACTCAAGGCACTGGTGATGAGTGTAATTCTGACCCTGGGCTCAAGTTGTTGCTACTCAATGCCAGGTCGGTGGTAAATAAAGCTCTCCTCATCCGGGATCTGATCCTGGATGAGGAGGCCGACCTGGCTTGTGTGACCGAAACCTGGCTGGGCCCGGAGGGAGGAGTTCCTCTCTCTGAAATTTGCCCAGCTGGGTTTCGGGTATGGCACCAACCTCGACCCCAGGGAAGGGGGGGAGGAGTGGCTATTATAGCCAGGGAGAGTCTTGGCCTGCGTAGGCTCATTGCTCCAGAGGTTGCGGGTTGCGAGTCCCTCCTGGTGAAGTTGGACTTAGGGGTTCAGGTGGGCTTGTTACTCACGTACCTGCCTCCCAGCTGCGTGTCAACAGCCCTGCCTGTGCTACTCGAGGAGGTGGCCGGGCTGGCGGTGGAGTTCCCCGGACTTATCGTCCTGGGGGACTTCAATCTGCCGTCGCTCGGCGGTTCCTCTGGACTGGCACAGGAGTTCATGGCCACCATGACAGCCATGGATCTGACTCAAGTAGTTCAGGGTCCGACTCACGAGGGTCGGCACGCACCCGATATGATATTCCTCTCTGAGCAACTGAGTAATGATCTGAGATTAAGGGGCTTAGAAGTGTTGCCTTTGTCGTGGTCAGATCATTTCCTACTGCGGCTTAACTTCCTGGCTCCAATCCTTCCCCGCAGGGAGGCGGAACCAATTAGAAGGTTCCGCCCCAGACGCCTGATGGATCCAGAAGGTTTCCAGATGGCGCTTGGGGTTATTCCAGATACACTTGTCCACAGTTCGGCAGAGTCTCTTGCTGAGGCCTGGAACAAGGCTGCAGGGGAGGCCTTTGTCATGGTCAGACTATTTTCTACTGCGGCTTAACTTCCTGGCTCCAATCCTTCCCCATAGGGAGGCAGAACTGACCGCCCCAGACACCTAATGGACCCAGAGGGCTTTCAGAGGGCGCTTGGGGTTATTCCAGATGCACTCATCCACAGTTCGGCAGACTATCTTGCTGTAGTCTAGAATAAGGCTGCAGCAGAGGCTCTTGACCGGATTGCGCCATTGCGACCTCTCCACGGCACTAGATCCCAGAGAGCTCCTTGGTTTACCGAGGAGCTCTGGGAGTTAAAACACCAGAAGAGACATCTAGAGAAGCGAAGGAGGAAGAGTAAGTTCGAATCTGATAGAACACTTGTGAGAGCGCATATTAAGACTTACAAAGTGGCGCTCAAGGCGGCCAGCTGCGTGTATCATGCCGCCTTGATTGCATCAGTGGAATCTTGCCTGACCGCACTGTTTAGGGTGATCCATTCCCTTCTTAATCAGGGGAAAGTTGGGGAGCCCTTGCAGAGTAGTGCCGAGGATTTTAACACATTTTTCGCTGATAAAGTCGCTCGGATCTGGGCGGACCTCGGCTCCAATTGGATAACAGAGTCGACTGATAACGAGTCAGTCGAGGTGACTGGGGCTCGTACTTGTCCATCTGTCTGGGAAGAGTTTGATCTGGTGACACCTGATGAAGTGGACAAGGCCATTGGAGCTGTGAGTTCCACCACCTGTTTACTGGATCCGTGTCCCTCCTGGCTGGTTTCAGTCAGCAGGGAGATGACACGGAGCTGGGTCCAGGACATTGTCAATGCTTCTTTGGGGAGGGGATCCTTTCCGGCTCCCTACAAGGAGGCACTTGTACGCCCCCTCCTCAAGAAGCCTTCCCTGGACCCAGCCATTCTCAACAACTATCATCCAGTCTCCAACCTTCCCTTTATGGGGAAGGTTGTTGAGAAGGTTGTGGCGCTCCAGTTCCAGCGGTCCTTGGAAGAAGCTGATTATCTAGGCCCTCAGCAGTCAGGATTCAGGCCCGGCTACAGCAAGGAAACTGCTTGGGTCGCGTTGATGGATGATCTCTGGTGGGCCCGGGAGAGGGGCTTGTCCTCTGTCCTGGTGTTTCTCGACCTCTCAGCAGCTTTCGATACCATCGACCATGGTATCCTTCTGTGCCGGCTGGAGGGGTTGGGAGTGGGAGGCACTGTTCTTCAGTGGTTCTGCTCCTACCTCTCTGGTCGGTCGCAGTCGGTGTTAGTGGGGGGTCAGAGGTCGACCACGAGGCTTGTCCCTTGTGGGGTGCCTCAGGGGTTGGTCCTCTCCCCCCTGCTATTTAATATCTACATGAAACCGCTGAGTGAGATCATCCAGGGGCATGGGGTGAGGTATCATCAATACGCTGATGATACTCAGCTGTACATCTCCACCCCATGTCCAGTCAACAAAGCAGTGGAAATGATGTGCCAGGGCCTGGAGGCTGTTAGGGTCTGGATGGGTGCCAACAGACTCAAACTCAACCCAGACAAGACGGAGTGGCTGTGGGTTTTGCATCCCAAGGACAATTCCATCTGTCTGTCCATCACCCTGGAGGAGGGAAGTATTGACCCCCTTAGAGAGGGTCCGCAACCTGGGCGTCCTCCTCGATCCACAGCTTACATTACATCTTTCAGCTGTGGCGAGGGGGGTGTTTGCCCAGGTTCAGCTGGTGCACCAGTTGCAGCCCTACCTGGACCGCGAGTCACTGCTCACAGTCACTCATGTCCTCATCACCTCGAGGTTCGACTACTGTAATGCTCTCTACATGTGGCTACCTTTGAAGAGTGTTCGGAAACTTCAGATCATGCAAAATTTATTTATTTTATTTATTTATTTATTGGATTTGTATGTTGCTCCTCTCTGAAGACTTGGGGCGGCTAACAGCAATAATAAGACAGCATATAATAATAATCCAATACTAAAAACAATTAAAAACCCATTATA
The DNA here is from genome assembly GCF_031021105.1 of Erythrolamprus reginae. Lineage (NCBI taxonomy): Eukaryota > Metazoa > Chordata > Lepidosauria > Squamata > Dipsadidae > Erythrolamprus > Erythrolamprus reginae. The sequence goes on from NC_091953.1 coordinate 63,145,549, forward strand.
ATAAAAACCAAACAGACATACAGACATACCGTGCATAAAATTGTAATGGCCAAGGGGGAAAGAGTATCTCAGTTCCCCCATGCCTGGCAGCAGAGGTGGGTTTTAAGTAGCTTACAAAAGGCAAGGAGGGTGGGGGCAATTCTAATCTCTGGGGGGAGTTGGTTCCAGAGGGCCGGGGCCGCCACAGAGAAGGCTCTTCCCCTAGGTCCCGCCAAGCGACATTGTTTAGTTGATGGGACCTGGAGAAGACCCACTCTGTGGGACCTAACTGGTCATTGGGATTCATGCTGCAGAAGGCGGTCCCGGAGATAATCTGGTCCGGTGCCATGAAGGGCTTTATAGGTCATAACCAACACTTTGAATTGTGACCGGAAACTGATCGGCAACCAATGCAGACTGCGGAGTGTTGGTGTAACATGGGCATATTTGGAAAAGCCCATGATTGATCTCGCAGCTGCATTCTGCATGATCAGAAGTTTCCGAACACTTTTCAAAGGTATCCCCATTTAGAGAGTGTTACAGTAGTCGAGCCTCAAGGTGATGAGGGCATGAGTGACTGTGAGCAGTGACTCCCAGTCCAAATAGGGTCGCAACTGGTGCACCAGGTGAACCTGGGCAAACGCACTCCTCGCCACAACTTAAAGATGTTTCCCTAATGTGAGCTGTGGATCGAGGAGGACGCCCAAGTTGCGAACCCTCTCTGAGGGGGTCAATGATTCTCCCCCCAGGGTAATGGACGGACAGATGGAATTGTCCTTGGGAGGCAAGACCCACAGCCACTCCATCTTGTCTGGGTTGAGTTTGAGTTTGTTGACACCCATCCAGGCCCCAACAGCCTCCAGGCACCGGCACATCACTTCCACTGCTTTGTTGACTGGACATGGGGTGGTGATGTATAACTGGGTATCATCGGCATACTGATGATACCTCACCCTATGCCCTTGGATGATCTCACCCAGCGGTTTCATGTAGATATTAAATAGCAGGGGGGGAGAGGACCGACCCCTGAGGCACCCCACAATGGAGAGACCTAGAGGTCGACCTCTGACCCCCCAGTAACACCGACTGCGACCGACCGGAGAGGTAGGAGGTGAACCACTGAAGAACAGTGCCTCCCACTCCCAACCCCTCCAGCTGGCACAGAAGGATACCATGGTCGATGGTATCGAAAGCCGCTGAGAGGTCAAGAAGCACCAGGACAGGGGACAAGCCCCTGTCCCGGGCCCGCCAGATATCATCCATCAGCATGACCAAAGCAGTTTCCGTGCTTTGCAGCCATGCAGATGTGAGAGCAATCATGGGCTTCCCCAGGTACGCCCATGTCACACCAACACTCCGCAGTCTGCATTGGTTGCCGATCAGTTTCCCGTCACAATTCAAAGTGTTGGTTATGATCTATAAAGCCCTTCATGGCATCGGACCAGAATATATCCGAGACCGCCTTCTGCCGCACAAATCCCAGCGACCAGTTAGGTCCCACAGAGTTGGCCTTCTCTGGGTCCCGTCAACTAAACAATGTAATTTGACAAGACCCAGGGAAAGAGCCTTCACTGTGGCAGCCCCGACCCTCTGGAACCAGCTCCCCCCAGAGATTAGGATTGCCCCCACCCTCCTTGCCTATTGCAAACTCCTTAATACCCTGACCTTTGGGATCGTAAACCAACATTCCTCTGCAGTTATTGTGTCTCTATGTCTATTTTGTACAAAAATATAACTTTGAGTTTAGTAATTCTCAGTCTGCATGTGTGTTTGTACACTGCCTTGCTGCATGGCCAGCCTGTCAGGCAGAACATAGGGGAACGAATAAAAGCATGGGCTGCAAATCCTCACAATACTTATTTTTTAAACTTTCATTTGTTCCACTCTATCCTTTATCTGTTTAATATCTCCAGTTAAGTGTTTTATCTCCTCATGGAGTTCCTTTGAAAGTCTGTCAAGTTTTAGCCACAGCATTTATATACTGCTTCATAGACCCTTTCAACCTTCTAAGGATTAAACTCTAAGCAGTTTACAGAGTCAGCATGTTGCGCCCAGCAATCTGGATCATAATTTTACTGACCTCGGAAGGATGGAAGTCTGAGTCAACCTTGATCACTGTCATCACACTCGAGGTTGGCCTTCTCTAAAAGGGGGGCAGTCCCATCTAAATTCCGTATAGACTCCTGGGGAAATTGTTCAGGGCAAGAGTTTTTAAAACCTATCAGGGCTTGCCATTCAGATACCTCTTCACTAGATGTAGGAGAGGGGGTTGTTAGATCATGCACCATTCTGCTTTGAGATGATGACACTGATATGGGGCGTCTCTCACTCTCTTGTAATACTGAGGGCATCATTGCATAATTACATAAGGATGCTAGTATGTCCTTCTCTGCTGGGTCCTCTAGTTGCCCTCCGTCCTTCACAATTTCATATTTGTACAAACCCTTCCCTCCTAGAGGACAAACAAGAGGCACAATCATTGGGGAAACCAAGTCTATAAGCGGTTCGGCTGTGTCCACTATGGTCAGTAGGGATTTCTTTAAGTTTTCCAGCTTAAATAATACGTTCTTTCCTTGGGAGGCCACCAAAAGTGTTAATAAGTCCAGTTTCTGTGATGTTAAGTGCATCTTCACCGAGCAATGCTGGCTTACTCCCACTTTCTTCATCTCTCTTTCCCAAGATTGAGAATGTGGAAGGGACAGGATCTTTGGAGGCTCCCATGTTGACAATTAAGGGTTTAACCCTTTCCTCACAGAAAACTCTGATTGGAAAAATTTGGAAGGAGGCTAGATGTGCCTTCATCTTAAATAACATTAGTGGAATGGTGGGCTGTTTAAAAGACAGAAGTAATCTCTTCCAATTTGGGCGCTCTGGAAACTACTCCACAGCACGGAGATCAATGTGCCCCCTCTGACAATGGAGAAGCTGGCTTAGGGAACTTAGTATAGCACTCTTGGTATTCCAATGTCCATAATTAATTCTAATCAAATGAATTCTAAGAGCAACCTGGTGTGTTTGTAGTAGGGGAGATATTTTCTGTCTTCTAATAAATCTTTTCTGTTAGTGCCTCCTCCTCCTCTTGTAGCCTTAGCTGGGGAAGGCCTTATTTTCTGGGTGGGCTGCCACTTTTTTGCAGGCTCTTTAACTATTGTTCAAATATTGAAATAACTGATTGTGCTGTGAGAAGGCATTGTTTTGCTATAAACTCTGTTGTGTTCTCCTACGGTAAGCTCTCCACATTCTGAATTAGTTTGTTTCTTCTCTTTTTTTAGTCTTTTCCTCAGCCTCCATATCAGCTGTAGCTGTAACTGGACTCGTTGGTTGTGAAAACTGCTGGCTGTTTTGCAGGACCTGTTCTGACTTCTAAAGATTGTTGGAAGAGGAGGGGGGATAGTTTTACTTACAAGCAGTGAAGGGCTATCAAAAATTTTACTACCACACTGTAGGTGTGGCTTATGCATTTTCTTTCATCATCTTTCAGTGCAAATTGGGTGCTCTTGAAGGAAGAATCCATTGTGTATAAAATAATTTAAGTTTTATTTTAAGAATATCAGTATTTGCTGTCTGTAGTTTCTGTCTTTAACAAGATTAGGATTTCCTGTTTTTCCTTATCTTGTGACTGTCACTTTGGGATCTGTTTTTAACAAGATAAATGTTTGCTGTTTAACAAGATAAATGTTTGCTGTTTACCCAATAAACTATTCATCTCCGGGAGAGGGAGGCAGGATGTGGACCATATTTGGGCAAGGAATTCTGTGTACCCCTATGATAAGTTGAGGAATTCTATGTACCTTTGTGATTTGTAAAAACCTATATAACCTGCTCTTTAGCTTCTGTACAAGTGTCTCTTCCCTTGTGAAGAGTACCCGCTTTGCAAACCGTTTTTGGTATACCCAGAGAGAATAAACATTTCTGTTCTCTTTGTCCAAACGTCTCGTGTGAACTTTTTCAGAAAATTTCAGCGCACAACTTGGGGGCTTGTCCAGGATTCCATCCTGTTGGCTGTCCAGGGAGGAACGTCTTTAGGTGCACCCTGTCCAATTTGGACAGAGGACGGACCTCCATGGATAGGCAATTGGCTCTGGTAGACCCGTAAAATTGGCTAAACGAGATCACTAGGACAAGGAGACAGAAAGAGGAAGAGACAAAGAGAAATAATAGAAGGCCCCTCGAGGACCGGGCAACCCTGTGCACAGGTCTGGTAAGTACCTGTAATTTGCTATGGCATTTTACAACTAAGGGACTACTTACTCAGACGGTTATCGGGTGGGTAGGCTAGGTTGTTTGGAGACTATTGAGTGTGTGTGGTGAGACGTCATTTTGAGGGGTCCTATTAGAGGACCTGCAGGACGATGTGAGAGTTGACTCCTGATTTGCAGTTCCATCCTCCTGCGAGGGAATTGGCCAGAAAAGGAGGCATGAAAGTTGGTGAAGTGTGAATTGAAAGTCTCAATAGTGGGAAACTCCAACAGGGAAAGCCTAGTGGGAAAACTACCATTAACATCCAAGGGCAAGATAATTCTTGGAAAGGTGGGCTAGGTAGCTTGGAGACTAAAAGTACTGTACTCCAATGTCCTAGTGGGAAAACTGCCTCGGATGGGCTAGGTAGCTTGGAGACTAAAAGAGACTTCGATCTCCTAGTGGGAAAACTGCCTTAAAAATCTGAGATCAAGAAGTAAAGAAAATAATGGGAAATAAAGAGTCTGCAGACATAAAGAGAAAAAGAGAGAGAGGGAAAAGAGCCTGGTTCAGACTCTGAACCTGAAGAGAAAGAGTTGTTAAAACTTTTATTTAAGGAAGTAAAAGAGTTAAAGGGGCAGATAGCCCAGAGTTAAAGAGTTAAAGAGCTGTGTAGTAACAAAAGGAGGAAAGTTAGATTTTGAAAATGCCTGGAAATTGATTTAGACCCTCCAACTACTATGCAGATTTCAGGAGAATGGAAATTCCCCAAAACATGAAGTTTACTCCAAGTAAGAAAAGAGGCTGAGTGATTAATAGGGGATTTAACATAATAAGGATGTGTAGAATTGGATTGATTGTGATATGTTTGACTGGCCAGCAAATGAATGATGTGTATGTTTGTGTGTAGAATGGAACTCATTAGCTTATGAAAAAGCTCCCTGGAATAATTGTAGATTGATTTGTATGAAATGGAATTTTGATATGAAAATGATCTATACAAGCAGTAAGAAAAAGTTGGTGTGAATGCATTTTTGATTCTTTAAAACAGTAAGTGGTAATGAAATGTATGTTATTTACTAAAGCTAGAAGGAGAAAAAAAATTGTTGAGATAATGATGAGTGGAGAAAAGTATTACATTTCTGTGTAGATATATATATATATATATATATATATATATATATATATATATATATATAACATTTTCCTTGTCAAGGATTCTTTTGCCTTGAAGGAGTAAGAGAGAGAAAGGATAGCCCCCCCTTTCAGTGTAGCTGCTCGCTTTTAACAGTTTCCGCCCCCCTCACTCCCCCTTCTCCTTGCTTGAGAAAGGAGGGGTCAATGGGCAGCTTATTCATAAAGCCTTTCACTGTTTGGATTTGATTCTTTTTTTTTAAAGATAATTTGAGGTTTTTAAAAGAATTTTAATTAAACAAACACACACACACACACATATATATATGGAAAATATTTTGAAAATATTTTGATGTTTTAATCTATGAGAATTTGCTTCCATTTGAATGGAAGTTGAATCTGATTCATTTTACTAAAAGCAAAGCATTGATTCTAAAGTTTGCCCCAAATATATTTCAGAGCATTAACTTAGAATACCTATTAAGATTGTTTTCAGAAAAGAAAAGAAAAGAAAAGCAAGGGCTGTTCATTTTTTCCCCTTTTTATGTCTCTGTGTGGAACACATTGATAAAAAAAAAATAGAAGACAGGGTGCTCCACTTTAGGGCTTATTTGTTAACAGCACAAGTTGTTGCCCTTCAGAAATTGTTACAGAACTGGTTTAAATATTTTCAGTGTTAGTGAAAGAAAGCATAAAATTAATTGTTGGAGGAGCTGTGGTAGTTAGCACCTCTCTTTTTGGTCTTGAACAAAAAAAAAACAGTAGATGGCGGATGGATTGAAAGAGTTTGAAATATGAGAGAATACTTATGGAGCAAATGATTAGTGTTAACTACTGATGTTAACTTGAGTCCAGCTTAGTTTTTAAGAGGAGATTTAGAAGAAGAATAAAATAAAATTAATGAGATGAAGTAATTAAATTACAGACCAGAGTTAGATCTGACTTGATGGATGTGTCCTTGAGAAAAGGAAGAGAAGGAGTTTTGGTTTAAGCCAATTAGAAAGATGTTGGAATGTAAGAGACTGGGCAGAGGATGATTGAGACAGTAAAGAAGGATTCTGAAGTTTAGTAGAAGAGAAAGGAGAGGTTTTGTTTCCCGAGGCAGAGGCCAAGATAGAAGATGGGGATTTGGAAGTGGACAAGGAGAAAGGATACCTGGAATGTGATAGATGGATCTTCAAGATTAGTGGAAGGACATTGTTCCAATGGATATGCCATTATTAGGATAATAGGATAATATGAGAGAAGAACAGGGATGGTAGGCACAATAGTGTGCTTTTGCATGCCCCTTACAGAGCTCTTAGAAAAGGGGAGATGTCAACAGTAGATAATTTAAGGTTGAAGATTTTGGGGTTAGGGGAAGAAACAACAGAGTCAGGTAGTGAGTTCCAGGCATTGATCACTCTGTTGCTGAAGTCATACTTTCTGCAATCAAGTTTGGAGCGATTTACATTTTGTTTGTATCTATTATTGTATTGTTGTTGTTTGAGGTGAAGTAGTCACTAATAGGAAGGACGTTATGGTGTATGATCTTATGAACAACAGTTAAATCAGTTGTTTGGAGGAGACGTAGTTGTAGACTGTCTGGGCATAGTATTTGAAGTTTGGAGGAGTAAGGTAGTTTGTTTCGAGAGGAGGAGTGAAGGACTCTTCTTGTGAAGTACTGTACAGTGATCCCCCGGTTATTGCGTTCCCGACCATTGCGAACAGGCTAATTTGCGATTTTTCAACCCGGAAGTCAAAACACCATCTGCGCATGCACACCCTTTTTTTCTATAGCCACGCATGCGTAGATGGCGCCGGGCAGATCAGCTGCTGGCCGGCTTCCCTGGGTCTTCCCCCTCTTGCTGGCGGGAGGGCGAGAAGCCCCCCCAGCACCCGCTCGCCCGCCGTTCGCCGCTCGCCCGCCCTTCGCCCGGCCACCCGCCGTTCGCTTGCTGCTCGCCCGGCCCCCCGGGTTCGTTTGGCTTGAGGGCTCAGTTGGGAAGGCGCGCGGGTGTTTTAAAACGTCGCCGCCGACATGGGGGGCTTGCTAGCACCCCCCAAACTCGGGTTGGGTGTTCGGGGGGGTGCTAGTGAGCCCCCCATGTCGGCGGCGACGTTTTAAAACACCCGCGCGCCTTCCCAACTGAGCCCTCAAGCCAAGCGCAGAAGTTTGCCTTTGGCGCTTGGCTTGAGAGCTCAGTTGGGAAGGCGCGCGGGTGTTTTAAAACGTCGCCGCTGACATGGGGGGCTCGCTAGCACCCCCCAAACCCGGGTTGGGGGTTCGGGGGGGTGCTAGCGAGCCCCCATGTCGGCGGCGACGTTTTAAAACACCCGCGCTCCTTCCCAACTGAGCCCTCAAGCCAAGCGCAGAAGTTCGCCTTTGGCGCTTGGCTTGAGGGCTCAGTTGGGAAGGCGCGCGGGTGTTTTAAAACGTCGCCGCCGACATGGGGGGCTCGCTAGCACCCCCCCAAACCCGGGTTGGGGGTTCGGGGGGTGCTAGCGAGCCCCCCATGTCGGCGGCGACGTTTTAAAACACCCACGCGCCTTCCCAACTGAGCCCTCAAGTCAAGCGCAGAAGTTCGCCTTTGGCGCTTGGCTTGAGGGCTCAGTTGGGAAGGCGGCGGGTGTTTTAAAACGTCGCCGCCAACATGGGGGGCTCGCTAGCACCCCCCCAAACTCAGGTTGGGGGTTCGGGGGGGTGCTAGCAAGCCCCCCATGTCGGCGGCAACGTTTAAAAACACCCGCGCGGCTTTCCAATGAGTCCCGAAGACAAACGCGGAAGTTTGACGTTTGTCTTCGGGACTCATTGGAAAGCCGCGCGGCTGTTTTAAAACGTCGCCGCCGGCATGGGCGGCTTCCTAGCAGCCCCCCAAACCCGGGTTGGGGGTCCGGGGGGTGCTGGCAAGCCCCCCATGCCGGTGGCGACGTTTTAAAACAGCCGCGCCGCCCCCAATCTTCGGCTCCTCGCTAGCGCTGCGGAAGTAAAAACACCATCTGCACATGCGCAGATGGTGTTTTTACTTCCGCAGCGCTACTTCGCGAAAACCCGCTCATTGCGGGGGGTCCTGGAACGGAACCCTCGCAATGATCGGGGGATCACTGTATTTCTGGACTGTCTCAATTGTGTCAATGTCAGTTATGCAATGTGGGTTCCATACAGGTGAGCTATATTCGTGTATTGGTCTGATGAATGTTTTGTAAGCTCTGGTTAATAGTTCAGTGTTTCTGGAGAAGAAGCCATGTAAGGTTAAGTTTGTAACTCTTAATGCCTTTTTTTTAAAGCAATGTTGTTACAGTGAGCTCTGGCACATAGGTCATTGGATATGAGTACTCCAAAGTCTTTGACAGGGTGAGGGTTAGCTATGAGTTCATTATTTCCAAGTATGTATTTAGTATTTTGATTCTGTAAGACAGAGCATTTGTTGGTTGAGATTTGAAGTTGCCAGTTGTTACACCATTCAGCTAAATGATCAAAGTCATTTATTAGAGGAAAACTTGGTCAGTGGTTAGAAGAAGAAGAAGGAGAAGAAGAAGAAGAAGAAGAAGAAGAAGAAGAAGAAGAAGAAGAAGAAGAAGAAGAAGAAGAAGAATTAGTTACCCAACCACTGATCTGCACAAGTGACCGAATTATATGCTTTATTGAGAGCTCTAGAATTAAGTAGAGGAAGGATAGTAAATAAATATACATTGATTCAAAATATGTTTTTGGAGTTGTACACACTTTTGGGGAAATTTAGAAGGAAAGGGGATATGTGGCAAGTCAAGGAAAGAATTTAATACATTTTGAGTTAATATATCAGGTTTTAGAAGCCTTAAAAGGGGAGGAGGCGGGCCCCCAAGAGGGCCTGGATAGAGGCCCCTGTGGCCAAACAGGCGAGGAGGCCTGATGGGGAAGGAAGCTCCAGGGGGGAAGGAGGCCACAGGGGACGGGTGGCAAGCCGCAGGGGACCAGTGGTGAGGGCAAAAGGCCGTCGCCAGGGGCGGGCCCCATCACAGGGGCCACGTGGACGGGTTGCAGAGGCCTCGGGACCATAGTTCCCTCTAAGCTGAGCAGTGAGCAATCGCTCACTTAAAAATCATCATCAACTCAGAGTTTTCCAAACCTGCCCAGAAGCCGAGAGGGAAAGAGTGAGAGGGAAGGAGAGAGAGAGGAAGAGAGAGAAACAGATAGAAAAAAGAGAGGAAGGAAAAGAGAAAGAAAAAGAATGGGAGTAAGGAAGACAGAAAGAAAATCAAAATCTAGTTTGAAACTAGCTCAACTATTTAAGTGGCATTTTGATATTGATAGAGTTGCCCTATTATGAGCTCACTGTTATAGACACACAGTACAGTATTTTATTTTGAAATTCTCTGAGGCAAAACAGGGTGGGTTTTTTGTTTGTTTGTTTGTTTGTTTGTTTGTTTGTTTATTATTTCTGTGCCGCCCAGTCCCAAAGGGACTGCCGCTCAGACACTATACTTTTCCGCCCACCCCCCCAAAAAATTAGAGGGAACACTGCTCGGGACCCGAGGAGGGGGAAGCCAGCGGCTCGGAGCTCAGCATCTCTGACGAGGGGGCCCCTGCCGGGAGGACAGCCAGGAAGGAGGGCGCAGGTGATGACTCACTCTTGGTTTCCTCACAATTGTTATCTGCCTTACTCGAGAAACTGGATAAGAGGCCGAGGAGGAGGAGCAGGCCCCTGCAGGAGGGTGCCACAGGCACCACAAGTGCGGATGAGACGCGGAGCTCCTCAGAATCGCTGGAGCGGTCCCAGAAAGAGCGATCAGAGCGGCACGCAAAGAAGAAGCGCAAGAGAAAGTGGGTAAGCAGGACAGCTTCCTGCTCTGAGGACGACGACGACGACTCTTCGCATTGGGGTGAGTGCCCTGTGCCTAAGCATCGGTGGTCCCGTCCAAGGGGGACACGAGGCAGGCTGCAGGCCGTTAAACACAGAACACATAGGGCACACAGGACATGGCATTCGCGCACGGCAGCACAGGTGTGGAGGAGGGGGCGCAGACGGGAGGTTGCAAAAAGGGGCAGGAAGAAAAGGGACACGTCCAAGGATAGCTCCGAGTCGACCACAACGGAGTCCACTGACCCTTATGAGGGTGACAGTGACAACCCTTTCGCCCCTGGCCTCCCAGACACCCCGCTGAGCAGCGGAAAATATGGCGTGGGGCTTATGTGGATATCTTTAGTATATTACTACCTGAGAAGTCAAAGAAAGACAAGGACAAGGATAATAAGAAGGGGTCCGATGAACCAAAGGGCACTAAGATGGATAAGGGGATATTAGCGTGGTCATATGCCTTTTTGGCGTACCATTCAGTGGTAGTAGAGGATGACGTGCACAAGACCCACAAACTCATATTATATATGAATTTGATTTTGAAGGCATACCAGGAGTTTGGGGGTGAGGCTTGGAAACAGTACGACGAGACATTTCGTAGATTCGCCGCACACAATAGGCATTGGCCTTGGGACATGAAAAACAACGATCTTTGGCTTCAGGCCACACAGCAAGCAGCTACCCCGGCTAGCGGGCGGACGCCCACTGGCCACTTGCTGCTGACACAGGGGAAGGAGGCTACCCTCCCCCGCCCTGCAGTGGGTTCGGGGACTCAGGGCCCTACACAGCGTAGTGGGTCGGGTTCGTCCTTTCGGAGCCCGCCGTACTGTTATGAGTACGGCGCTAGGGGGGCCTGCTCAAGGCCAGTTTGCCGCTTTTGCCACGCCTGCGCATTGTGCAACGGTAGGCACCCAACCTCGGCTTGTTACAGGCGCAGGGGGGGAGGCGGCAACAAGGAAGCAGGGGGCTCCTCCAAACCCCAGCCAGGAGGAGCTCAGAGTAAGGGGCCCAACCCCCGTTAGGTTGGACAGGTTAAAGGACAGACTTACCGGCTATCGACCCAGGAAAGGTGCTGAGTTTTTGATTAAGGGTTTTTCTGAGGGCTTTAGGATACCATATGAAGGGCCTAGGAATGCCTGCCTAGCGGATAATTTGAAGTCAGTAGCTGGCATGGGGCATGTGGTACGCGAGAAGATTATGAAGGAGGTGCGGGAGGGCCGGGTGGTTGGCCCTTTTACGGAGCCGCCTCTGCCCTCCTTGCGAGTATCCCCCTTGGGGGTGGTGCCCAAGAGAGCAGCCGGGGAGTTCAGGCTCATCCACCATCTGTCCTTCCCCCCGGGTGAATCGGTAAATGACCACATCCCGGAGGAACTGTGCTCAGTGCACTACACACCCTTTGAGACCGCTATATCGATGGTTCGAGGGTGTGGAGTGGGGGCCCTGATGGGCAAATGTGATATTAAGTCGGTCTTTCGACTTTTACCAATTCACCCCGAGGATTTTGACCTCCTGGGTTTTCAGTTTGAGGGTGGCTTCTTCGTGGACAGGGCCCTACCGATGGGTTGTTCGGTGTCGTGCTCTTTATTTGAGAAATTTAGTTCGTTTCTTGAGTGGGCCCACATGAAGGGCACAGGGATTAGGTCAGTGGTACATTATCTCGATGACTTTCTCTTCGCAGGGCCGTCTGGCTCTGACGAATGTAGGCGGGGGATGGCAGGATTTCAGGACTTATGCGCAGATCTGGGCGTGCCTCTTGCCCATGAAAAAACGGGGGGCCCACCACCAGGCTTACCTTTCTAGGCATTGAGGTAGATTCGGTAGCGCAAACGTGCAGGCTACCTGAGGACAAGTTGGCCAGACTTAAGGATACGGTGAAGGTTGTTCGAGCTGCCAGGAGGGTGACTCTCAAGCAGGTTCAGGAGCTAGCCGGACTGTTGAACTTCGCTTGTCGCATGATAGCGCCGGGGAGGGCGTTCATGTATAGACTTTATCAGGCGCCGGTCGGCCTGAGCAAGCCGCACCACAGGATTTGCTTAGCGGCTAGCGTTAGGAAGGATCTAGGGGTGTGGCAACAATTTCTGGATAGATACAATGGGGTATCTTTTTGGAGACAAGACATGCTGCTGAAAGGGGACTTGCAGGTGAAGTCTGACGCAGCCGGGACGGCTGGTTTCGGCGTCATATGGAAGGATAGATGGTTTCGGGCGGACTGGCCACAGGAGTGGTGGGGTACCGCGGTTTGCAGGGATTTGACATTTCTAGAATTATTCCTGATTGTAGTTGCCATTGAATTTTGGTCCCCCAGTTTCACAGGGAAGACGGTACACTTCTGGTGCGATAACATGGCAGTGGTACATGTGGTCAACACACTCTCCTCCAAGAATGAGCGGGTGATGGGGTTGGTGCGGCATATGGTGATGAAGTGCCTGGCCCGTAACATGCTCTTTCGAGCACACCATGTCCCTGGGATTAGAAACGGGGTGGCTGACGCACTATCAAGGGGGCAGTTGGCTAGGTTCCGGCTGCTTGCCCCACAGGCCGAGGAGCACCCGGAGGCAGCCCCTCATCACCTGTGGCTGATTGGAGGGCCGACATAAACAGGGCACTGGATATGTCCATAGCCGCAAGCACCAGGAGGTCCTACCAGCGGGCAGGTAGGGAATTTTGGGCTTTCCGTCACCTCAGGGGATACGAACAGCTATGGCCGGCCCCGGTGGAGCACCTGCTTGAGTTTTGCGCGCTTAGCAAACACCGGGGGTTGACAGCCCGGACAATACGGGGCAAGCTGGCCGGCTTGACTTTTATAGCCAAGTCAAGGGGTTTCTCTGACACCACGGGGGACTTCAGGGTTAGGAAAACACTGGAAGGCTGGATCAGGGAGAGGGGTCAGGTTCAGGGTGACAGCAGGCGTCCCCTCAAGTTAGCCCACCTAATGGGGCTGCGTGACTGGTGGGACAGGCTGTACCGCTCGGATTACGAGGCAGCACTTTACCACGCGGCTGCGGTTACTTTGTTTTTTGGGGCTTTCCGTATCAGCGAGGTTCTAGCGGCATCCAGGTCCGATAGCTCCGGCCGCGCCTTGACGGCTAGGGATATTAGATTCAGGCGGGGCTCGGTATTCCTGCGGCTGAGAAGATCCAAGACTGATCAAAGGGGATGGGGGGTTACAGTTAAGCTTTCCTGGACTAACAACAGGAAGGTGTGCCCCATGGGGGCACTCTCAGCATACTGGGCCCTTAGGGGCGGAGAGCCGGGCCCGCTTTTCTGTCATTCCTCTGGTGGGCCTCTCACCAGATACCAGTTTTGGGCAGTAACGACTAAGGCCTTGTCCCGGCTGGGCTTGGACCCCAGGCGTTATGGGACTCACTCTTTTAGGATTGGCGCAGCTTCCTTTGCAGCTGAAGAGGGTTTCAGCACACCGGACATACGTGCCGTGGGCCGATGGAGATCAGCGGCCTTCCAGACATACATCCGCCCTTAGGTGAGTAGGGCGGGAAAGGGTGCAGTCTGTGCCGCCACTTCTGACGCTGCTTTGTTTCCTCCCTTCCTTTAGATAACAAACAGGGTACACAACGCAGGATTCTGATCTGTGGCCACAGCATGGTGTACTGGGCCGAGAAGAGGGCTCAGGATATGTCGCCCGGCACGCAGTTGGAGCTGGACCAGCATGTGATTGTCCAATGGTTGGGCCGTAGAGGACTACGGTGGTTTGATTTGCTTCCCCTGTTATTCATCAGCGGGAAAGTGCAGGGGGTGCCGGGATGGTTGGTTTTACATGTGGGAGGAAACGACCTGGGAGCAATGACGGGTGTAGACTTGTTGTGGCACATTTGGGACGGCTTACAGGTGATTTGGCAACGGTGGCCGGACACACGCATGTTGTGGTCCAATATTGTACCACGGAGGTGCTGGAGGCATGCCAAAGACCCTAAGGCGGTAGATGGGGCCAGGAAGAGAGTCAACAGAGCAGTGAGGAAGTGGGTACTCCAGGCGGGGGGTGGAGTGATAGACCACCCCGACATCAGAGCATCCCAGATAGCGTTATAGAGACAGGACGGGGTACATTTGACAGACAAGGGGAATGACAAATTCATAGCGGACCTGCACAGGTGCCTGCACATTCATGTGCAGGGGGGGAGCAGGGGGAATAAATTATAATTTCACCCCCTGCTGTGGCCGATAGGGGGCGGAAATGGGCGTAAGCAGCAACTGTGTGATCTCCTTTAGGGGCACCTCTAGTGAGGTGAGGGGCGATCTCCTTCTCGGATTACAGGGCTCGACCGGCTTGGGTTCGGGGAGGGGGTTGCTCCTGAGGCTCACTGCCTGGGGCTTACCAGAGACCAGGGGCGAGCCATCCCACACGCCATGGGGGCGTGGCAAGGGGCAGGGGGCAGGTGTAATTTTACCATGACCCTGCACCCAGGCAAGGAGCTTTCGCCCGAGAGTTGCTCAGTTGAGGTTGTTTGAAAGTTAACTCCGCCCCCATTTGATTTATGCACCCCTGCAGGTCACGTGGTTTAATTGGTTAAATAGTTAATTTAGAGTTTGGTTTAATAAAAGCGACCCCATTATACCCATACCTTTGTGTCCGACTGTTATTCCGCCTGTGCCGCAATGCCCGCTGGCGACTTACCAGCCGGCGGTCGTTGCGGCGTGGCTGGGAGAAGGAGGCCGCCATTATGGGGCAGAGCCTGTGGCCCCCACATCATCACCGGGGGCCGCAGTGACGGCGGTTGGGTGCGCTGGGCACCGATTCGTCCGGGCGAGAGGGAGGCAGCCCTATAAAAGGGGCTGCCTCGTGGCGCAGTTCCTCTTCGCCCGGTGTTGTGGGACACCCGCCCACCCTCCCTCTGTTACAGGGTGCATATAATGGGTCGCCCTTAGGGCTGCCGAGTAGGAATTTTTTGCAGTCACAGTAAATTGGCCGAGCTGTGGTTGTTTTTTCGCCTACTCCACTCTGTGCGTGGGAGTGTGGTTAGGGGGTGGACTCACCAAGTAGTGCCCGCCCCCCACCTCAAGGTCACTGGGGGGGGAAGGCCGATAGGGGGCGGAAATGGGCGTAAGCAGCAACTGTGTGATCTCCTTTAGGGGCACCTCTAGTGAGGTGAGGGGCGATCTCCTTCTCGGATTACAGGGCTCGACCGGCTTGGGTTTGGGGAGGGGGTCGCTCCTGAGGCTCGCTGGCTGGGGCTTACCAGAGACCAGTGGCGAGCCATCCCACACGCCATGGGGGCGTGGCAAGGGGCAGGGGGCATGTGTAATTTTACCATGACCCTGCACCCAGGCAAGGAGCTTTCGCCCGAGAGTTGCTCAGTTGAGGTTGTTTGAAAGTTAACTCCGCCCCCATTTGATTTATGCACCCCTGCAGGTCACGTGGTTTAATTGGTTAAATAGTTAATTTAGAGTTTGGTTTAATAAAAGTGACCCCATTATACCCATACCTTTGTGTCCGACTGTTACTCCACCTGCGCCGCAATGTACAAATAGATTTTATAGAAATGTCACAAGTGGGAAGATTTAAATGTTTACTGGTAATAGTAGATCATTTGATAGGTTAGGTGGAGGCTTTTCCATGTGTAGATGAAGCAGAACAAGATCACTGCTAGAACAAGTTATACCTAGGTACGGGTCAGCATAACAAATTGTTTCAGATTAAGGTAGACACTTTATTGGGAGAATTGTGCAGGGAATTATGAAACAGTTTGGGAATTTATTAGGACTTACACAGCCTTTGCAACTTTCTGGGAAGGCTGAAAATATGAATGGTAAAATAAAGCATTGTTTAACTAAGTTATACATGGAGACTGGGCTAATTTGGATCAAAGGATTATCTATAGCTCTGTTGAGAATTAGAATTCAGTCTCAAAGAGACACTGGGTTAACGTTTTATGAAATGTTGTTTGGAATGTCTTTAAGGGGGAGTGGATTAAAAACAGGAGATCTGATACAATATTTGCAATCATTGTCCCAGTCTTTTGAATATTCCAGATTGAGTAGTCTGTTGTTGCAAACATCTGTCCTGAGTTTTAAAGTAAAGAAATTGGTGATTGGATTTTGATAAAACGGTGGAAGCTCGAGAAACTCCAACCTATGTGGGAAGGCCTGTTCCAGATGCTGCTGACTACAGATACCGCTGTTAGAACTGCAGAACGAGGCTGGACTCATTATACTCGTGTGAAGAAAAAGCAGTGCTCCCAATACATGGACAAGTCAACCTGTCGGACCCTTAAAGCTGCGGATAACCAGAAAATAAAATGCTTATTTTTCCCTTTCAGCCTGGATGCCTGTACACCCACAAGAAGAGAAATGAAGGATGGGTAATGCTATTATGGCTAGGTTTAGGTTAGGTTAGGTTTAGGTTTATTGGATTTATATGCCGCCCCTCTCCGCAAACTCGGGGCGGCTGGGGTTGATAATGAGAAAAGCAGAGGGTTATCGGATTTGTATAAGTGCAAAAGGTGGACAGGGGAGAGAAATGGGATGGGAGCCCCGAGAGAAATGTACTTATGTGTTTAATGAAATGGTAACTGAATGGCTCAAAGATGAGATACATCCTTGTCATTGGGGTGGTCTCTGGGAGGAATTTCAGGAATTTCAGTGTTATGTTATAATTGGAGCTGAGGATCCATTATGTAAGGTGAATGCAGAATTACAAAAAGGGGCAATGTGTGGATGGTGGAATAAGACTATCCCATCCACCTTTATTCACAAGATTCCAGTCAATATAAAATGTGGAAATCAGTTGTATTCAGATTTACCTATGGGATGGACAGGCCGGTGTGCCTTGGACACTAAAATAACAAAATCAACCAGAATATTAAAAACGGAGTTTTTGGATGACTGATGAAAAGAAGGTGCAAATGATTCACCCACTCATTAAAATAATAATAATAATAATAATAATAATAATAATAATAATAATAATAATGAAAATAGACATAAGGGAGAAGGGAAATGATTGCTAGAAGTGCATAAAACAGTACAAGCAGGGAGCAAGATAGGGCAAACTTTGGTTTACCAAAGCAAATATGAGTGTACAGGAAAAGCTTTGCAGTGTCAGTTTAGGGTTATAGCATATCATGTATGCAAGCAACAAGGCAAAATGACATGTTATGATCCAAAGGAAAACCCAGTTCAATATTGGTTAGAAGTAAAGGAGGGAAATGATCATGGAAAGCTTCATTCTAAAGTGCGAATAAGAAATCCTACTAATAAAACTTTTAGAAGCTTGCCAGTTGGCCAAGGTACCCAGTGGATGTCGGAATATGGATTGGCAAAGAACATACATATATAATGACAAATATATCTGTCCTCAAAAAAGGGAGGAGACTAAAGAACAGTGTTTTAATACTGATGAAAAATACTGTCCTTATTGGAATTGTGTAGGTTGGGCCACATGGAATACTAACCCTGGAGCCAGTGGATACCTTACCAAAGTAAATGTGCAAAGTAATTGTGAAAACAATAAGTGTAATTATGTTAATTTTACCATAAATAATCCACAAGAGTTTATAAGTAAATGGGGAAGCCAACATGGAATAAGAATATATGGATCTGGGATTGACCCTGGAGGTTTATTTTATTTAAAAATTAGTAAGTTAGTAGAAGAAGGAAACCCATTAAGTAAGACCTTCATCTCAGACTTATGGGAAGAGATTGAGAAACCTTTTGAAGTACCAGAGGTAGCCAGAAATTTGTTCTTAACATTTGCCGAAACTATTGCTCAGACATTAAATGTGTCCAATTGTTATGTGTGTGGGGGAACAAACGTAGGGGACCAATGGCCCTTAGAAGCAGTAGAATGGAATATAAGCATAGCATATGAGCAGAAAGTTAATGGATGCTACAAAATCCGATTGTGATTAGATGGTGTGTAAATAGAATAAATCTCCATGCCCCTAATATTGGATATATCCCTTGTGAAATAATGATAGTTTTAAATATTACTGCTGGAACCAATAAGACTGTGCCTGAGAATATTACCATGCCTGAGAATAATCTATGGACTAATGATGTTACCCTGTCTTATCTCCTTAATTAGAAGTTTTGTCCAGAGTTCCATTGAAAGTATTGTATCCGGTCAATAATCAATTAAAACTATAATGGTAATGAAAAAGATTGGGGACGAGTTGAAATTACTGGAGAATGAACAGCAAACTATTCAGGAAGAGAAAATGAATAATGAAGAAAAACAAAGAAGAGAAATGAAGGAATTGAAGGAAGAATCCATTGTGTATAAAATAATTTAAGTTTTATTTTAAGAATATCAGTATTTGCTGTCTGTAGTTTCTGTCTTTAACAAGATTAGGATTTCCTGTTTTTCCTTATCTTGTGACTGTCACTTTGGGATCTGTTTTTAACAAGATAAATGTTTGCTGTTTAACAAGATAAATGTTTGCTGTTTACCCAATAAACTATTCATCTCCGGGAGAGGGAGGCAGGATGTGGACCATATTTGGGCAAGGAATTCTGTGTACCCCTATGATAAGTTGAGGAATTCTATGTACCTTTGTGATTTGTAAAAACCTATATAACCTGCTCTTTAGCTTCTGTACAAGTGTCTCTTCCCTTGTGAAGAGTACCCGCTTTGCAAACCGTTTTTGGTATACCCAGAGGGAATAAACATTTCTGTTCTCTTTGTCCAAACGTCTCTTGTGAACTTTTTCATAAAACTTCAGTGCACACTCTGGGATGGAACTTAATTTTCGCTACCCCACTACGTGTCCCCCCAACCTCCGTCTGGGCAGTACCCACCCCTGCTTACAAGTCTCTTGCCAGCAAAGTGCTCCTCAATTATAGTTTTTTTTGCATTCTTCTCTGGTGGGAGAGATCCTGGCCTGGTTCCATGGCGCTTCTTTCTTTATCCCATGCCTTATTAATCCACAACAACCAAAGCTTTGTCTGTCTTGATGAAGTATTATTTTTTTAAAAAATCCAGTGAGGGTACTAAAAATTGTTTAAAAGATTGTTTTTAAAAATGTAATATAATTTATAATAAAACCAAGAGGAACTTAAAATGAGTTAAAAGTATAAAATATTTTGTTAAAATGTTAAAGTGTTAAAATGTAAAAATAGAATTTATTTATTTATATTTTATTATTTTATTTTATTTTATTTTGTTTTGTTTTGTTTTGTTTTGTTTTGTTTTATTTTATTTTATTTTATTTTATTTTATTTTATTTTATTTTATTTTATTTTATTTTATTTTATTTTATTTTATTTTATTTTATCATTCGATTTTTATTCCGCCCTTCTCCTTAGACTCAGGGCGGCTTACAATATGTTAGCAATAGCACTTTTTTAACAGAGCCAGGCCATTGCCCCCACAATCCAGGTCCTCATTTTACCCACCTTGGAAGGATGGAAGGCTGAGTCAACCTGAGTCAAGAATTAAAATTTTTGAAATAAATTAAAAATATAAATATAAATTAGTTAAAAAGAAAGCCTATTTACTTTTGGAGGAGCTCTTTAGAGCCAGTGCTACCTGTCCTCCATCTTGGTTCCACCTCCAGGAAGAGAATTATGTGTTTTTTCTATATATTTATCCAAAAAATGTCTTGAAAATTCAGCTTTACCTGATAATCTTCTTTCAGTTGTATCAGTTCTCTGACTTGTATCCATTGTCCAAAAACATAATTAAAATTTAAAAATTAAAAGTCTATAAGATTAATTCCACATGGTCTAGTAAATATAACTACAGTGATCCCTCTATTATCGCGAGGGTTCCGTTCCAAGACCCCTCGCGATAATCGATTTTTCAGGATGTAGTGGTGCGGAAGTAAAAACACCATCTGCGCATGCGCGCCCCTTTTTCCATGGTCGCGCATGCGCAGATGGTGTTTTTACTTCCGCACCTGGGAAGACCCAGCAGCTGAGGAGCCGCCTGCCTGCCCGCTTGTCCGCTGCTTTTCCGCTTGTCCGGCCACCGCTTTTCCGCCGCTTGTCCGCCGCTTTTCCGCTTGTCCGGCCGCCGCTTGTCCGCCGCTTGTCCGCCGCTTGTCCGGCCGCCGCTTGTCTGCCGCTTGTCCGCTTGTCCGCTTGTCCGCCCGCCGCTTTTCCGCCCGTCGCTTGTCCGCCGCTTGTCCGCTTGTCCGCCCGCCGCAGCTGATCTGCTCGGCAGCGCAGTAGCAGCGAGGAGCCGAAGATGGGGTTTCCCCGTTGCCCACGCAAAGGGGAAACCCCATCTTCGGATCCTCGCTGCTACTGCGCTGCCGAGCAGATCAGCTGGTGGGCGGCCGAAGGAACCTTCCCTGGGTGCCGCCCGCCGCTCGAGAGCAAGAGGGGAAGAGATAGAGAAATAGAGAGAAGGAAAGAAAGAGATGAGAGAGGGAGGAAGAGAGTGTGAGAGAGGAAGAAGCAAGATAGAGAAAGAGAGAGAGAAAGAAAGATGAGAAAGGAAGGGAGTGACGTCACCGGGTGAAAAAATCGCGATATAGCGTTTCGCAAAGATTGAGATCGCGAAACTCGGGGGATCACTGTATTGCAGACAAGTTAAAAGATTAGAGTCTTTGCCTCCCTCCGGTGGTTAAACAAAACCTCAAAATAAGTTGCAAGGAAATATTCTCCTTTATTCATTTCAAGTAGGAAAGAAAGAGGCTTCAAGGAAATCTTATTTAGAGATAGAATTTAAGAAGCATAAGTCATAAAACATCTTTATCAAAATTTTTATATTTATGTTTTATAAAAATGTTCAAAAAGTTCACAAAATTTTTTGTGCTGCTTATTTCAATAGTAACTACAGAAACTACTAATATTGCCTAGTTCTCATACTAAAATCTATTATCTAATATATCCTAGTTCTAATACTACTATTTAATATCTCCTATTTCTAATACTACCATACTTAATATCTATGATCTACTGTAATATATCCTAGTTCTAATACTAATATCTGCTATCTAACACTGTTCTACTATACTAATATTGCCTAATAGTAACTTTTACTAACATCGCTTAGTTCTAATACTATCTAATATCTTAAATCTAATATATCCTATTTCTAATAATAATATCTACTATCTAATACGATCTGATATCTATTATTTCTATGAGCTTGACTAGAATCACACAATGCACATCATCACTTGGAACTTAAAATACAGTTTGGACTATACAGTTTTGGGAAAAGCAGCTTTTTTCCTCCAGGCAGTATGCAACTGTTTTCTTCATGAGGAATTGAAGAGGTGTCTTTTTGTCTTTCCTTTGGAAATTTGGCATGTGAGGGCTCAATTATGGTGACAGAATCTCCTATAAAGCCGTGTATTTCAGCATGTTGCCTGTTCCTTGGTCTTCTGCATGTTATCTTTGGGTTGACTACTACAGGACCTGTTGAGGGATAACAGTGATGTAATTTTTTTCACTTTTCTCACATATAGTCTCACATATTCCTCACTTCATAGTTGCTTTGCATTCATAGTTATGATGCTTCTCCCAAAGCATTTACATTTTGAGTATGACTCAATTCCAGAGTTCTGATGGTGTCCCGTCCCCCGATTTACAAATGAGACATTCATTTAACAAATGCCACAAAAACGTTTTAAAATCAGATTGGTCATATGGGTGCCTTGACTTATTACCATTATAACTTATGGTGAAAATTCTGAGCTTCATTACAGTCACAATTCGAGGACTGTGTATATTGGATAGGAGCAACATGAGAGGAAGATGTTAGATAATCTCTTCAGGGGCAAATGTAAGGGGATTATTTCATGCTTCATGGGACAAGGCAATGATAAATTACTCAGAGTTGTGCAACGGGATTAGAAATAACTCTCCTTACAAATTCAGCATATGTTGAATGTATATGAGGGAGGCGGGATTTGGGGGGGAATGTGTGTGACCTTAAATATGGAGCAAGAAACAGCAATAATGTGATCTTTAGTGAGGGGAAATAAAGCAATTTCAGTGCAACAGCCAGGCTTGTATCCCAAATTTAAAAGCTCCAGAAGTCATCAAAATATGTCAGACTATACGTGGGTTTGATTGAATATGATCTATATAGCACACAAATACACTAAAATCTTGTTAGAAAGGGATTTTGAATTTAGTGAGCTTTCTTAGAAAATGACGAGAGTGAATCTGTTTAATGAGGACCCATGAATAATAGATAACGAGATAAATAAAGAGTTCATATAACGCAGTATTTCAAGGAGAAAATACAGCAAGCATTTGAAATAGTTTTGACATGACAAAGAATTATCATATGTTTATTTAACAATAAAGTATGAAACACTCTGTGCTACCTTTTGGGGAAGAACATGAATCGGTTTTCTCCGGCTGACCTTTATGCATCCGGTGGGCATAAATATTTGTTATGCCGAGTTCCCGTTCTTTCTCCTAAAGAAATGCATTATTAAATTTATGTTGATAATATAGTTTATTACATTAATGTCAGTTCTTTAGAGATCATACATTTCACTCTGTAATTCCCCCCAGTATTTCATTTTATTTATCTGTATTTTAAATATTTCCTTAGGCATATTTGTACCGTTTTCCCTCTCAATTTTCTATCAGTAGAGTCCTTGAGTAACAGGTTTAAAAAACATATTATTTTCATATTGGCAGATACTTTTCAAGTACTACCTTTTCCTAGAAATGTGTGCAGGTGGCTTAACATGAATTAATAATTTTTTCCAATCTACAGTTTAGATAGTTAGAAGCTGACAGAAAGACCCACAAAACAAGATAGGCTCAGCTCAAATCAGTATTAGTGACTAGCATCTTGGATGCCTTGTGTGGTAAGCAAAATTTTATTTAAGCTTCTAAATACCTTAAGTTTCAACTTCAGTGACTCCATTTCTACTTGTAAATTTGCAGTGGTTGACTGAGCTTCAATAGTCTTTTTTTTCTCAACTGCTAATTGATGTCTAAAAGAAGCAGTTTTCAATGACAGCTGCTTTTCCAAATCCTAAAAACATTAGAAATAAATCATCAATAATATTATTCAATATTTGCAATCATATAATATTGAATTAGAGGTAGGCAACTGAAATTTTATCAAAATCCTCAATCTCAGTTATAACGCTCACAATTTTTGCATCGACCAGTGATGGGCTCCTATGGGTAGAGTCCGGTACACAGAACCGGTAGCAAAATTTTAATATTTTCCCCCCCCTTCTGGGCTCTGGGTATGTTTTTCCTATCACAGTAAATGAGGTTGAATGTGTATAATTTTAGAAGAGCTTTGTGTGTGTGTGTGTGTGTGTGTGTGTGTGTGTACATATGCACACAGTTTATACAGTAGATAATGTATATTTTTGTGTGCCTATGTGTAATATGTATGTACACATATGGCATATATACATAGAATTAAAGAGTATATTTTGGAGGTTCAGTAATATAAAATAGATAGGGAAATTGTGTCACTTTGAGGTGAGGAGAGGCCAGGCACCCCAACCCTAACCCTTGACATAGGGGATGTCAAGTTAGCCACATTTAAGCCAGTCACCTGACCTTTAAGCCACTCCCCAGTCAGATGATTGTAAAGCCATTCCCACCTGGTCACATGGCTTGCAAACCACACCTACAAAATAAGCCGTGCCCACAGTGTGGTAGTAAAAAAAATGAGAAAAGAAATAGATAGATTTTGTTCAATTATAATAAAACCATAATATGCTTTATTTTTCCCTTGGTATGATGCCAAGTAAGGTAAGTTTAGTCAGTATACAGTTTTAAATGTACTGGCCAGGCTCATGTTATCAGAGATGGACTTTTTCATGTGATTAGTTAAAGCAAGAGTGATTCTTTTCAAAATGTGTATGGTTTGCTGATTGCACAGTGGAAGATGTGATAAGCAACACGCCACCTCCATTTGCCTGTCATGCTCCCCCACACACCTGCAATGGCAGAAGCTATGCCGGCTTTGCCATTCCCATGTGCGACCCCCCCCCCAGCCCTCCCAAAGTGGCAGAAGCCATGCCAGCCTTGTCATCGTCCTCTTTTGTTGGAACTTTTTTGTGAATCCCCTTTGAGTTGCCCATTGTTCTGGTCCTGGAGCCCCCAACACACTCTTGCCTGTCTGCTCCCCAGTGGCCATGGTGCCTGCTACTCACCCTCCCTCGGGTCCTGGTGATATATCTGCTATGGCCAAGGGAGGGTCAGAGGAGGAGAAAAGCTGGCTGTAAATGGGCTGAAGCAGGTGGCTGGGGGCAAAAGAGGTGTGGCCAAAGCTTCATGCCTAAGTGTCCCATTCTGCTCACAGAGCCCTGCTATAAAGTTCTAAGCAATGCACATTGCATGTTACCTGTGTCCTCTTATCACTAGCTTCCAATTTTTGGGTAAGTGATGTTAATTTACGCTGAAGTTCTCCTCTCTCTTCAAGTTTTTTGTCTTCACAAAGTTTCTTCAATGCTTGCAAGGCATCTTTTGTTTTTAAGAGTTGAACCTCAACATCTCTCAGCTTCTTGGAAGCTCTGCGCTCTTCTTCTTGAGACTTCTGGAGATGTGCTTTTAGAGCCTGCATTTCTTTTGAATGCGTGGTCAAAAGATCGGGCAGTTTAATCTCTGCATTTTCGTAATTTCTGATTACTTTCAAATGTTGATACTGAAGACGCTTCAACATTATATTTTCCGTAGCAAAGGTCTCCAATTTATTCTGCAGAACAGCCACTTCGTTTTTCAATTCTTTAATTTCATGGTCCCTTGCTGACAATACACGGCAAGCTATGTTATTTTTCTCCTGAGCATTGATGGTATGGTCAGTAGTAAATGTGGTTTTCTGCTGAGGTTTCTTTTTAGGCAACGTTTTACCTCCTGCATGAAAAGAAATATCAATATGGCATATTATATTGAGCAAAGAAAGAATCACATAATTTTACATAAGCTTCAGAGCCAAATGCTAAAATATGTATTAAGCACATAGATTCATTTCCTTTTATATAATATCTTGAGTCAATCTCTAATGCAACTATTTGTTAATTGACCGATTGTGAAAAATCATACCTGACCTTTCATAATATTTAGCTTTTGTAAGATGTAACTGCTATACTCACATAATATGCTAAGGCAGTATTTTGATATCTTTAAAATGCAGTGATTGGTGTCATTCATACAGACGGGAGGTTGAACAACTAGCCTCGTGGTACAACCGAAATAATCTGGAATTGAACACACTCAAAACTATAGAAATGGTAGTAGACTTTAGGAGAAACCTGCCAATACTTTTACCTCTTACAACACAGTATCAAGACTAGAGACCTTGAAATTTCTAGGTTCTACCATATTTGAAGACCTAAAATGGTCACCTAACATCAAAAACATCATAAAAAAAGACACAACAAAGAATATTCTTTCTGTGCCAACTCAAGAAGCTCAAACTGCCCAAAGAGCTAATGATACAATTCTACAGAGGAATTATTGATTCTGCCATCTGCACCTCTATAACTGTCTGGTTCAGTTCTGCAACCCAACAAGACAAACACTTTAACTTCAATTCCTAGAATTCCTCAGCCAGACATGTCTAAAACAGAGTGCTAGATCAGCACTCTAACCACTATACAAAACTGCCTAGACAGACAGATGAATTGTATAGTCTTTACTGTATAGAAGTGTCAAGGTAGCTAAGCAAAAGTGCAGTTATAGGACAACTGCTTGATTTTCGGCAAACAATTAGCTGCCATTAGTTCGGTTGAAATCTGCCAATCACAATGAATGCAGCAGTGTTCTGGGTAACTAATGGCCTTCTTACCTTTTGTATAGATATCATTTATCCTTTTCTTCTCTCGTAAGATCCACTCTTTAGTTTCTTGTTCTTTGAACATTGTGATAGTGAAGCTGCCACACTCTTCGCTTGTGGAGGTTTCAGAGGAATCTGAGTAATGAGAAGTTCCACAGTTCTTCTCTTTTGAACAAATGCTGTTCTTTCTGCCATTGACAGCTGTTCTTGAAGTGTTTTCTTCAAAGTCCATGGAACAGTTAAACTGAGCACTTCCAGATTGGCTGGAACATTTGCCACAGTTACTGTCTTGACTCATATTGGTGTTCTTACTAAGCTCACCTGGAGAATCATTAGAGCTTCCACTTTTTCTGCATTGCCCAGATATCATATCCTCTTGGACAGTAAGATGAAGGTTTGTATCATCAGAAGCCATCATTTTGTGGCTATATTTTATGGCTATATTGGAAACAGATATATGATGTCCTTCACACGATGCCCAGGCAGAGGCTTCTACTGTAGGTCTGTTTATGCATGTTACCCGCTTCTTGCCCTAGAAGTGGCTGTTTAGAAGTGACTGTTTAGATCTTTACTACTATGGCAACCAGAGAACTTCTCTGAGCATCATGGCACTTTTAGGGCAAAATTGAACGGAAGCAAAAGATAAAATAGCAGATATTATGGAGGAGTTTTCATAATTCCATCATCTCCAGTTTCTTCCTCACTCTAGTTGTTCCATAAATTATGTTTTTCTACTGAGCATAATACTCCTTGATCTGGGGCTAGGAAATAGGACAAGCTCATTTTCCCTGATCTAATCTAATAGCAAAGAACTAAATCCACAATTTTGCAGCATTTTGGAAATATTATATTTTATGCAGGGTATGCCTTTGGCTTCAGTGACTTCATTTAGCCACCTCCTTCTCTGTTCCCTTCTTCTATTGCCCTCAATCTTTCCCAGCATGAGGTTCTCATTAGATGGCCAAAGTATTTGAGTTTCATCTAAGCTGCATATAATAATAATAATAATAATAATAATAATAATAATAATAATAATAATAATAATAGAGGAGGAGGAGGAGGAAGAAAAAGAAGAAAAAGAAGAAGTTGAAGAAGACGAAGGAGGAGAAGGAGAAGGAGAAGGAGAAGGAGAAGGAGAAGAAGAAGAAGAAGAAGAAGAAGAAGAAGAAGAAGAAGAAGAAGAAGAAGCAGCAGCAGCAGCAGCTTGGGAAGTGTTTGACTAGTGATATTGTGTTACAAAATCCAGCATATAAATCTCTGCTGTGTATTACTGGTTTTTGTGAATAAAATAACAATAACAGTTGGAAGGAACACTGGAGGTCTTCTAGTCGAACCCCCTGCTAAGGCAGACAACCCTACACTACTTAAGACATATGGTTATCCAACATCTGTTTAAAATCTTCCAGTGTTAGGTCATTCACAACTTCTGGAGGCAAGCTGTTCCACTGATTAACTGTTCTGACTGTCAGGAAATTTTTCCTTAGTTCTAAGTTAATTCTCTCCTTGTTTAGTTTCCACCTATTGCTTCTTGTTCTACCCTCAGGTGCTTTGGAGAATAGGTTGACTCCTTCTTCTTATAAGAAGGCAATAATCAGCAGATGCAAAAATTATCTATGATCAGAAATTAAGAATTATAAAAGGATTGTTCAGCTGTTCCATACCTCATTGAAGATAGATGGACTTCCTTCAGGCTCACGCTTCCAAAGAATTATGATTTTTAGACTGATATTTACCTCTATTGCTTTTAACAACTTTTAAAATCCCAGCTGCTGTGGCTTAGATGTGGAGCTCTTGCATTGCAATCAGGAAATGATCCTGAGTTTGATCCTAAGCAGAGGCAGATCCTGCTTGGGTAGGGGGTTGAACTGATGACCTGCAAGATCCCTTCCAATTCTATTAATCTGTTAAGAGCTACGAAAAGCCAAAAAATAACTAAACATGACACATTCATGACTGACATTAGTGATGGTCAGTGTGATAACAAGTTTTGAATGATTGAATTCATATGCTGACATATCACTTTTATTGCGTCTTATTTGTTACTAATACAAATGGTCAGTTTGAGCTGGTGAATGAGGCATGAGACTTGGGCACAGAAATAAACTGGTGGATTTTCGGCTACTCACTCTCTGTCTATTGTCAAATACAGAGGAACACAAAAGGATGAGGAACACACTCTCATTATTTCAACCTATATGTTGAATGTATATGAGGGAGATGGGTTTGGGGGGAAATGTATCTTTAAATTTGGAGGACGAAACAGCAAATATAGATCTTGATCTGTATTTAGATCTAGTGACATGGGCAGTACACTATATAAATTTGACAAATATATAAATATACCTGTCTTTTATTAATACTTTTTGCTGCAAAAATAAATGATTTAACTCACTATTTTCCTTAATAACAGCAACATAGCATGAGGGAATAAAGCAATTTCAGTTCCACATCCAGGCTTTTATCCCCAGTTTAAAAGCTCTAGAAATCACCAAAATATAAGTCAGATTAAAGTTAGGTGTGATTGAACTATGGTCAGGACCCCAACCCTGAACCAAAGTAAAAAAAACAAATCAGAGCTGGACTCTTATTATCCTAGGGTAAGAGGGGGAGAGGGGGGGAAAGGGCGATAGCAAGGTCTCTGAGAAACCCCTCCATCACCACCAAAGAATTATACAAGAAGCAGGGAACCAACTAGTTTTCCTTCTCTCTCTCTCTCTCTCTCTCTCTCTCTCTCTCTCTCTCTCTCTCTCTCTCTCTCTCTCTCTCTCTCTCTCTCTCTCTCTCTCTCTGAATTAAGTTAAAAATAGAATTGAGGCCAATAGCCTCCTGTCACCCCTGTCTAGGTGGGGGAAGGGAGGGGGGGCATAAACAAGCAAGGCCCAAACCAAGACATCAGCGAAGAGAAAGAGGCCAGTAAAGTAAGGTGCCAGGGCCTGCTGCCAAAATTAGCAAAGGCTGTTATGGTGAGAACTGCCTGCTTTCCAATCCCCCATGAACAAACCAGGTGTGGCCCAAAAACTAGGCCATGCCACATGTCCACCTTGCAGTAAGGAGCAGAAGTTCACTCCTTGCGGAAGGAGAGCCGGGGCGAAAAGGAGGACCCTCGGCTGTGCAGCCCTATTTATGGGGTGCACAGCCTATGCCCCCAGCTCTCCTGGAGCCTCGGCAATTTGCTGGGCAAAAAGGGTGGAGATTTCGTGCGATATCTCAGCACCAGAAGCCACGTTTCCCCAGCTCCAGCGCAACCTTCGGCCAGCCATTTATTCAGCTGGTAATTCATTACTAGCAAGTTCATCTAAGGCATGATGATCATCTCAGTTGCTAAGTAAAAGCAAGCAGGAACATACAAGTATTTGTTACATATGCACCAAAGACAAATTCCTTATGTGTCCAATCACACTTGGCCAATAAAGCTATTCTATTCTATTCTATTCTATTCTGTCTTTTTTATATATCTAGAGAATTTGATTTCATTCATTGATTAGAAAATTTATCACTAAAATCTTCCTCACTGTCAGCTTGCCTTTGTGTTTCAGGGCTCATACAAGGTTTGTAAAATCCTGGCATTATACAGAAAGATCCTATTTATTTTCCCAGAGCTGGGCTGAATCAAGAAGTCATTGGTAGAAAGTCATACATCTCCCAGATGAACAAACTAGATTGTGTCAGGACATTAAACTATTTATCAGTTTAAATTATTATCTTTTCCAGCAAATAACAAATTCCCAAAGAGCTGAAGTGTGAAACAAAATGCAGCACATCTATGTCTCTAATTGCTGGGTAACAATTGAAGAATCTGAATATTACTGGATTTCCTTGTAAAATGGAATTTTAAAGAAGTTCTTGTGTCCTAATTTTATGTGTGCAAAATAGATTGAGGAGGTTTTCTCTTATTTTCAATATCAAATGAACCTTGCTGACTTGAGGGTGATTCCTGTAGAAAATGGTCCCTACTGCATGCTGAAGCAACTCAGCTTTCAAATCATATTTTCCCTTTCGTATTTTGTAAACCAATGTAGAATTTTCCTTGAATACCGTAACTGATTTCACAAAAAACTGTCAAGACCATTACAAATCCTTAAACAGATTATTCCTCCTCCCCCCTCCTCCCCCTCCTCTTGGGTGCCTCTTTCTCCCCCCCCCCACCCTACTCCATCAGCCTGCTATGATTGGTGCTTTGCAAGTCCCTGGCCTTTTAAGGGCTGCCAACCGGTCAATCTAAAGTGACAAGCAAGTGAAGACCCTCGCAACAGATACTGTCACAAACCAATCGTCTCTTGGTTCATCTCTTCTGGAAATACCCGAGAGCCAATAAACGGGCAGGGGAAGGACGAGGGACCAGCTGAACTTAGGAGAAGTGGAGATGCCCTGGCAATTCTCTCTGCTTGCCAAACTGCTGCAGAGTCACTAACACTGTGCTTTTTTTGCTTGCACTGGACTCTGCAGCCACACTGGTTCTGGTGCCAAGACTCTCGTGCTGTTGCCAAAATGGTGATTAAAGTGTTTGTGGCAACGTCCTCAGGGTCAACGGCGGTAAGAATATTTATGTGATTTATGCTTCTCAGCAGAGGTCTAGTTGCTTGCTTTTTAGTTTTTAAAGAAAGGGGTGTGAAGCTGCTCCGCGGTCTGAGCCCATGACAAAAAAAGTGCCCCCAACTCTCCTCCTCTTTCTCCCTCCTCTCTCTCCTTCTCTGCTTTCAAATTTTCCAAGAGTGCAGCCTTATTAGTCCATTGTTCCAACTGAAGTTAATGCCCACAGTGTCGGGGAAATATTGTCTTTCTACTATGCCAAAAATTAGCCGATTCAACCACAAATTGTTTATTTCATATAGATGAAAAATGAACAACATGTTAGTTGTTTTATTTTCAACAACCTTGGCAAGGACTGCTTAAAGTACACTAATTATGTTTGGATAACAGTCTCGATTTATTACATTAGTGCAGAAAACACTTTCTCTTAATAGAAACATGCAGTGGATATATTGAAGGGTTCCTTTCTACAGCTGTACACATATCTCCACTTTCTTTTAAGGTTATTTTAAGCTCTCCTATCTCAATATCCTGTATCTTAATGGTGGTATCTGTTTTCAGAACCATTATGTTTGCTGAAGTGAAGAAAGAGTGGGCAAAAGGAAGGTAGGAACTGGGAATGGACAGTTTCCTTTTATATCCAGTTCCCACAAGGGCTCAAGTTGCAGTCTTGGCTGAGCAATCAGTCACAGTGACATATCTAAACAAACTGGCTGCAGTCGTACATAACTGATTTAATTGCCTGCTGGCTTTTATGAAGACAACCTAAAGAAGCTTCCAGAGAAGAACAGTTGGCAAACTTCTCGATTGGAGAAGTTTGGCTGGTGTTTTTTCCTAGCCTGAGAGTCACCAAAATAATAACGGCAGTAGCCTGTGAGAAAGTTGCCTATATTTCATGGTGTGCTCAGGGTGTGTATGAAGGGGGAATCCCCCTTTTCTCTTCTGCACTAGGGCCTTGTCCCTTTTGTGCTATTCTTAAAGCACCCAGCCTCTTACTAGCCCAAAAAGCTGTGACCAAGGAAATTTGGAAGGTAAGGGCTTTGGACAAAAATACAAGCTGGGAGAAAAGGACTGTTTGTGAGATGGGGGGAGGGAGAGAGAGCTTGTACTGTACTTGGACAACTGCCTCCTGATCCCTGAATGGTCCAGTTGTGTTAGAAGAAAAGTCCCTTACTCTAGCCAAGCTAGAGTCCTTCAGGCTTTAGGAGCAGTGAGTGAGTTCCATAGATAAAAGTAGAGGACTTGCTTATCTTCAGCATGTTTGTGTGTATGTCCCTAGATCTTATGTGTGCACCCCAAGCAACCATGGTTGGATAGGATAGAGAACATCACATCATAGTTCTTTCAGGATCCCCATAGGGGAGGTTTTTACAAGCATGGGATGACAAAAGTTGCCTGAGCAAAGTGCAGAGTGGACCTGGTTCAGAGACATAGCAGTCAGTCATATATGGTAAAATGAAGGTACTTTCAAAAGGGGGGGAAAAAAAGAGAACTCAGATCGTTTCCCACATCTTTTTATTTTGCAATAATTGAGCAATGGATAGGCTGGGATTTTTTTGCCTTTGAAAATAAGGTTAATGAGGGGAAATGGGTTACTTATATAGGGTAGTTGATTGCAGAGTTGATAAGCTTTATTTACAAGTACCTTTGAACAGGAACCAAACTCAGATCTAAGATGAAATTGACTGGTCTGTAAAACTAAGAGCTCTGATTTTTTTTTTCTGTGTATGTATGTATGTGAATTAGTCTTTGTGTGTCCCTGAGGTGAAAGAATAAATCAGGAGGGAATGTTCTAAATTCATTTAAAAGTATAAAGTTTTATTTTGGATTGTATGTTTGTTTTAGCTGAGTGTATTGGGGGTGGATTTTATCTACCTGTAAACTATGAGGTATGCCTATCCACAGATGCCTAGGTATTTCGGTCCTCAGGTATGTTTGTGCATTGCCTTCTCCTGTTAGATCATTTCAGTATACAAACAGGAAAATAACATATTTCCCAATACTAATGTCTTTAAGCCTTTACACCCCACCCCATTCCACTTCTCTGTCTCCTCTCCAGAGTTTCCCTTCTCCGACTCCTATCCAATTGCTCTACAAATTCCTATTGAACTAAATAATAATAGAATCTGAATGATTCTCACACCATAGCTAAAGGAACAATGTTGCTGCATTTGAATGGGGGGGGGGGGGAGCCAATTATAAAAGAACAGAAAACTTGATTTTTGCAATGAAAAGACTGAACTCTTTCAAATAAAAAGGAACAGTCTTTCAAATTTATTTTTGCATGCTCCAGGAGGGGAGATGTTTGGGCATTTTCAGTTATTTTTATAAGTCATCTCCCCTGTGAGGTGTTGAGCCTAATAAATTCAATCTCAAAGGGTCTCTTTTGTGTTCTAAGCAATTGGGAGTAGAGGGCCGAGGCTTTCCTTTCAATGTATTCCCCTGTGCTTGCTCATTTTCATCTGCAGGTTATCCTAGAACTGAAGTAAGAATGCAAAAGAGATGGGAAAGTGGGAAAGGGGCTATAGATTCACTCCTTCTTTGCCAGCCTTCTTGTATGTTGAGATTTGAAACCTGAGGCTGGTTGGGATCATATACTCCTGACTTTCTATATGTTTGTAGGCAATTTCTTAATAATGTTTTGCTAAGGTATGCTTGATTTTTAAAAGTATATGCCTTGTTTGGAGGAAAGATGATTGATCGCTATGTAAATGGGATAATCGATAGGAAACTGACAGATTGTATAGTATCTAATGTGTGTGTGTTTCAAGATCTGAATGATCTTTCTCTTTTGCATTCTGGTTCTAGCCGAAGGATCAAATATAGACATGTTTCTGCTTAATATAATTTAGGATCTAATAAAGCATGTGCATTTGGAAGCATTTGGAAAAGAGTGAGAAGTTGTTGTTAAGTGTGGGTTCTAAATCTGTTGGGGGTTTTTTTGGACCAAAGGAAAAGAAGGCAAAGGGGTTTTGGTTTTTGTTTAAACAGAGCTAGTTTCGTATTGTGGTTAAGGCACTGGGCTGGAAAATAAAGGAGATTGTGAGTTTAGATGCTGCCTTGGCTATGGGGTCAGTCTGGATAACTTTGAGTCAGTCATTCTCTCTTGCCCCAGGGAAGAGACACTGGCAAGCTACTTCAGAAAGAGTTGTCAGGAAGATGGATTCAGCAGCATTAGTTTGATTTTCCCCGCCCTCCCAGGAAATTGTTATGTTAATTTTTCTTTAATCTTCAGAAGTCAAGGGTTTTGTATTGGTATTTTTTTCCTGCCAAAAAGTGATGAGACTAGACTAGGGAAAGGAGGGGGGACACATTCATTTGACTCCTCAGATGGCCTTTGAAATGAGTAACTCTTATTTGTATCTTTTATCTTCTGTGTGCTTTACCTTTAAAACTCTTAGATGGGTCATGAGAACAAGTGTTTGCATTTCCTCCCTGTTCCTTAACTGGTATCTGATAAATTTGAAAGGTGGGGGGAGGGGGGTAAAGTTTGGATCATTTGGAAAGGTCGGTCTGAAACAAGATTTTCTTTCCTTCTTTCCTTCCTTCTTTCTTTCTTTCCTTTCTTTCTTTCTGTCTGTCTTTCTTTTCTTCCTTCTTTTGTTCCTTTCTTCTTTTCTTCGTTCCTTCCTTCCTTCTCTTCAACTTTTGGCTCTGGAAGCAATCCATATGCTTAAGGGATATATTCCTACGCACATTTCTCCCAGTTCTGCAAGATCTGATCCTAGTATGGAAATAGGAAAGTATAAAAATCCTTTGCAGCTGAAGTGCCCCCCTCCTTTTAACAGCTTTCTGATCTAAAATCTGAGAAGACCCTTTCCACTAATAAAATTCCTTAAAAGTCAATAGAATGCTCACAGACAGCCCTGGAAACTATCAATATTGAAAAGGCAGGGCAG
Organism: Erythrolamprus reginae; assembly: GCF_031021105.1. NCBI lineage: Eukaryota > Metazoa > Chordata > Lepidosauria > Squamata > Dipsadidae > Erythrolamprus > Erythrolamprus reginae. The sequence goes on from NC_091953.1 coordinate 63,179,760, forward strand.
TTTTAAC